>NC_142008.1:18200680-18535179 GCF_049901715.1 Pseudonaja textilis
TTCATTGGATAATTTCTGGCTCCAATATTTGGGGAAGGAGAAAATACCTTCTCTTTGTCCTCTTTAGCCACACCACAGCACTGTCATTTATAAGCAGTAGCAGTATACTGACTTGCTTTCAGAATTTGGGAGGTTTCCTTCCATTAATTGTCCATCTCTGAACTTGAGATGTGCATTCACATTAGATACATAGGTAGACTATATGCAATATTTGCCCACCTGCATTGGGTAACCATGGCTGATCTCTAGCATGTGCATTAGGCACAGAAAGGCTCTTCTAGCAGACCACTCCTCTCTTCTATGACTGGGTTTACACATCGGTGCCAAATCATAACGCCACCTGCATGAATGTGGTTCAATCTGATGTGTGAAGCAGCCATTGTATTTGATAGACAGGGCTTACCATCAGGAGTGGGATTCAAACTTTTTAACAACCGGTTCTGTGGGCATGGTTTAGTTGGTGGGCGTGGCCAACTCAATATCACTCACATCGAGGCATGCATCTCCTCACCTGGCCTCTCATGACTATGGGGATGCTGCAACAGTTGTAAGTGTGAAAAATGGTCATGTCACTTTTTTCAGTGCCATTGTAACTTTGAATGGTCACTCCACACAATAAAAGTACCAGCAAAGGAAGGGGAAAAAACTCCAGAGAAGTTCCAGAGACAGGAAGTCTAGTCCTGCCAAGAATGTAATAAGGGTTAACGGAGAGGCAGTTTCTGTAAGCAACACCAGAATGTTTCCTTCCTGCCTTCCTTACAGGATTAGGCCAGTAATTTCTTCTAACAACCAGTTCTCCGAACTGCTTAGAATGTTAACGACCAGTTCTAGTGAATAGGTGCAAAGTGATAGAATCCCACCCCTGCTCACCATGTTATACAACTGGGAATAACTTGGCATATTACATAATGTCTGAAAGAGAATATGGAACATCAATAATAATAATAATAAGAAGAACATCAGGAAGCAACCAATCATATACAGTGAATTGCGTGCTGGGAAGTAGTGTTTGTTCTTCCAATTATAGTCACCCTTGCTCCAATGTGAACTTTGTGAAAATGCATGGACTTTCTAAGGCAGAGAAATGGATGGAAATTTGACTTCGGTACTCATTTTCTACCTGGATGAAAACAGTTTGGGAGATGGGAACAGAGTGTTTTTTGCAGTATAATTATCTTTCTCCAATGGGCATCTTTCAATAAACAATAGACTATAGTTCACATCATCACCAACTGTGCTATACTTAATCATGTTCTGTTTCATAACACCAAATTGGGCTTTTTTCCAATCCAGGCCTGATTAGCAACCATCATTTCTTTGGAATGGCCCCTTTTCAAAAAGATTTTATTTTCTGGATAAAATTTCTCCTCTCTTGGAGGTTTTGCTAAGAGTTGCCCGGAGTCCTGTTTCCATGCAGTAATTGTTTTAAGGGAGGGCAAACTGTTTTGACTACTTCTAATTAGTGCTGTCACTTCATTTCTTTTTAAAAAGTTCATTAACAGTTCAGCTTTCAATTTTCTAACCATTTAATTAACTCCATTAAGGAGTGGGATGGCAACAATGCTGATTTTGAGTAAATGTTTTGCCTCTCTTAAACAATGCCATCACATAATTAACATTTTGCAAAATTATTTAGACACATGAGCAATTACATACCTCTTTTAAACTGATGAAGTTATTTATTTATTGTACATAACAATTGTTAAATTTACATTGATGTTTTTGTAATCTACAGAACAATTTAACAATATGGATACATAAATAATTCCCATTGAATTCATTGTGGGTAAATTAACTAACTGCATTCTGCTTTGTTTGGAAAAATGTGTGCTGTCAACAAACATTTAATTTCAACTGTTGCCTTTTCTTCTTTCTTCTTTAATTTTTAACTCACAGGCAAGCCAGTCCAAAATGGAAGCATTGTAACAAAATAGCCACTGACTACTGTCAATTCTGGAGTATGCATATTCTTAATAGTGATTCCTTTGCAGTGATCAAAAGTTTTGGTAGCTGTTGTAGTATTTTCATATTACACAAGAGTATTCCATAGCTTGTTTCCCCATTTTAATTATTTTATTGATCACCCCTTCTAAAGGATCCTAACATCCTCTAGAAATGTCTGCAATTTTTCTTGTTTCTATCATACTACTTGCCATAAGGCATAGTCTCCAGGAAAATAAATATGCTTATAGTGAAATCCTCTACATGAGTATTGAAAAAAGCAGGCAGAGCTTTGAGCAGGGACCACCAAACTCATAATTTTCAATCCTACGGACCACTAATATGAATTTTGACTGATGGTGGCTTGCTGACATTGGTGGGAAAGTTGGTTCCATATTCCAGAGCTGCAGTAGATACAGGACTGGCCCTTTGGTCATCCCGGAGCAGCTGCTCCACCACCGGGGTACACCAGGCTGCCATGGACTGGAGGAGCTGCAAAGGGCCAGTCTTATGACTACTGCAGCTCTGGAATGTGGGACCGACTT
Organism: Pseudonaja textilis; assembly: GCF_049901715.1. Lineage (NCBI taxonomy): Eukaryota > Metazoa > Chordata > Lepidosauria > Squamata > Elapidae > Pseudonaja > Pseudonaja textilis. Next base: position 18,203,167 of record NC_142008.1, read on the forward strand.
TTCCACCAACATCAGCAAGCCACACCAGGGCAGATTTTCCTCCCCCGCCATTGGTCTTACCTTCCAGTTCTAGCTCATGTGGCTCTACTCAAGATAAGGTTTGTGCTTGGCCGAAGGGTGGGGGCCAGTGGGTGGGCGGGCCATGTGGGTGGTGCAGCCTGGATTAATTGCTTCGGAGGGAGTGCTTTAGGGGAGACACCATCCGTGGACCACCAAAATTTTCTTGTGGATCACCAGTGGTCCCTGGCCCACCGATTGATGACCACTGGCTTTGAGGATACTGTTGTAGCTGCTGTTTTGATTCCATCTAGAATAGGCTTGTCCAACCCGCGGCCCACGGGCCGCATGCGGCCCAGGTCGCCTCGTAATGCGGCCCAGTGCCCACCCCAACCTTCGTGCCAGAGCCAGCGAGGAGGAGGAGGAGAGGCAGGCGCGAGGCAGGGTGAGGCGAGTGCCAGGCCAAGCAGCAAGACAAAAGGCGGGCCCCGTCAGAGCGCCACCTCCTGCTGTTGCCACTGCCGGCAGAAGCGGCAGCAGGGGCGGGGGAAGAAGCGGCGGCGGCGGTGGGGGCAGAAGTGGCGGCGGGGGCAGAAGCAGCAGCGGTGGCGGGGGCAGAAGCGGCGGTGGGGGCGGTGGGGGTGGTGGGGGCAGAAGCGGCAGCGGGGGCAGAGCAGCAGCGGTGGCGTGGGGGCCAGAAGCGGGCGGTGGCAGCGGGGGCAGAGCGGTGGCGGTGGCGGGGAAGAAGTGGCGGGGCAGAAGCAGCAGTGGTGGCGGGGCAGAAGTGGCGACTGGGGAAGAAGCGGCAGGGGCAGAAGCGGCGGCGGGGGCAGCAGCGGCGGGGGCAGAAGCAGCAGCGGTGGCGGGGCAGAAGCGCGGGGCGGGCAGGGGCAGAAGCAGCGGCAGGGGCAGCGGCGGCGGGGCAGAAGCAGCAGCAGTGGCAGGGAAGGCTTCTGCCCCCGCCGCTGCTGCTGCTGCTTCTGCCTTCCAGTCCTGCCTCATCCAGCCGGGCCATTTGCAGGAGGAGAGGTAGGCGTGAGGCGGGCAAGCTTTCTCCCCTCCACTCCCCCTGCAAAATTTGGCTGGAAAATAAACTGTGATAAAAAAACTGTGATAAAAAGTGATAAAAATAAATAATTTTTAATAAATAATTAATAATAAATAATAAAAACATCTCACTAATTTTATTTCCAAATAAATTTAATATGTTAACTATGTTTTCTATGGTTTTTTGGGATGATCAGGTATCGTTACTGTTATTTTATTTTATGTGCGGCCCAAACCAAATTTTCATCTTCTAATGTGGCCCAGGGAAGGTGAAAGGTTGGACACCCCTGATCTAGAAGGTATCTCTGCATGCTGATCTTTTAGTATAGATTTCATATGATCCTGGCTATGTGTATAATTCATTGGCTAGCAAAATATATGTCAAGAGTAAATTCCTGTACAATGCATTGGAACAAGAGAGAATATAAACAAGGTAGTGACAACTACAAGCAGCCTTCGTTGAATGGCATTTATTCAGTAACCAAAGTTACGAAAGCACTGAATAAGGGGGATTTATGATTGTTCCTTGTAGTATGGTCCATTGCAACATTCCTGCACTTGATGTGATCCGCTTCCAGGTTGACATTGGGCACTTTGCAGCCAGCTTGCAGTTAGGATGGTCACAGCATCCCATAGTCACATTATCACCATTTTCAACCTTTACTGCTATCTTCCAATAAGCAAAGTTAATGGGAAGATAACAAGAGGTCACTAATAGCGATCATGTGACTGGAGGAAATGCAGTGATTAGGTGAGATTTTTTGTGTGTGTGATGGTACCTGGTACTGCCAGAATATCACATTATACTTTAATACAGTCCTTCCAGATCTATAATCATTCTAGTTTGTAGATCACATGACATTTATATTGCCTTAGTAAGGCCACCCTTGGATTATTGCATCCAGTTTTGGTTGCCACAATGTAAAGAAGATGTTGAGACTCTAGAAAGAGTGCAGAGAAGAGCAACAAAGATGCTTAGGGAACTGGAGGCTAAAACATATAAAGAAGAGTTGCTGGGATTTGGTATGTCTTCTTTAAAAAAGAAGGACTAAGGGGTGACAAGATAGCAGTCTTCCAATATCTCAGGGGCTGCCACAAAGTAGAGGGAGTCTAGCTATTCTCCAAAGCACCTGAGGGCAGGACAAGAAGCAATGGGTGGAAACTAACTAATGAGAGAAGCAACCTAGAACTAAGGAGAAATTGCCTAATAGGTAGAACAATTAATCAGTGGAACAACTTGCCTCAGAAGTTGTGAATGCTCCAACACTGGAAGTTCTTAAAGAAAAGGTTAGACATCCATTTGTCTGAAAAGGTATAGGGTTCCCTGCCTGAGCCGGACTAGAAGACCTCTAGGGTCACTTCCAACTCGGTTATTCTATTTTCATATATTTCTATGGTGAAATTTGAAAAGCACTTTGTTATCAATACTATATTAATTACTAGCAGGTGTTCTAGAAAATAAAGATTTGTTGGAACTATATTACAACTGGAAAAACATCTTTCTGATCAGTAGTGGGATTCAAAAAAAATTATTACCAGTTCTGTGGGAGTGGCTTGGTGGGTGTAGCTTGGTGGGTGTGACAGGGGAAGGATACTGTAAAATCTCCATTACTATCCCAACCCCACTAACCTGCTTCCCAGTTCTGTTTTCTCCTGTGCAGGGCAACAAAAGAAGACCCAGCAAATCAGCTGGGCTAGGGAGGCAGAGAATAGATGAGGGCGGGGCCAATCAGAGGTGGTATTTGCTGGTTCTCCAAACTATTCAAAATTTCTGCTACTGGTTCTCCAGAACAGGTCAAAACCTGCTGAATACCACCTCTGTTTCTGATGCTGGAAAAGTAATTTGATATACATGTAGTTCTCAGTTTACAGTCATCCATTTAGTGACTTCATATTTACAATGGCGTTGAAAAAAAACAAGTTATAACCTGTACTGTTGCAGCATCCCCATGTTTACATAATCAAAATTTGGGTGCTTGGTGAGTGTGGGTGTGTGATGTGATCGTTATCTGCAATCTTCTCAGCTGGCTTTTGACCAGCATGTCAATGGGGAAAATCAGATTATGAGCCACGGTGGTGCTTAATCAATTACCTTGCTTTGCAATGGAATTTCTGGTCCCAATGGTCGCCAAGAGTGGAGGACTACATGCAGGCCTCAATGAGTTTTCATTTTTCATTGTAATTATTGTCACAAATTCTTCCCAAAAGTTAAACAATGTGTTGTCTTTTCCTCCCCATTTCTCCTCCTTTCCAACTGTCCATATCCTCCTTTGTCTGTTGATATATACTTTGAACAAAACAGATTAGTTCAGCCCCAAAATTCCTTTTTAGAAGAGCTAATAATAAGGGTTGTTAAAGGTTAAAGTTCAGTTAACCACTGGAAAGATGTAGTTCCCATTCTCCTATCTTAAAGTTAAGTTACCTTTTCCTTGGCTCTCCTGGCCAAGCTGATTTATACTATCGTGCAATAAACTGGTTGGAAAGATAAAGAATTATTGAGAGAAGATGGAAAATCTTGGAATATAATAGTTGCTAGTGCCAGTGTCTAATGTATATTCTTCAGAAAAATCAGAGAGAAGAAAAGTTAGCAATTCCAGTAATAAAATCCAGTGTAGAAACAGTCAAGAGTATTTGGGTTACTTTATTTAAGTTTCTATAATTTGTGTGCCTTGAAGCTGAATTGGCTAGCTGTATGGAAAATTACAGTAAATTCTTTTCCATTTAAAAGAACAATTCAAAAAGGGTTTTCAGTCTTGTTCTTGTTAAAATCTTTTTTAAAAAATATAATCTCAGTCTAACTTTGCTTTTTTCTGTGTTTCAAATAAACATGCTAATAACTCAGAACAGAACTAAACTGCAGAAGAGAAGTTCTGATTCTGAAATTGGACCTTCAAATCTAAATCTTAATTTGAAACCCATTTTTCTTATTAGAGGGAGTAGATATTTTTTAGCAAGAATGACTACTTCATTTGCATAATTGTGCCAGCTATCAAAAAACTAGAGTTCAGACTCACTCTTGTTCTAATTGCCAAAATTTGGGGAAAAAATAGAACATCAGAGACACTTTGACTGAAATACAAGTAGTTCTTAACTTATGACCATTTGAAGTTGCTTAGCATCCATTTGAAGTTGCAGCAGACCACTCCCCAAAGGTATTTATGATACAATTTAAAAGTTAGGACAGCTCCCCACACACAGACACAGTCGCTGATTACTTTTTGGGTACTTGGAAACCAGATCATTATTTATGACCATTTGTAGCATCCTGCAGTCATGTGACCATGATTTTTGGAAACTTAGCCTTTTTCCAATGTTTACTTCTGGTTTCCAGCAAAAAGCACCCATATATAATGGATTGGATATAATTATTCATTTAACAACCAATGTAAAAATTTCATAAAGTTGGGTCTAGTTATTATATAGTGACTCATTTAACAACCGCAAGAATTTACAACTGTAATCCAGGCTCAGTTGTGGTCCTATGTCAAATCATACATGTATTTGAAAATAAATCTGGTAAGCAACAAAACCTCAATGAATTTGCAAAATAAAGGAGGCTTGTAATTAAACTTTTCGCACAAAAGATATACATTTTAACAGGTTAATTCAATTGTGATCTATACTGCACCAAATGCAGCAAGTTTCAGTAAAAAAGGAAGACAATGGTTTAAATATCTTGTTTCTTCATGCATAGAAAGGGTAAAAAGAAACATTGAATTGCAAAAGCAAGGAAAAAACAATTGATATTATTTAGTATTCCTTTCAGAGGTGGGTATTCAGCAGGTTCTGACCAGTTCTGGAGAACCGGTAGCGGAAATTTTGAGTAGATCAGAGAACCGGCAAATACCAGCTCTGACTGGATATTTTACAGTATCCTTCCCCTGCCACGCCCACCAAGCCACACCCACAGAACTGGTAATAAAAAAATTGAATCCCACCACTGGTTCCTTTGTACATAATGGTTAAAAAAGTTCTTCCTTCCTCCCTCCTTCCCTCCGCCTCTCTCTCCTTTCCTTCCTTCCCTTCCCCCTCTCTCTCCCTCTCTCCCTCTTTTTCTTTTTTGGGCCACCAATCTCACTCTTATGACTCTGAAGAACAAACAATTAAAATATAAAAACATTAAAACTTAGCTGATTTTAAAAATTGTAAGAAATAATAAATCATATAGAATTCCAGGAGATAATTTCAACCTTACCATCAATGGAAAAATAGCTATCAACCAACTAACTACCTAACCAAGCTTATCTAACACCCCACTCAAATGTCTGAAAAATCAACCAAATCTTTAGTGTATTAGGGACATCAGCTTCTGGAATTCCACAGCCAGCATATCTATTCTGGGAATTAAAGTACACTCACCTTCAGTTTGCTAAGATTTGGGAAATATTGCGCTAGGCAATATCTAAAGAAGAACTTTGATCACAAAGACACCATATGCAATTTTTTGGCACACACATACAGAAGCACACAGCACTGTGCACGTTCCTAAAAGAGATACCTACTGTGTTAGAAATGGTCATGCATCCTTTTTCTAGCAGTAGTTTGACCCTTACTTTACCACCTGTGGGTCTCCTCAGGTAATCAGGAAAATTTTGGAAGGGTGTCTTAGAAATTCTTTTGCTGGAAGCATTTCTTCTCCCTTTCCTTCTTTTCAACAAGGATAAAAAACAAGAAAAAAAGAAGGAAAATGCCCTTTCTTGTATATATAAAAGCAAAGGTGCTTTTTCAAGAGGCAACTGGACTTTCTGGTTTTTCTTTGAAGACATTCTTCTCATCCAAGAAGCTTCTTCAGCTCTGGCCTTCCATTCCCCACCATCCAGTCAGAGCTCAAGAAGCTTCTTGGATGGGAAGCAAAACATCTTCAAAGAAAAAACAGAAAGTCAGTGTCTCTTTTGAAAAAGCATCTTTGGGACAACCGTGACCAGGATGACTGAGAATCTCCATAGACATTCAATATCCCAGGCTGCATATAACCCCCATCTGGGCTTTGCTGGGCCATAGGTTTGCACTATTTGCATTCCATAGATAGTAGAAAAGGCAGTTTTGTTATGTACAATTCTTTTTTTTTTTAAAGTAAATTTATTTATTTATATTATACTTTTTCACATTTACATATCTCATTCTCATCTTTAACAATACTGTGGCATCATTGTTACCTATATAGACCTCCATATATTTACATTTTTCTTATCTCTACTATTCTTAATCCTACAATTCAACCATTCATACCAATTATCCTAGATCGCATAGTATTCTAACTCTTCTTTGATTTTTAGCTCTAGAATGAGTTTATCCATCTCAGCACATTCTAATGTCTTCTGGATTACTAATTCCTCCAGTAGTATCTCGCAGGAGGATGATACTCCATAAGGCAAGCAACTACAAAGGATAACTTCCTATATAGGGAATATAGAATCCGCTGTCTCCAGAAGGATTCTTGATTCTTGACTGAGGCATAGTTGGAGATTATGTAGACACGAATACTACAACCACACCCTTTACCATAAGGAGGCTCTATAGAATTTATTTCTTCTCTCTTGCCTGCCTAAGGTCCATAGGCTGTAGGAACTCCACCTCTCCAGTGGCACAATGTTAGGAAGAGCTGGCCAAGTCACGTCAAGGCAATCCCTTGGAAGATATGTTGACCAAGTATGACACTGGGACAGTATGAAGGAAGATTTTTTGGAAAACTGAACTCTTCATTTTTATAAATCTGCTTTATTTAAAATGTATGAACATCTAGTAGAAAAACAGAGAAAGGGGTCATGATGTCAAGATGTTTTTGGAAACATTTCTTGCTGGCCCTAGAATCCATAATGTTACAAGTCTACAGCAATTGCCATCTCTGCCCTCTTCAGAAAGACATGGGGCTGCTGTAAACTTTCCATTACGTTTCAGACAATTGGAAGACACATCTCTGTTTTGTTTGTGCTCTGCACCTTCAATGGATAATGCTAGCTTTATTAGCATTTTCACATGGCAGGCTGAGTTCTTTCTGGTGGCTATCAGTTTTAAGGACACACAACTGCTTATCTATTCTCTTTCATCTTCCCACTGGGAATTCAAAGAAACAGCTCATCATTTCCTGCAAGTTCTTCCCTCCAGGGTGTCATCCTTATGAGGAAACTGATTTGGGACTACCATGCTAGGAGGCAATACACATCCTAAAATAGCAGCCTCCATCGGCAACAAAAATTAAAATTCAGTTTACTGCAGTGCACTTAAATTATTTTGCTTTAGATTGCTGAGTCGAGCAAGTATAATTCTAAATATGCTGGAAGTTGATTTTTTATCAGAGGGAGGATAAGAGGAAATTTTAAGTATTTCCAGCATGAGTTCACAGAATCAACCCGGTTATCCCCTATTCATGTTAAGGAGCCTATTTCACATTTAAGGAAAAGGGCTAGTTATTATCTGCACAAAGTTATCTGCACAAAGTTCAGTAGTACTTTCAAATCTTGATGAATTCAATCTTAAGACATGCTTAGGTCTTTCACTGCAGAAAATACGAATGCAACTATATACCCATTCAATTATAATCATCAGTAGAATAAGGATCTTTCTATGTTTACTCTCTTGCCATAGTTTTCTCTCTTGTAATAGTTTAATGCGCAGACTTTGGTATTCTTTCAGTCTCATGACTCTAATCAGCTTTCACTGCTAAGTTGAACATTGTTGTTTTTTCCAATCTCATGACTTAAAAGCCCTGTTTTGGGCTAGAAATTAAAAAATATGTTTCACAGCCCTGGCCAGAAGGAAAATGTATGTATGTATGTATGTATGTATGTATGTATGTATGTATATATGTATGTATGTATGTATCTGTGTGTGTGTGTGTGTGTGTGTCTGTGTGTGTTTGTTTATATTTTGTGTTTCTAAATTGCCTATCTCCCTGAAGAGGAATTCTATGCTAACGCGAAACTAATCTCAGGGCCATTAGTTTGATCACAGGAGAATAGAGGGAATTCATGCGAATTTATTTGTTTAGGGGATCATGACATTTTAGATTGAGAATTCCTGAACTAAGCCATAAACTATGTCTTATAGTCTAGAATGGCTTTTTCTACTCATTGTTCTAAGCTGAAATCCAACAACTAGGTCAAAGGAACTGAAACCCATGTTAAAACTCTAGTTACCAACCCTTGATCTGACAGAAAAGTGGACAGGCATACAATTGGTTATTCCAATTATCCAAACTTAGTATGCCAGAAGAACAAGGCCAAACTCATAGTCCTGACTATTTTAATATGGGACAAGTTATTGGTAGATTCCCCTATCTTGGCTTCCCTTCCGCCATGTGTTGCCTGCTGATGAGATAATATCCACCAATCTCTCTAAAATAGGTTGAGCCAGAGCAACTTGGCTGGTTCTTGGAATGATATTTTTATATCCAAGAAATATAAAACATGAGTTTGAAGTGCTACTTCTTAAACTATGCTAAATGGTAGCTTATTTGAACAAGCTCCAAATAAGCCAAGGTAGTCTACAAACAACATTGCATAGATTGCTTGAAATTTCCTGGCCAATTTTTGGCTTGTGTCCCCAATCTTCCTTTCCATTTTAGCTTGAGTTGCCTCACATTTTATAAAGCTTCAGTGAGATATAAAAAGAAACTGGGAAGCCAATCAGGCTTGGAAAAGACTATTTTGAAGAGTTAAATAAAATTGTGTTGAAGTATATATGGCATGGTAAGAAAGCGAGAATAAATTTAAAACTTTTACAAGATGCCAGAATTAGAGGAGGTTTTGGTTTGTCTGATTGGGAGTTGTATTATCAAGCTGCAAATTTGATGTGGGCCAAGGAATGGATAATATTAAGAAAGACTAGATTGTTGACACTAGAAGGTCATGGTTTGTTGTTGGGCTGGCATGCCTTTCTATGGTATAAGGGAACTAAAACGCAAGGCTATTTTAGAAGACATCATATGCGGGAGTCTTTGTGGTTAAATTGGGAGAAGATCAAAAGACAATGTTATTTGAAAATTCCAGTTTGGTTATCGACCATTGAAGCATTTTCCTATCCTATAATTTATAAGAAGGAACAAACAGTTAGATATGGGGAAATACTGGATGAAAAGGGTGAACTTAAATCGATGCAAAACTTAGAGGAACGAGGTATAAAGATGAATTGGTTTTCATATGCGCAAATACATTCAAGGTACGATGAAGATTTTAAAACAGAGAGATTTTATGATAAATTGACTGATCTAGATAAGATCTTGACAGGTACTGATGAAAAGGTGATTAAAAAATTATATGGTTATTTACTGGAAATTAAATTAGAGGAAGAACAAGTCAAAGAAACTATGATTGCTTGGGGGAAGAATTTTGGATATGGAATTGATTTAGAGAAATGGCAAAAATTGTGGTCTCAGAATTATAAAATGACTATGTCAACAGCTTATAAAGAAAATTTGTATAAGATGTTTTACAGGTGGCACTTTCCCCTGACAAGAATAGCAAGAATGTTCAAGAATAAATCTGAAAAATGCTGGAAATGTCATCAGATACCTGGCTCATATTACCATATGTGGTGGACTTGCGAGGACGCTAGAAAATACTGGATTAAAATTCGCATGTGGTTGGAAAAAATGACAAAGAAACACATAGATTTGAAACCAGAGATCTTTTTATTGGGAATCTTACCTGATACATATAATAAAGATTTGAAATACCTGATTGTAAATGTATTAACAGCGGCTAGGATTGTATTTGCTAAAAACTGGAAAAATGAGAAAATACCATTGCAGGAAGATTATAAGAATATTAAGAAAATATTGGAATGTGCTGAAATGAGTAGATTGACATTTGAAATTAGAGAACAAGAGGATAAACAATTCTATAAAATTTGGGACCTTTTCTATCAATGGTTGGATGATAAAATACAATAATAGAATATTTAGAATTTTAGATAATAATGAATATATATAAAGTTTTTTTCTTTCCTTTGTTATTGATATCATATCTATAAAATGTTTTCAGGATAGATTTGGTATGACTATATGATTTGTTATAAAATTAAGTAAATTATAGTTATCTTGTAAAGTATGAATGAATAAAATTATAGTCAAATGATTGTTTAATAGTGATATTAGGATATATAATTTTTGATTGATAATATGAGTTATTATGTAATGTAACTGTAATTGAGACTATGAAATGAATGCACAAAAACTGGTAAGCCAACAGATTACCAATTTTGAAATAATATTAAATCTTGTAAAAATCTATAATTGAGAAGCAATTAAAATCCAACAAGAAAGACAATCTCTTAAAAATAATAGTCTTCAGAGCTTTCTGAAAATCATTATTGACTATTTCCAGCCTCTAAAGACAAGTACAATATCCAAGGGGCAAAAAGTATATATTTAAAAATAACATGAAGTATATTCTAAGGTGTTTGTATCATAAGTATAATTGCATGGATCCAATCATTATGTACAAGACATGTCACTCATGACTGAAAAAATATTACACACAGAGAGAGATGGAAATTGCATAACAAAATTGGAGTGTAAAGTAGGCCTAGTTATGGTTAGATTGCATGTATGTTTGTGTCATTACACCGGCAATTCAATAAACAGCATTTTCAGGTCATGAGGGTGGGTGGGGGAAATGTCTGCATGAACTGAGAAAATGGAAAGTGGGACATAACATAATTTTATAATCATTACTTTGTGGAGAGCATTCAATAATCAAGATGCCATCCAAAAGGAAGAAAATCATGTGATGAGTGAAATCTAACAATGATGTAGAACAAATACACAAAAATAATGTTTTTATATTCTGGTAATTGCAGTTAGGACCTCATAGACAATTTCAGTAGAATTTTCTTAGCAATAACTTCATTGATATTGTTGACCGTTGTCTTTTCCTAGCTCATACTGTTGGTGTCCCCATCCAATTAGTAAGCAAACATGCTTAATTTTTCAAAATCAGCTAAGGTCAGTCAGTTGCTATATCGAGCTCGGCCAATTGGTATTTTAAGGTCTCACCATTAAATATAATCAGTATATCTTATCCTGTTAACTACAACTGCACTGAAGTAAAATAAGTGAGAGTTAAATAGTAAATGATAAAAACAATAGAAGGTAAAAAAAAGATGCTGAAACAACAAAATAAAACCAGCTGCTATAAACCTATGTAAGCATCTATAAAGCACAAAAAGTTTCCTAAAATGCCTTAGAGCAGGGGTAGAGCAGGCCCAGTACTCTTCAATATCTTCATTAATGACTTAGATGAGGGAATAGAAGGGGAACTTAACAAATTTGCAGATAGTACTAAGCTAGCAGGAATAGCTAACACCCAAGAAGATAGGCTCAAGATCCAGATGGATCTTGACAGACTACAACACTGGGCCATTTCTAACAAAATGAAATTCAATGTAGAGAAAAGTAAAGTCCTACACTTAGGCAAGAAAAACCAAAAGTACACATATAGACTGGGTGAAACCAGGCTCAATAGCAGTAACTGTGAGAGAATATTGGAGTCTTAGTGGACAACCAGCTAAATATGAGCCAGCAATGTGCAGCAGCCGCCTAAAAAGCTAATGCAATCCTAAATTGTATTAACAGAGGGATACAGTCAAGATCAAGGGAAGTACTAATACCACTCTATAAAGCCTTAGTAAGACAACACCTAGAGTACTGCATCCAGTTTTGGTCACCACATTATAAAAAAGATGTTGAGACTCTAGAAAAGTACAGAGAAGAGCAACCAGGATGATTAGGGGACTGGAGGCTAAAACATACAATGAACGGTTGCAGGAACTGGGCTTGGCTAGTCTAGTAAAGAGAAGGACCAGGGAGACATGATAGAGGTCTTCCAATATTTGAGGGCTGCCACAGGAGGAAGGGTCAAGCTATTTTCTAAAGCCCTGTAGGCCAGACAAGGAATAATGGATGGAAACTGAACAAGGAGAGATTCAACCTGGAAATAAGGAGAAACTTTCTGACAATGAGAACTATCAATCAATGGAACAGCTTGCCCTCAGAAGTTGTGGGAGCGCCATCACTTGAGACTTTCAAGAAGAGATTGGACTGCCATTTGTCAGAAATGGTGTAGGGTCTCCCGCTTGGGCGGGGTTGGACTAGATGACCTACAAGGTCCCTTCCAACTCTGATTATCTGTTATCTGTATCAAACAGATTTGCGTAGGGGAAAAATGCCATGAAACATCACGTGGCGGCAACATGACACCGGAGTTTGACACCCATGCCTTAGAGAATGTAAGTCTCTAGTTGATTCTCAAAAACACCAGGATCTTAAAAAATCCAGAGGATGGGGGGGCTCTTTCCAGGCTTTTCAGGTCTCTACTTATAGCAAAAAGAAAGGAAGAGCAAAGTCAAGAAAACAATTTTAAATCTGTGTCAAACATATGCATATACATATAAATCCAGGTAAGGCAATCTGAACACTTTTAAAAAGAAAGTAAAGGTCTTCTCTTTTGAACTGACAGCCCAATCAAATGACTTTCCTTCCCTTTTGTCTATTTTTTTTGCCTGCCTCAAAGGAATTTCCGCATTGGGGCCACCACTGAAAAGGCTCTTGCACAAGAAGCATCCTTGTCCATGAAGCCTCAACACTGAAGCAGAGCACATTAGGAAAAAGTGAATGTTTTTTGTCTGTTTTAATTTTTCATCAACAGACGCTTTAATTGTCAGAGTCCATTATCTGTCAGATTATCACACAAACCCAAACTATTCTCAGACATCTTATATTTTTCTCATGGTGATGTCATTGGATAAGAGGAAAATTACCTTTTAAGAAGCTGGTAAATTAAGATCTGTTCGTTATTAATATCCCACAGTTCTGGCTTTCTTAAGACACATTTTGCAACACAATTGTGCCTTAGAGCTCATAATGTTTAATTAAAGGTGCCAAGAAAAACAAGCTGATTATACAACCACAAGTCTCAGCTTTGGAGATTTTTCATTTATTTTGCCAATACTGTATTAAAAAAAAACCAGCCTGGCTACAAACTCAATCCAGGGAAAACTGCCTATATTTTTTGTTTGTTTGTTTCAAAGATCTGAGATGAAACTCCACTTTGATCTGTATTTTTGAAGTTCTATGTTTCCATGTTGACTATTCTGGTCAAGCAGAAGACAATTATAATAGGTAGACAAAAATTGCAGACATACTTTTCCTTTGGAAAGAATAAAGAGTCACTGAATATATAGCAGAAAGGCAAAAAAGGCTAGTTTCAAGCTGGATAGTTTGTGTGTGTATGAGTGTGAGTGAGACAGAGAGAGAGAGAGAGAGAAAGAGAGAGAGAGATAAAGAGGGAAGGAGGGAGGAAGGAGGGAGAGAGAGAGAGAGAGAGAGTTGTACCTGTCACAACCTGACAATTCCTAATGGCTTCAGTTAGTATATAATGTAACTTTTAAACATCCATGACATGACTAAAAGATAATATTCTAAATCTCAGGAAGTAAAAGCAATAGCAACAAATGAGAGTACAAAAGCAGAAGAAAGAATAGTTGGTGTTTTTCTTTAACTAAGAAAATGCTCCCAAGTAAAATAAATAAATAAATAATGTATCTTTAAGAAAGATTAAGAAACACTGTTTTAGGGAGAGTATCTTTTAAAGATCACATTCCCAAGTGATGAAGGCCCATTTTCAAGGCCCACAAAGAAGGGAACTTTCTGATCTCCATCAGGAAGATAGTCAAAATATTGGCACCACTACAGAAATGCAGGCTGTTGTGGTTTTTCTTTTTCTTTTTTCCTTTTTTATTTTCAGTTTCCTAGTTTTTAAGGTCTGGCTCCAAGGGAGTGATAGGTGGCTAACAAGCACAACTGGATCAGCACATGGCCTGATCATGCCAATACATGATGGAAAATTATCTTTTTCCAGATAATATAACATCCATTCTGAGATATAAGCAAGATCCAATCTGTTAGGCCCAAGATTTCTTGAGATATCATTGGTTGTCATGAGGATATCTATGTTTCCAACCAAAAATGATTGAATCCATACAGCGTAGTAAGCCATAAACATCTACATAATGACTTTAGTGTATGGATTCTATATATCGTATGGAGTTTATACATTTACACAGTAGTCTAATAATGGTTTACTGACTAACCAATGATTTGCTGCATTTCTGATGCTAAACCATAAATCAAGGTTTATACACAGCAATGGTGCATTTGCACAATACATTAAGCTACATCTAAAGAGCCATGGTAGCATGGTTATTAGAATCCAGCATTGCAGGCTGATTCTGTTCACTGCCAGGAATTCAATCCTGGTTGGCTCAAGGTTGACTTGGCTTTTCATCCCTCCTTGGTAAAATGAGGACCCAGATTGTTGGGGCAATATGTTGACTCTGTAAACAGCTTAGAGAGGGCCATAAAGTACTGTGAAGAGGAAAATAAGTCTAAGTGCTATTGCTTTCTAATTAAGACATAATATGGCTTAGAATGAAGTATGAATTCAGCAGAGGTATGGGATCCTAAACATCCAGAAGAGTTTGAGATGGTTGACTTAGTTCATAAATATCAGGACTTTGCTTAGTGAATATAATACTGGTTGGCAAATAATTTCATGTTTCAATTAGGCAAATTCAGGATGAGCATTTTCAGAAGCTTTCAGCATTTGAAATCCAAGCCAATGCTACAAAACTCTGTCTATATGCCATGTACATGTGAAGAAAAAAGCGTCTTTTATCTTCTTGGGAATTAGCAATCTAGCATAAACTCTTTTCTCATCAATTTAAAGAAACCCTTCCAAATGCTTATAAGATTTTAACAAGCAAGAAACTCTAGCACACTAAACAGTTGGCACTAGTTAACATTTATGGTTTTTGGATGGAACAAGTGGAAAGGTATGAAGCCAACCAGGAGATGCAGAACTATTTAGGTGCCTTTGAATCAAGTCAGCTTTGGTCAATGAGACTGGATTCAACTCTGTTATTTGGAACATAAAATTTTTATCACTTCTGCTTAAGTGTGGCATCAAAATTCACAGATACAGACAATAGAAATTTAAGTCATATAGAACAAGGAGTCAGTTTCCTCTCTTGCAAGGCAGGATAGGGAGAAGTCATTTGAACACAGATTATTTCCTGCCTGTTTGTAGTTTTGCATATAGAATGAAAAGTTCGTAACCAGAGCTGGACTCAAATTAAAATATAAGTGTTCATGAGTGCCCCCTTCCCCAGTTATAACAATATTCTGCAAAACTCCAAAAGAAGCACAAATTAACATTGTGGTCAAGGAAATACACCAGATGGAAACTCTGCTCTGCTCACTGCAAGTTCCTGTTCTTTGCAGTTGACACACCGGGTTTATGCAAAGCGTTGAACAGTGGGAAAGCTGTTTTTAAAAAGCATAATATAAAAAACTAGTTTCCTCCTGCCAGCTGTCCATTCAACGCTGAAAATTTTACTACACAGCAGAGTTAAAATAGTTCTCAGGAAAATAGTTCACTTGAATAAAGCAGGATTCATCTGTATCTGCAGATCAAGCTGGGGCGATGGGAGCTAAGCCATAGAGCAATTCAGTTGAAGCTACACATGGCAAAACAATGTGTAAGGGGGTGGGGGTGGGAGGATTTCAGCCAATGTTTTCTGCTTTTTTAACCTCCTGATTCCACTGGGATTGCCGCTCCTAGTCTTCTTGCTAGCTAGGAATTTTAGGAGCAGCAATCCTCCTAACACGGATGCAGGGAAGAAGGGGCTGGTTTAAGGGCATGGAGCCTTGTGCTCACATTTAATGGTAGACAGAGTACTGTGAAACTCAAATGATGACTCTTGCATGGTGGCATTGTGATCTATTTTTCTGCTGCCTTATTAATTTAAAGCTGTGTTTTTCAAACTTGGGAACTTTAAGATAGGTGGATTTCAACTCCCAGAATTCCACAGCCAGCAAGGCAACTGTGACTAGGAACTGAAATCCATACATCTTAAAGAGTCCAAGTTTGAAAAACACTGATTTAAAATTTGTAAGGGCTTAAACTGCCACTTTACGCTTGAATGTGGCTTATCCAGGCAGGAAGCAGTTTTTTTTCTCCTTCACAACTGTAATCAAAATCACCCAGTGTTGACATGCTTTGGTTCGCATCGGTTCACCCGAACCAGTAGTAAAAAAAAACCCAACAGCCTCTGACAATCAGCTGAGAGGAAAAAGAAAGACCCTCCCAGCAGCCCCTGCGCCTTTCTCTTCTTTATCCTCTCAGCTGATTGGTGCTACAGGTTTCAGCTGGTATGGGAAAAGCTGCACACGCGGGTTACACGCGTTCACGTTAGGTGGCGTGCGTATGCAGGCGCGATCACTGAACCAGTAGTGGAACAGGTAGGATCCCACTGCTGAAATCAGCCCATTAAATTGTTCAGGGAAACCCCAAAACAACAAAACAAAAATCAATGAAAGACTTAATTCTCTATTGTGAGGTACAATGAGGATAGCCACTGTTAGCCTCTGTATAATAGGACTGACACTCTGTGACCAGCAGCTTGTCCATATTCGTGGAGAAGAAACAGCTGCTATGTGCTGGGAGAATTTAAAGATTTATGTTCGAGACAGTGTAGGAGCACATATAAATCTTACACGGAAGCTGTTCAGAACACATCTTCAAAAGAATGGAGACATGTTGACTTATATACACACTATGAAGAGAATTTTTCAGGAGCTGCATGAAAAAGAGCTTATCTTCACTGAACTACATCAGGTTTATATAATTTTGTCTTCATTAGATGAGAGCTATGACGACTATGTAACTTCGCTGGAAGTTCTGCCAAAAGATAACCTCACATTAACTGACATTACTGGCAGATTAATTGAAGAAGCCAGGAGAAGGCTTGAAAGGGATCAACTCAGAAGGGAACAACCACAAGAAGAGAAATTATCTTCGTCAGCCTACACAATTAGAAAATGTTTTAATTGTGGAAGAAAAGGACATTTGGCTAAATTCTGCAAGAAAGCAAAACGCCAAAATGCCAGCCAGAATGTAAAAAGGCATCAAAAGGATAAAAAATGCTTAGAGCTAGCCATGTATAGCAACCAAACTGTGAACAATAATAATTTTTGGGTGGTAGATAGTGGAGCATCACACTGCATAACGAAAGATAAGAAAAGATTTATTAAGATGTCCACGAGTTCACAGCAGATATCGTTACCTAATGGTTGGAAACTTAAAGCAAAAGCTGAAGGTACTGCATATTGTTCTTGCATACAAGAAAATGTAAAATGTTATATGTACCACAACTTAAGTTTAATTTGCTTTCGGTTAGAGTTTTGATTAAACTAGGTTATGGAGTTACCTTTAGGGGAGAAAACTGCATAATAGAAAAGGAAGGTAAAAAAGTGACTGCAACTTTAAAAGGTGAATTGTATGTGTTAAATGATAATCAATTAGAAGTGGCTAACACAGTGTATAATAATGTTAAACCTCATGGTGAATGCATACATTTGTTACACAGACGTTTAGGGCATATAAATTTTAAAATGCTCAAGCAAACGGTTGAACTGTCTAAAGGTATAAAACTGAAGCCTTGCAGTAAGTATTTGCACTGCAATGCTTGCAGTCAAGAAAAAAGCAAGGTAATACCAGCAAATAGAATTAATGGATTTAAAACTAAAGAGCCTCTAGAGGTCATATTTGCTGATATTATAGGTCCTAAAAAACCAAGTGTGGGAGGTGCTCGTTATATATTAAGTATAATGGATCATTATTCTAGATATGGTTTCTGTTATTTAATGAAGAGTAAAACGGAAACATATCAAGATTTATTTAATTGGTTGAAGTTTGCAGAAAGAAAAACTAAAAGGAAACTAGTAACTCTTGTAACTGATAATGGTGCATGGAATTTATAAATAATAAATTCCAAAATAGACTGAAGATGGCAGGTGTAGAACATAAAGGTCTGCACCATATGAGGCCACAACATAATTCCTTTATAGAAAGACGAGGCCAAACACTACAGGCAATGGCTCGTACCATGTTGTCGGATTCAGGATTACCTGAGAATTTGTGGGAGAAGCAATAATGTGTGGTAATCATATATTAAATAATGTTGTTAACTCAACAACAGGTGAATTACCATTCACACGGTGGCATGGTAGAAAACCTGACCTAAGCTACATGCACACATTTGGAGCACCAGCATGGGTGCATATTCCTACACAACTGAGACATAAGGGACAGCATAGGGCTAAAAGATTATTTTTCGTAGGTTACGAATCTAACCATAAATCTTACAGGTTCTGGGAAGACGGCACAACTAGAATTCATTGTAGTGCTAGTGCACAATTCCTGGAACATGTAGGATGGGAAAAACTGGAACAAGATTCGAATAAAGGTGTAATTATAGAAACCTACAAAAGACCAAACCACCATATCAGTAATAAGAAAAATCCAATTAAAGAGAAAGTAAAGGAAGAGCAAATAGGACCAGAACAGGAAGAAATAAGTGAACAAGAAGAAATAGATAACCAGAAACAGGTGATAGATAAAAGTCCACCTGTAAGCCCTGTACTACCTAGACGGTCAACACAAGTAAGCAGACCACCTGATAGGTACCAGGCAAGTGCAGTTTGCCAGGTTAGTAAAATTCCAACTACTGTGGAAGAACTAAAATTGTATCCTGCGAAGGATCGAGAGAACTGGCATACAGCAATGCAAAAGGAACTGAATTCATTAAAACAGATGGGAGTCTATGAGAATGCTAGATTACCTCCAGATGAAAAGTCCATTGGATGCAAATGGATATTTAAATTAAAAACAGGTAAAAATGGGACTGTTACCCATAAGGCTAGGTTGGTAGCTCAAGGATTTAATCAAACTGCATGTGATTATGATGAAGTGTTTGCACCAAGTCTAAAAGCAACAACCTTGAGAGCAGCTTTAGTGTGGGCAGCTAAGAAAAACTATATCATAAATCATTTAGATGTAGAAACTGCTTATCTGCATGCACCATTGCAGCACACTATATACCTAAAGAAACCTGTAGGGATTAAGGATGATAAAACTAATAATGACTGTTGGAAACTTAAAAAGTGTCTCTATGGATTAAAACAATCTGGTTACGAATGGAACCAATATATTGTTAAGGAGTTAAACAATATAGGGTTTAAAGCAGGTTTAGCTGATCCATGTTTATTTAAAAGAGAGACAAATGGAATAGTGTCATTATTATTGTTGTTTACAGATGATATTGCATTAATTACCAAAACTAATAATGAAGCTACTGAAATAATATCATTATTAGGTAAGAAGATAAAATTAAAGCAATTAGGAGAGATAAAACAGTATCTCGGATTGACAATAAATAAAACCAACGGTGGCTATAAGATATCTCAAGAGGATAAGATTTATCAATTACTAAAAACATAGAAGATGGAACTTTGTAAACCAGCAAAAACTCCAATGAGTCAGGAATTTTGCCGCACTGATGCTCAGAGTTCAAAATTCGATAAGACTATCTATCAGTCACTAATTGGTAGTCTATCGTACATTAGTAATTGGTCAAGGCCAGATATTGCCTATAGCGTTAATCAATTGGCTCGATTCAACGCTGAACCCGCTGAACGACACTGGCAAGCGGCAAAACGTATCTTAAGATATTTTAAAAGGACAATGCACTATGCATTGTATTTGGAGCCAAAAGATGATTTGATTTTAAGTGCATATGCTGATGCAAGTTTTGCAACAGATATAAACACTAGGAAATCAACTTCAGGAATGGCTATACTACTAGGAAAAGCATTGATTGGTTGGAGGTCAATTAGACAGCAACACATAAGTATATCCACAATGGAAGCAGAATTTTCATGTCTATCCTTATTATGTACTGATTTAATTCTGTATAAACAGTTGTTGTTGGATATGGGATTAACTGTTAATGATTCCATTGTAGTGTATGAGGACAATCAAGCAGCCATACAGATGGCTACAAATATTGCTGTGAAAACGAGATCTAAGCATACAGATTTTAGATATCTGAATGTAAGACAATCTGTAAAAGATGGTTTAATAAGATTGGAGTATTGTATGACTGAACAAAATATTGCTGATCAGTTCACAAAGGCCCAAGGTGCAGTCAAACACAAAGAGAGTTGTGATGACTATGGGTTAAGGTTGTAAATAGATATATATATTATTATATTACCCAAAAGGGGAGAATGTTAGGAATAACAAGGTTACCTAACGTAGTTTGGGTAAAATACTATATATAAACTATGATTGTAAGTTTAAGTGTGTGTCACTTTAAAACTGCAAAGCATGTAATTTTGGGTGTGGTGTGAAACCACCATAAGAGGGAGCAAGAGAACCTGATTGATTGCTGACGATTCGCTGACAATTATTGGATGGTTGATGGTTTGTTAGCTGCGTGTTTCCCCTACTGAAGAGTTGCTGAAGGAAGAGAGGAGCTTTTGACTTCTTCATATCTCTACTGCAAGGAGATATATCACTGGACTGATATTTGTAAGTTTACTGACCTCTCTTTTTCGACACTGGAATTTGCAACTGAATAATCCCGGACGGACTGAACTAGTGAATGATATATGGACTGTTTTGACTATGCTATAACTCTTACTGGAATAAACTATTTAATCTAGCACTGTGTATCTGTTTTACTGAGTGTAAGCTACAAAGAACGTTTATCTCACATATTTTGCCTGCCTGCCTGACTGCCCTGCAGATCCTGCTAGGGTGTATCCCTAACAGCCACAGACTAAAACTAGGAATAAATGTTAAGAATAGACAAACATTAGCTAAAGTTCAGAGGCACTCTTTTGCTGAAGATCAAATTTTAGTTCAGGGAAAGGAAACTGTTTTATACTTAGGTGCTGTTTTTGTATTGTTTTAATATTTTTAGAGTTTATACATCTTAAAAACATTTAAAACAATACAAAAATAATACAACATACATATTGTTTCATAGTAAGGATTTTCCATAATGTATTTAAAAAACAGCCTATCAAAATTTGGAAGGCCAGCTCCAATCTCTTTATTTCAGATGAGCAAAAATGTTTACTTGCGCACTCCTTTACAGCTCTATGCCAAGATGCTGGCAAAGCTACTGATCATCAGAAGGGGAGGGGAGGGGAGGAGAGACAGCAACTCTATTTTTTTTAAAAATGGCATTTTTCTCTACAGCATGGAAATGTCATTTGTCATTAGTCCTTATTGTATAACTAGATAATTACCATTCCTCAGACAGTTTTTAGTTATTAAGAAGCCTCACAATTAGAGCTCAATCACTTTGTTTTGTTTATTTTATTTCTCCATTATGGGTATGAAAAACAGTTTACAGAAATAAATGTAAATATTTCAAAAAAAATGGCTGCAGTGTGTCAGTATGTCGGCAAGTCTGATTTTCCATGAGGACGCTTTTAAATAATTTTTTCTTAGTTATCCAATTCAGAGTCCCCTAGGACCCTTTTTCCCAGGTCCAATAGTGTATTCTCCTTTCCTGGCCTGTTATCAAACATGATCAGTAAAAGGTGAATGGAGAATTTATTAAAGGACCAACGATATCCTAACCAGTTCAGCTTGCAACACGCCCCTTCCGTTTTAGGCCAGGAAGAACCTGACTCCTCAAGAGTGAATCTGGAGGGTTTTTGTAGCTGCTGCCGGACTTCTGAGCCTTTTCTGGGCATTGGCCTACATCTTTAAGGAGTTCAGCAAGTCTTTCACTCTGTCACTGTTTAACACATTCAGTCGTTTGAAGCCTTTGCTGACACGTCCTGGTTCAGATGCCTGTAGAAGAGCAG
Organism: Pseudonaja textilis; assembly: GCF_049901715.1. NCBI lineage: Eukaryota > Metazoa > Chordata > Lepidosauria > Squamata > Elapidae > Pseudonaja > Pseudonaja textilis. The sequence goes on from NC_142008.1 coordinate 18,224,933, forward strand.
CCAAGCCCCAAGGCTTGGAGTTGTCTAAAGGACGTTTCTCCACCTGCTGTAAAATCCAGGCACTGTCCCTGGCCAGGCTAACGAATCGTTGAAGCTGGGCTGCGTTTACATTCTTACTAATGTTAAGGTTCTCTTCAAAGGGATTCTGTATATGGAGGGCAGAGGCCTCTGGCTTGTTCTGTTCTTTCCCCTGTAGATTTTGAAAAGAAGAAACAAAATCCTTAAGTACCTGAACTTCAACATGCTTTTTGAACCACCTTTCAATCATTACGCGATAGACTGCACAACATACAAAAGGGATATTCTACCAACCGCACAAGCGAATTTATGGTGTTCAGAAAATGGAAAGATAATAAAATGAAAGAAATGAACTGAGTTACCACAGAGAGGCGAAACTTGTCCTTTTACAAAGACACTAAAGCAGCTAGTAGCACAGGTAGTCTTAAACTTATAACCCCTATTTCCATTAATAAGCAAGAAGACTGTCACTGTGCTGGATTTTATTATCTTTTTTGGGGGGTTTCGTTGTTAAGCAAATGACTGAGTGAATTACAAGGTTAAGTGAATCCAGCTTCCTCCATTGATTTTGCTTGTTGGAAGCCGCCTAAGAAACTTACAACCACCAATCACATGAACTTGAAGGCTGTAGCTTGCTTGCATAAAGGCTGCTTGCCTAGCCCCTAAATTTTGATCACATGACCCCTGAGATGCTGCAACAGCCCTAAGTGTGAGGAGCAGTGATGTCTTTTTTTTTTTCAGTGCCACTGTAACTTTAAAATGTCGCTAAACAAATGGTTGTAAGTCGAGAACTGTTTCTAGTAATATCTTTTGAGACTGAATTCATTTCCTTCCTTTAGTAAGTGCACCCCTGCTTACTGCTGAACTGCTGAACTCTTATACCACTGGAGTTCTGTAAAAAAGGATTCAAGGCAATGATTTGTTATAGTGGATAAGTTGTTATGCTAGAAACTGGGAAATGATGAATTCTGGTTCTCCCCTAGGTATGAACACCAGATGAATGACTTTAGGACACACACTCTCTCTCTCAGCCTGGCCCAACTCACAGAATCGTTGCGGTGGGACTTCAGGTCTACAAAAGACAGGATTCAAATTTAATAAAATGAACAAATAAATAAAGACTGCGCCTTGCTTTACCCCGTCTTCCCTATCTCTTCCCCATAGGGCCTTCATTTACACCAGACTTGTTGATCTAAAACATTAGCATGCAGCGATGATCAAGAGGCAAACCTGATCATCTACTGCTTTCTAATGGAACAATTTTTCCACTTGTCAAAGGGCTTGCTGTTCATTTCTCCCAGCAACCCATTTTCAAGTGGTCTAATTAGCTACCATACTGGATTGCAACCAAACATTTACCCAGAGGTCTCCAGTCTTTCTACACAGTAGTTACATATCAATTTTTGACAGGGTGCTCTTGACTTTGTGAAGGGCTGTTGAGGACAAAGCATCTCCTGCTCCAAAAGAACTTTGATAAAGAGGGTTGGATAGAATAATTAGTTAGAAAGTCCCAATTATCAGCACAAGCTAACTGGTGCTTGGCTCTGTATCACCACTTTTGCCCGTGCTTTTAATGTCAAGATGTTGTTTTTCAAAAGATGCCAAAGGCTTCTCTATGAAATTACTTAATACAGTTACCTTTCGGATATTTAGTGAATTTTTATTGAAGGCAAAATTTCCATAGAATTCAAAGAAGTCTCCAAGAAGTACATCTGAAACATGAAAAAGACAAAAAGTTAGTAGGAAGGAAAAACAAAACCTGTGTTCCCAGTTAATTGGTGGGGATATTGAAAACGTCTCTCTCCTTACCTAATGTTTCTGTGTTGCTTGTTGGAGTAATTTTGTTCAAATTACTAACAAAAGTACAGTCAAACCCTTCAATTACTTCCTTATCTTCTGTATCTGAAAAAAAGAAATAATTTTATGAGCTTCATTAGTTCAGCATTAACAAACAAGTTAACATTTCTCTGAAGGGCTATATAAAATTATAGCACTCAGAATTGCTGTCTGGGGAATTCTGGAAGTTGAAGTTCATTTGTCTTAAAGTAGTTGAGTTGAGAAACACTGGGCTTAAGAAAGGAACATTTCATGATCAGTGGTTCTCCAGCAAAAAGTAAATTAATCATTCTTTTACCGGCCAGTTTCTTCAGTTGATCCAAGGTGGGAACAATAGGTGGTTGTCTTCTTTGTAGGAAAAACAAGACCATCATGGTTAGAGAGAAATTGGTAATCCAAGCCCCAGGGATGCTACTTGTAAGCCCATGGTTCCATGCCCAGTATCGTATGCTGAATGCAAGAGTTCTCACACGTGGGTCAAGGCTGCCATAGACATAAAGGAGTTCTGAACTTTTCAAGGCAATTCTGTCGGAAAAAATAAAAAGATAAAAAATGGAAAGGGAAATTATAGTACCACTGATAACATATTGTACCAGTAGCAACGTTATTAAAGTCTAACAATATTATAACTGCGAGTCCTTGGTTCTCTCTAAACTTGGTTGTTTGCTTCAAAACATTTCATTACCTGGTTAGGTAGCATTACTAGTATATCTAGTTAGGTAATGAAACATATGCAAGAAAACAACCAAGCTCAGAGAGCATCAAGGACTCCATAGTTCAACCCTGAACTAGTACTACAGAAATTCTTTTCTCTGTTAGTATTTTCGCTTTCACGCAACAGCTAATGCAAGGACGTATGAAAATGGAACTCCAATAAGGAAAGCAATTTCTAAGAAGCAAATATGAAAGCACATTAAACTAATTGGGAACATACTATATAAAGAGTAAGAATATGTTGCAAAAGTTACCAATGTATGGGATAATGTATATTTGATTTGAGAAGAACTTTTGGAACATTCTATTTAGATCAATGTTTCTCAAACTTGGCAACTTTTTAAGGTTTGTGGACTTTAATACCCAAATTTGCTGGCTGGGGAATTTTGAGAGATGAAACACACACATCTTAAAAGTTGTCTTGTTTGAAAAATAATTTGGATTGCATATTACACTTTTAACAAATACTTATTTATAAACATTGTGTTTCCCTATGTTAGGATTACATTTTCTATTTGGTGGCACCCATGGCTTTGGTGTATTTTCTTTCTTTCTTTCTTTTTTTTTATAAAGTGTTTGTTACCATAAAATTACCAACATACTTTAAAGCAAGATTGCTTTTTCTGGACAGCAGTAACTATAATGAGTTTAAGACACCTCGGGAATCCTAGATACATGAGCTTGGTGAGCCAGTTCAATTGGTAACAGTGATGTCTTAAACTGTCTGTTAACCAGAATTAATAAATGTCCTCAAATGAGCCAAACCAGAGGCCTTAGCTTTGAGCTGAAAAATCGCATCATAACATAATGGTTTAATGGTATATGGGTCCCATATCAAGAGGAAAAAGAAGTGGAAAAAGGAAATTTTCAATTTCATTGTACACATGTTGTGCATTGTCAATAAATGTTTGATTGATTGATTGGCTTTTATAAGGCTGCTTTTGAACACAATTTATGTACAATACAGAAATACCTTTCACAAATAGGTTGCAATAGGACATTGTAAATGGCAAATGATGTTGCTTTCATTCCCTGTTTCAACCGTTAGTTTCAGAACAGAAGTAAAAACAAGGAACAGAATTCTTGAGTGAGAATGGAAAGAACTTGATTTAACAAAGAACAAAGGAACATCACCATACACACATAGAGAAATGATATAACAAGGCCTATAAATCCTTAGTTAAGACATGACACTGATCTGTTCAATAGAATGAAGCAACTTCTCTTTTTCTCTCTTGGCAATTCAGGATTGAGTCATTAACCAAATGAAAAAAGATTCTAAGGAAAAATGAATCAATTATTTCAAAGAGATCTGCTTCCTCCTAGTGGCCATTCTAAGAAAATAATTATTTCTGAATAATCCAAGTCGGGACAAAAATCCAAGGTTTATATTAACCATTTATAAAATAAAGAACAAAGAATTAAGTCCTGAATGTTGTCTGTTCTGGCTATTTCTAGAACAAGGACCATGTGAGGGCATACAGTGACGAGATGGTGAGATCTGAGTTCAAGTCAGCCATTAGGTTTACTGTTAGTTTTCCCCAAAACCTTCCAGATGAACTGTACCTGCCAGGGAGTATCTCTGGGAGAGTAGGAATGTCAGAAAAGTCAAGATGGTGCCCGTCACAATCATGTGACAGAAGTTCCTCCCCTTTATGTAACTGTGATACCTACACAGAGTGAGCTTTTGATCACATGATTCTGGTAGCCATTTTGACTTTTTTGGCTTTGTCAGACAAGTGTCCTTATCAAGATGTAGTTAGGAGGATGTATTAGGAAACAGGAAACTCAGGGTCATGTCCACCATTAGCTGTGGAAGCTCACAGGGTAGTGTGGCACCTTTTCTTAATCCATCCAACTGTTCATGACCAACTACTGTTGTGAGCACAAAATGGCAGTACAATTAACTCCCCCTGGAGGAAAGACAGACTATAAAATGAAGCAGTAACAATAGCAGAAGGGAAAATGTAACTTTAAAACCTTTTTTAAAATACTAACCGGTTGTTTACTGTCAAATCACACTGAAGCCCAGAAGGCTGATGGGAAAACCTCACCAGTGGGCAACGAGCATTAAGTATCTTCTGGACACCCTCGCATCCTGGTCCAAGGTTATCAAGAAGTTCACCAAGCACATTAAGGATCCTTTGGGCTGCTATTCGTTCTGAAGGAGCTTTCTTCATTTGGTAAATTATGTTAAAGGGGTTTGTTTTCTAACACAAAGGAAAACCACACAAAAAATTAATTCACAAATTAGACGTCCCATTCCCAAAGCTGAAACAAGGAGAGGGAGCATTGGAAATTCATGTCAGACTATCTCACGTTAGGCAAAAGGCAGAGTACAGTTAACCGTAGTAAAAATAAATGTTTCCAGATAATGGCCATTTTAACTGGCATACAGATTAAAGTTATATGGCAACTAAAACCTTTTTTATTTGCTTTTATAGTATTGTGTGCCCATTTCTGAGCTTCTTAAATTCTTAAAATTCACCTTATACTTCTTGTAATGTGAATTTATATTCAACTTTTCAAACAATACAAAACTTTTGGCTCCGATAGAGAATATTAATTTACATTAGCTCTCTCTTCAATTTAGTGCCCTCCAGATGTACTGGACTCATCTGTTCCTTTGAGATGAGGGCTGAGTTCACATCATAGCCCTACATCGGTCCATCTGGAAATCACGCTTAATGTTATATACACGCTACTTGAGAATCTAACATCTCAAATTCAAACTCAGAAGGCCTCATTTAGGCTACTGAGTCCAGCTCCCTGCTCACCAGAAATCCAAAGTAAATGATCCTGTGGCAAACAATTGTATTGTCTCTGCTTTGGTACAGCACAGAAAATAAATTCACCACTTCTTTAGGCAATGATTACCTTGATGACCTGCTTGTACATTCCAGAAAATATCTTCTAACATTCAATCAAAATCGGGCTTTTTGTAATATACTGTGTTCATGGTTGGAGAAGAATCCACAGATATAATGACAACCATTATATCAGAGTTGGGGAATTTCTGTTTTTTTTTCTGATGCTGATTTTTTGATTAACAAGTATTGTTCACTGGTTTGGCAACTTCAATTCTCAGAATTCCCCAACCAGCAGATATTGAAGCCCATATACCTTGAAGCTGCTATATTCAAAAAACACTGTGTTAAACCCTAAGTCACAGCAACCCCAGCCAGTAGGAATAATGGCAAGAGATGATGGGAGAATCACTGATGATCTGGAAAATCAGATTCTGAAGACTTCTTTGACACTGAGAAAATTACACTATAGCTGATTTGCATATAAATGTTTCCATTTCTATCCACATTTCTAATATGTAACTAAGTAATAGTAATAGTTCTATTTGCACCCTATTTACACAGGGCCAAACATATTATTTCTTGCCATTTTAAAAATCCCTACAATAAGCCTCTTCTTTCCCCATTTAAATACCAATAACTAAATTTAAGAGAATCTGTGCATTAAACTTAGAGATATACTTAAACACAGAGACCTATCAAATCTCTGCTTTATAAAACACCATGCATTTAAGTGGCACAACAAGAAAGAAACTACACTAGCAGCTAAGATTTAAATTCATATGCTTTTCATTGCCAATTATAGCAGAAAGAGCAACCCAGACACATTTTGTTGACAACTGAAGAATTTTTGAGAGAATAGTGGTGTTTCTGGTACAGGGTAACAACAGACTGAATCTCAAGACAGGATTCCTAAAATCTCCCAGCCTTTACCTGCAACTCAAGATTTATCAGTGCAGCTATAAAGCACTTGGAATTCTGACATCTTGTACAGCTGCCTGGTGCCAGAATTTTCACTCTTTCTTCAACTACATGCAAGTAAAAGGCATGCACCTCAAAAGACCGTGAATAGCAGAGCACAATCTTATGCTTTTACATTTTCTTACAGCAATTGAACAAAAGTTGCAGTAGAAAGCACATTAGCGCAAAGGAAAGCGCAGCTTCCTCCTGTTGTGAAATATGTCTTTGTTGACTAATGCAGTAAAGTTTCAAGGCTATATGTGGGAAATCGAGGGGGAAACTCTAGGTTTTCCCAGGCCTAATTTCTTACTGTTCAGCTCAGGCTTGAGCCTTAGGGTTTAAAAGCACTCAAAGTGCTAAAACGAAAAAAGCTATAAATACAATGATTAAGAATATAAACAAACTAAATATCTACACAGAATATTTAAAAGCATTTAAAGAGTGCGATGGATATATTTAAAAGATCCTTTTCCAATGAGGAGAGTCAATGAAAAAAAATTCAAGCAAAATGATAGAAAAAAATCAGAGCTTCATTTTTTTTTTTGCCAGAAATCTGAGAGACTCCACAGGAAGGAGTTGCCACCAAAAAGATTTGCTTAGTGAGGCTATTCAGTGAGAAGCATGTGGGGAATTCATCCACCCATCTTTAAGTTGCCAAGTTTGCAAAACACTGTTCTAAAGTTTAATGGTTTACAATAATATTAATCTTTCCTGCAGCAGCTGCTTGTTTTAAAATATAGGAACATAACTAATTTCAAACGTATTAAGAGTAACATTTAGCCTATTCAGGAGGTAAATACCTTTTAAAAAGCTGAGAACAATGCGGGATAAACCTGGGAATCAATCAAGAAATCAGACCAACTACAGAGGGAAATGCTATTGTCATGGTCTCATTTTCATCTCAGCACAACACAATTAATTCATTTTACAACAGCACTGGAGAAATATTTTACCCTTTTGACAGAATTTTTCCCGACTTTGTTCAGCTCTAGGAACATATCGAGGTCGCATCCCAGTTTGCCAAAGGTATTCACAGAAGAACCAAAAGGCTTCACAGCACAGTCTGAAAAGTAAGCACTTGCAATGTCTTGAATTAAGGAACAGGCTAAAAACCGGAGTTTGGTATTTTCTTCGGTCAACTGACATTCATTTGTGAGCAGGTACAACTGCTCACTCACCTGAATAACAACAATAAAAAGAGAAAACATCTCAGATTTTAAATATCTGGCACTCAAGATATTTGTAAGATGCAGCCTAACCTTTAGTAATTGTATTCCTATAAGAAATAGCATCAAGTTTAATCTTTATAGAATATATGCTTAAAGAATCTGAGAAGAATAGCTAAAAACATTAGATACGATGCAACCTCTATATAGACAAGTCTCCAAGAAAATCTGTATTGAAAGAACTGGCTGTTGATTCTATAAGAATAGAAACAATTGAAAAGATGCAGCAAATAATTTCTAGTTACAGTTTCTTCAGATACATTGCTTTGGCATCCTGTTAGCCTGGTTCTTTCATTACAATTTATTGCTCCTACTGCTTCCTAAGAAAATTATGCATTTTTAAAAGATAAAATGGCTAAATTTCTGAGAAAAGGGCAACACATTATTATGTATCGGAAATATACTAAGTCTATAGAAGCAAGACAATTCGAGTTAATTTGGTTGTATTGCACAAATTCCCCAAATTGGTTCCTAGATCTGTTGGACAGCAGTTTTATACCTTGGAAAGAAAGCATGGAGGGACAAATACTAAAATTATAGGTGTAGTTTTTATTAGAAAGTATTTTTGAACCTGGTTTTTGTCTGAAGGAAAATGCGATTTATTTAAGAAATAACATGGTGACTTAAAAGCCACAATTTCTTAAGTCTAACTTTAGTTATGAGCCTAGGATATGTTAAGAAGAGCAAGTCAGGTAGGTGACTTGAACTGCACAGGTCAGTCAGAAGATAAAGAGAACTGACACACAAAGGGGTGATAAAAGCCCTGAAAACTTCAGACTAATGGTGCAGCATGTTATACTGAGATTTTTAAAAGTGAATCTTTTAAACAAGGAAAGGAGATTAAAAGGTTCTCTACTAACTATCCCAATATTTATTCCCCCATGCGGTCAGAAGGTTTATAGGTACAGAAAAACAATGCATGCAAAGTTGAATTCCACAAGAATTATATTTCTTGTTCAAAGTAGTTTCAAAGATGGCTGGAAATGTTCTTGAATATACTTATCTGAATCAATTATGAAAACTGGATAAATTTGTAATACAAGTTGGTTCTCTTTGCTTTGATACAAATTGATATATAACTCGTGGTTAACATACCATGATTAGTACAATGTAGAAAGCCAGTCCCTGTGTCACTTTCTTGTTGGGTAGAGAAATGGAAGCAAAAAATAAACTTCTACCTTATCATGCCAACTAATATACTCAATATCTTAATGTTCTTCTTTCTCTAAGGCAGTGATGGCAAACCTATGATACATGCGTCAAGGGTGACATGCTGCAACATTTTGGATAATATACCAGCAATCACGCACAGTTGACAACCTTTATTCTCAAAAGCACACCTTGTTCTCATATAATTTTTGAAGGCTGCAGAGGCCATGTGAGAATGGATATGAATCTGGTACAATCCCTACATCCTTCCTTGCAAGAAAAGCCAGGGACAGGAATTCATATGTATTGGGAGGAGACAACAGAAAGAAACCCAGGGTCCATGTTCTTTTGCAAGCAAAGCAAGCCCCAAAATAGAACCTGTTTTTTTTCCTTTACAAGTTTAATCAAGGTATTTGTAGTATCTGTTAAAAACACCTGCATTTTTAGAAAGTTCTTTGGTCAATACTCTTCTCTCAGCTATATTTAGCTACAATCCATTTTCCAGTTACATATTTATTGCAAAAATAAACCTGCTTGTTATAAAAGAATTATAAAACAATTACTGCATGAACTTACACTTTCTGCATCACAAAGTTTCTTCACCAGCATTTCAACTGGAATAGAGGTTTGTCTATGACAAAGAATTGGGGTTTGTTCAGAAACGGGGTCTGGTTGTTTTTTCAACATCAAGGTAAGGATTCTAGATTTAAATGGAACAGGGTGTTCATCCTTAAACTCTGGAATTGTAATGACATCCTGCAATGAAGTTACGCTTTCTTTCTCAGAAAATTCTATGACTGCATACATAGCCTGAAGCAATATGAGAGAAGAAACAGGAACAAATATTAGGAATAAGAGCTTAAGTTTGAGAACACATACGAACTATTTAAAGGATTAGAACTTGAGTTAAATTGACCTGCAACCGACAGTCAAGTCCATTAGACTGATATACTTAACTAACTTCTTTTATGATCTTCCAGGGCGAAAAAAGAGAATGACAAAAAATAATTACTGTGCCATTCAGAACAACAAAGCAGAAAAATGTGAATTTTCTTAAACTCATCCATTGAGGCCTTTTCTATCTGAAATACCTTAAATATTTAGATTTCTGTTGCTAACCTTTCAAATACTTACTTTACTTTTATAGAAGAAATGATTCTTAATATTTCCATGCTGTGATAAGTATTTGAGAAAAGACTTGGCATTGAAATTGGGGGGACAATTAATTAACACAGTCCTCTGTGCTTGTACTTGTCTTTCTGCAAGAATTTCACTGAATGTCTTTTTCCTGGAGTCATTTTCGCTCTCTAGATTTGAAGAAGAACAAGAGACTAATGTGAGAAACTTAGATGACATACTCGAAGGGTTTTTTTTAGGATTACCTGTGAACAGTTTTGCATACTGAAAGAAAGTTTGGGACACAAAGCATTAGATGGTACTTCTCCTGAGTCCCTCATGAATGACTTCTCTGACTTGTTCCTTATAAAATATTTCACTAATAACACAGTAAATTTATTAAGAGAAATAGATTGGGTTGATCAAATTTGTTGTCCAATAGCTAAAATAGCATTTTACTGCCTCGTAGCATATTCTTGGAAGAGTTAAGAGGCAAAATTCATATGAACTAGGAAAGTGTGGAACCAAATTTGTGACATAGTTTCAATTGAACTGGAAGATAATTTGGGGGGGGGGGTGTCTCATTTATCTGCAGAACAGTTTTAGCAGAAAACATGTGAAGTACTGATGAAAAAGAATATTTGTAGCTCAGGATTAAAATGAGGAATCTCTGAACTTGATTATTTTCTTGCAGACATCACCAGTGTTCAGCACTAATTATGTTACCTAGTTGGCTAATGAAACATCTGCAAGAAAACAACCAAGTTCAACACATGAAGCGAGCATATGAGTGACTAGCCAAAAAAAAAGGGCAGATATTTGAAAGAACTGAATCACTGTACCATCCGCCTGTCCCTTCCCAAACTGACTGAAATAAGGAACAAGTTATTCTTCTAGGTTTAAAAAGCAAGACACAAGACACTGATCATCAATTAGCATCATTAAACCTAATACTGGATTCTGATGTAAGACCCACGTCCTCATGAAAAGAGATTAAAATGGAGAAAAATACAGAGATATAGTTCAAGATGACATAAATCCCACATATTGGTTATCAACTCAATTTTGTCAATGTATGATTTTGTCATTGCTGTTTTTTTAAAATAATCTCTGAACGAAAACCACCTAATATAAAACAAAGAACCTCAGTGTAATTTGACAAGGACAGTAAAACCATGAGAAAGCAGTTGAAAAAAGGAAATCAAAGAACTTAGGTCAATCTAAGCAAAATTATATTTTGATTTCTTTTTTAATTTAGCAATTATGCAAATGGCATGGTTCAACTTTCCCTAGGCTTGCTTGGGCAGATTTATATGGATATTATCAATGTTACTTATTAAAATGGTTTGAGGAGGAACTTAGAAAGATCAGAGAACAATCTGGTATGAAATATATAATTAATCTAATCTAATGTCCTTGGTTAAAAGGAAAAAAATATACTTATATTATTTTATATAAATAGTATCAGAATAACAAGGATGCAGGCTATTAAATGTTAGCTTGGATAGCCTTTTTTTCTTCAGATTTTTGGTTATGCAGCTACAGCTACGTTTTTCAATTTTCCAATTTTAAGGTATCTACACTTCAAGTCCCAGAATTCCATGCCCAGCACTTTTGGGAACTGAGCAAGAGAGATGTATGCTGAGATTTGCAGCATGTTGACAGTTATTGAATAAGTTTTTAATTTGGAAATACCCACCTCAGGATGTCCAATTTAAAAAGTTTTCAAGATTAAAACTATTCCAACATTGACTTATAGCACAGAAATATGCAGTTTTACTGTTGACAGTATCCTGACAGACACTTTGGGTATATGATAACTTTTGTAACAAAGCAAGCATTATGTCAGACCTGAATTTAAAGCTGAAACTATTATGATCTTAAGCCATAGGAAAATGTTATTGGATCAAAGTATTATCAGAGGCTTCTCTTACAGGCTAGCGAAAACCCAAGTCTTTAGAAATGTAGGAATCTAATTATAGACTTATTACAGGTAGTCATCAATTGAGCTCAAATTGAACCCAAATTTTCTGTTGCTAAGCAAGATAGATTTTAAATTAGTTTTGCTCCATTTTATGACCTTTCTTGCCACAGTTGCTAAGTGAATCATTACAGTTATTAAAATAGTAACACGGTTGTTACATGAATCTGTCTTTCCCATTGACTTTGCTTGTGAGGTCACAAATAGTGATTACATGACCCCAGAACATTTCAACCATCTGAATTTTGGTCACGTGACCATAAGAATGTTGCAATGGTTGTAAGTGTGAAAAGTGGTCGTAAATTACTTTGTTCAGTGCCATTATAACTTCAAACAGTCAGTAAACAAATGATAAAAGGTTGAGAAATATTTGTATTCAATACTCTGGAACAGGTTGTAAAGAAAGTTTTAGATATAAATGCTCACATCAAAACAGATGTCCTGTCAATAGTTGCAGTTCCAAATGGAAATATATCTAATATGCAATAAGAAAATGAAGCATCTGAAAACTTGGACTTACCTTTATTTTATGCTTATGGACTTAATAATGAAGCTTGGCCAATTTTATGGCATCTTAGCTCAAGAAAGACTTTGTGTTTATCAGTCTGGCAAGTATCAGGGGTGTTTCTGAACCATTTTTAGTGAAATCCAGGAAGGTAAAAAGAATACAGTCTTTGTACTGGAATAAACCACTACATAATAGTGGTTATTAATTATATTGATAGAAGCCGTGGTGGCACAATACTGCAGGCTACTTCTGCTGATTGTTGGCTGACAGCAGTTTAGCAGTTCGATCCTCACTGGCTCAAGGTTGACTCAGCCTTCCCTCCTTCTGAGGTAGGTAAAATGAGGATCCAGATTGTTGGGGGCAATATGCTGACTGTGTAAACTGCTTAGACAGAGCTGTAACGCACTATATAAGTCTAAGTGCTATTGCTATTAATAATATTAATTACTAAGATAAGATGATGTTATGGATATGTTTGCTACCTTGAGTTATTTGTAAAAAAAAATAAAGGTAGGATGCAAATAAGGAATTAAAAAAATAAAGCAGGTGCCACATTGTCAACTAAGAAACAACTCCTAAAAGTGATTGCAATGCACTGCTATATAGTGATTTTAAAATATCAACATGTGTATTTGGGAAAAACAACCACTCTTTGTGTGTGTGTGTGTGTGTGTGTGTGTTTTAAATTTTATTTAAGGCGAGCTGTTCAGTTTATAGCATTTTATTTGGCTTGATGTGGAGATTCTCAGCCATGGTTGTCCCAAAGGTGCTTTTTCCCCCCAAAAGCAACTGGACTTTCTTTGATTTTCCTTGAAGACAGAGAAGGAAAAGAAGAAAGCCCAATGGCCTTTTGAAAGAATAAAAAGCACCTTTGGGATAATTTGGTTTGATATTTCAGTTTGATATTTCCATGCTCTTTCGCTAGGCTATTGGGTTTCACTCTCTAGGTTCCGTTCGTTGTCTGTTCATATAAGACACAGTTGGCTGGGCTTTCACGAACCTGCAGAAAGCCAAATGCTCACACCCCAGGGCTGCAGCGTACAACCCGAGCCGCTTTCCCCAATGCCCTCCTCTCAGATAGGCCCCCTTTCATTTATTCTTCGTAGCTAAAAACCTACGAGCCCTCAAGAGTAAACGGCATCCCTCCCTATTTCGAAAATCTACACCAACCGATCTCGAGGCAGGGCCCAACGAAAGCGGTTCGCCTCTTCCCTTGAGCCGATTGCAGTCTACTACCGTCTGCAAAAAATAAATAAAAAGACTCCCCGTTTTACCCTTTGTCGGCGCCATGCCGCCAGGAGCCTGCGACTCTCCCAGGGACACCGCAGCGGCTTCCGCGGAGCTGAATCTAATCGCACCGACCCGCCTCTTTGACACAACCATGCGGGATAAAATCCATCCTCGCCATTGAAGCAACAGAGGCAAGGTCCCTGTGGGGGCAGCCATGACTGCCGAAAAGGAAGGAGAACGGGTGCGCCTGCGCGACGTGACGGAGACCGTACGCTACAGAGTAGCGCGAGGGTCAATAGGCCCCAGACGACAAAAAAAAAAAAAAAAAACCACCAAAACGCGTTTCCAGTCAAGGAGTAGCTAGGGATGTGTCAACTCTATTCAGTTTCCTTCGAAGTATTGTTAGAGGGAGAAAGACTAACCTGGCAAAGGCGTGAGCTTTGCTTTACTGCACTGAATGAAAAGTCAGATTATTATTTTTTGCTCCGTAAGAGATCATGCTGGAATTATTTCTTGAAATTGATATTGCACATCTATTTCATGAGAGTGATATGTGCAGATTTTGAACCTATATAGAGAGGGACTCCATGTGGATAAGGAGCTAACAACAGCAATCTAGGTTTCCCTAAATCGATTTGGAAGAAGGTGGGAAAAAACAAAATGTGAAAGAAGAAGGTGGAAAGGAAGATGGAAAAGAACAATCAAGGTTGGGAAGCTGCATTGTCTTCAGCAGATTGTATATTTCATCATTTTCATATCTTTGCACTTTTTACCAAATAATTGTAAATCTAGCTCCCATTGGCTTGTTTCAAAAAAAAAAAAAAAACCAAGAAAGGTGAACCTGATTGGTACAGAATTGTAGACTAGATGGGATGCTGGAAAACATCCTGAAAGAACCAAAAGAGCCAGTTGGTGTAGCACAGTGTTTTTCAAACTTAGCAACTTTAAGATGTGTGTGTGGATTTCAATTAAAAATATGCTATCTGGAGAATCCTGGTAATTGAGTCTACGAATCTTAAAGTTGTAAATTTGAAAACAACCCGTGTATTTATTAAGGCCTTGAAACTAGAAAGCTTTGAGTTCTAGGTTTCAGACATATGAACCACCTGCATGACTTTGAGCCAATCATACTTTCTCACTTTCTCACAAATTGGGAAATAGGAATCAGAATTACGTATGTTAGCTGCCTTAAGTTACATATCAAAAAGGCAAAATAGAAATAGAATAATAGCAATAATTCCTAAAACAGAGCATAACCATAGCTAGAAATTCTAAAGTTCCCACATAAAATTCAAGATAGTTGCTACATTCAGCCAACTGAATGTAAAGCATATAGAAATAAATAAAGCACTTTTTGCCTGTTGCAGCAAGGTGAGTGTTACTTATTTAATTCAATTCAATTAAAACCTTTATTGTCAATGCACAACATGTGTGCAGTGAGATTGGCTGAACCTCCCTTAGGGCACTTATGCTTTATTGGGCAGTGTTTCCCAAACTTAGCAATTTTAAGATATGTAGGCTTTAAATCCCAGAATATTGCAGCCAGCAATACTGCCTGGAATATAATAATAGCAACCCACACATCTTAAAATGGTTAAAGTTGAGAAAGAGTGACTTGGGGAGAAAGTATTCCATCAAGGAAAGGCCTGCTGCTTCACCGCACTCTAAGACCTCATAAGGGAAGGGACCCTTCAGCACACTCTCCCTCAACAACTGGGTCAGTGAGTAGAAAATTTGCAGGCACCGCCTAGAGCAGACTTAACCTCTCCCAATGTACGTTTTTCATATACCAGCCCTGTATTTATCACTCGAGATGGCCCATAATGCCAAGTCTGTTCTATGCTGTTTCATAAAAGGCAGCACTTTGGAAAAATACTTATTACCTGCCTCATTTTGATACTTCTGAAAAGAAATGCATTAATTCTGCTGAGAAGACATAGATTATTAATGTGGGCAGGGCTGACAGATGAATGTGCGCACATGTGTTGGAAGTGATGACATGCTTTCAGTTTTCACACTCAGGCACATACATAACCACCCATCCTGTTTCTTCTTTGCTCTTAAAGGCTGACTATTCAAAGCAACCAAATGTAAAACAAGCCAGTATTCATATTAAATCTATTGTGTTCTTCAGTATCCCATGCACTCAAGTATAGCAGCAACAATATAATTTAATGTCACTATGAATGGGATTGGTTGAATATATGGAAAAATAGGGTCCATTCAGAGGACCAGGCAACTTTTTTATTTTAATAGAAATGAAATCTATTTAAAAGCATCAGGGAGGCTGGTAAATATCCACTGGCACAGGCCAAGGCAAGGATGGCAAAGATGGTTTTTGCTTGGGCAGGATGCTGAGTAAGCAAGCATTAACTGCAACATGTCAGGAGAAGAGGGTGGAGAAGGTGAAAACAGCATTTATCCTTTAAAACTCCTGCAGTGTAAACTGCTCTAAATTTACTGGGAAATGTACTTCAAAATTATGAAAGACAGAATGTCAACCATGGGTGGGAGAGGAAAGAGGCAAGGTTTTTGAGTCAGCCATACCCAGAATATAGCCTGAATAGATTCCCAATTTATTTGGTGCTCTAAATTTTCTTAGAGCCTTTCTTTGCTGCTGAGATGTTATCCACAAAACTAAACCACATAAAAGTAGCTATTTTCATTGCTGGTCCTGCTACTTTCTTCTTCAATAGAATAAAATACCTGTAGCTCAGGTTTAAATTGTAGTTCATGGTGCTCTCTGAGCTTGGCTGTCTGCTTGCAGCATTTCATTACATGTAGTCCTCACTTAACCAAAACTGGGACCAGTAATTCCATTGACTGTAACAGACTTATGTCAGTTCTGCTGCAGACCTTAAGTGAAACATCATATGACCCTGACTTGCAATTTTATTGCTGGCTTTTCCATTGACTCTGCTTGTTGGAAGTTAGCTGTGAAATGCAAAAATGATGATCATGGATGTTGTTGTAAATGCCCACCAGTTGGCAAGTGCCCAATGTCACCCAGATTTGGCCATCAGACCACAGGGATGCTTCAACAGTCATAAATGTCAGGACTGGTCATAGACTTACTTTACTTTCTCAGTACCATCGTAACTATGAACAATCACTAAACAGAACAGTCATTAAGTGAGATCTACCTGTACCTAACTAGGTGATATCATTGCTGTGTGGGAATTTAGTGTGTGCTGCTTATTTATATATATATCCTCAGGTTTCTTTGACAAAACTACACTTCAGCCAAAACTGGCAGGGCAAGCTACTCTTTGTAAACAGGCAGCAAAGCTCACACTTCTTTGCACTGATGATGTTACCTAGTTCGGTAATTAAACATCTGCAAGCAAATAGTCAAGCTCAAAGAGCACCAAGAACTCCACAGTTTTTGCTCTCCGTGATCTGACTGAGTGGAAGTTTTTTTCATCTGTAGATATCATTCCTTGGGGTCCCAGGGACACAGTCACCATAATTTTACTTGTATATTTTCTTTCTTTTCATACTTTTTTTACAGTCTTTATAAGATTGGGAGAATTATTGAATCCTCTGATAACTAAGTATGTGCTACATCCAACACAGGAGAGAGTGGGGTGGAGAGAGAGATCATCCTGCTTCTATGAAATTGCACTTTTTTTTTTACAATTGGGTAATTTGTACAGGTTAATTTGTAATCTGTCCCTTTGATTAGGTGGACCATCTTTGCCTGCTTTGAAACTTTATTTCATGATTTAGGATGGTGTCTGTTCTTTATCTTTCCTTAGCACTCTCAATAGCAATGTGTGTTTAGACTAAGTTAGCCTGTTTTAAGATTCAGTTCATTTTTGTATTTCTCCCCAAGACGGAACAAAATTATCATATTGGTTTTGGGCAGTTCTGATGGGAAAAGGCTCTAAGGCTGCCAAAAATCAGTTACTGCTCTTCTGACACAAGCCCCGTTGACAGTTACGCAAACTTGAAGTGATATAATTTAGGGCAGAGGCCTAATTTGCAGCTGCTACTGTTCAGGTTAGGAATCCTTTGTGTACCACTATAGGTATCTCAATTCTGTCCTACAAAGCCACTTCTGAAAGGTTTCAACCACACCCTTGTGCTATTTTGAGATAAGCCCTGAGTTGTGATTTCCATCTCTGTGGGCTAGGAGTTCCCTGATCACTAATTCTATGATTAAATCTGATTCTGCTGGTGGCTCCAGGCTGCCAACCTGTAAATTAAATTTGTTAAAAAATTGGCAGAGATTGCAATGTATCTGGAATGGCTATCCCAGCATAAATGATGCTATAAATATTCTTCACTTGCACTTGCAACCGTTTTCAGAGATACTTAAAAGACTTTACATTTGTAATGACACCCTCACATGCTATTTAGGTTATTGTCTGTTTTGTTGACTGCAGATGGAAAAATATAGATTGTAACATCAGCATGTAGGTTGCAAAATATACTACTATCAAAAATATGTCATGGTTTTTTGAAAGAATCCCAACCCTTCTGGGTGAAGGACCAGATGTCATCAGTGTGTGGATTATATTCAGTTATGCATCACAACCCAGGTCATGTTGTCAGTCTTTTGTCCATGTCTGGAATAGTGATGGGATTCAAAAAATTTTACTACCAGTTCTGTGGGCATGGCTTGGTGGGCATGGTGTGACTTGATGGGCATGGCTTGGTGGACATGGCAGGAGAAAGATATTGTAAAATCTCCATTCCCTCCCCACCCCACTAACCTGCTTTCAGCTCCATTCTCCAGTGCAGAGCAACAAAAGATGACCCAGCCAATCAGCTGGAACTTGGGAGGCAGAGTTAAGATGAGGGCGGGGCCAGTCAGAGTGGTATTTGCCGGTTCTCCGAACTACTCAAAATTTCTGCTATTGGTTCTCCAGAACTGCTCAGAACCTTCTGAATACCACCTCTGATCTGAAAGCAATTCCAGAGATGGGATAGACTCAGGTTCAATTCCAAACAGTTGTAGATGTTTGGATCCCTGGATCTGGGGACATTTCATCTTTAGTTTTGGAAGAGGTAGCATAAAAACATAAGCTGTCCTTACAGACCCCTTCTTGCACAAGGAACACTAGTAGTCTCTCAGCACATCACCTACAATGAATCATACTGGCATCAATAGATAACAGATATTGAGCCATGCCGGTAATAACTTGGCCAAGGAGGCTTTGCCATGATCTGATGTGCCAGTCCTATTTCTAGTCATGCTCTATTCAACTC
Source organism: Pseudonaja textilis (assembly GCF_049901715.1). Lineage (NCBI taxonomy): Eukaryota > Metazoa > Chordata > Lepidosauria > Squamata > Elapidae > Pseudonaja > Pseudonaja textilis. The sequence goes on from NC_142008.1 coordinate 18,243,692, forward strand.
ACCAATGGACTATTGCAATGCAACTTCATGAGTTTGCCATTGAAGATCCCTCAGAAGTTACAGCTGATCCAGAATGTGGTAGCCTAGGCAATGATAGACATGTTGTTGTATGTTTATGTGCTTGCTGCTGTCTGAGCTGCACTGCTTGTCAGTTGGTTTCCAAGTACAATTTAAGGTGCTGGTTACTAACTATAAAATGCTTAAAAGACTATTTGACGGACCCAGAACTATTTGAGTGATCTCTGATAGCTTCTGACCATCGAGAGAAATTGGATAGAATGAATGTTCTCTAGATCTCTTCAATTATTAAACAATATCATCTATTGAGACTTGGACTCACCATTTCTGCCATGGTGTTTTCACTCTGGAACAGACCCCCTCCACCTCCCCCACAAAATACCCTGTAGGACTCCTACCCTGATGCTATTTCAAAAGTCACTGAAAACCTCCAAATCTCAGGGTACATTATATGTTGCTTCTTTGATATCCTGCTTTTTCTGAATTTGCATGATACCTTTTTTCTCTTATTTTATCATCTTTTTAAGGTGTAAGTTGTCCACTGTCCTCAGGATGCTTTTACATGTATTGAAAGGTAAAATGTCTGATTACTTCATGTTTCCTTTTCTCCACCCTGATCATGAGTCAAATGACACATAGCCAGAGGTGTGTCCTTTCTATACACGTGCTATGTGAGAAATCCTTTCCGATGACCCTGCCCCATTAATTATAATGTTTTTCCAATAGACTCTCGTGACCTGCCCTTGTAAATCTGCCAAGGTAGCTTCGGAAAGAGACGCCTGTCTTTCCTGTGAGGCTGGCCTTAAAAAGGACAAAGGCTTCATTACAATTAAATATGAACTTAAACATACTAATGATTCTGACAGGTTGTTTAAAATAATGACATATTGAAGCTTGCTGGGGAGAAGGTGCTTGACTCCTGGTTTCACCTTCACCAATCATGCTGCTTAATTCTCTTCCTTTGATATCCTCCACCCTCTGTTCCTCACCTGTACTAGGTTCACATCAAAGGTGGAGTTTTGGAAAGAAATTGGCTGGAATCGAGTTCTGTGAGATATTATCCAGATCAATTCATTAGCTCAGTGTTCAACAAGGTAGACAATGTTATCTCAAATAGAGCTGACTTTAGAAGTTTATGGTGGGAACTGCTGGGAAAGTAAAACCCATTTTAACTCATTTTATTTTGTTGTAAATATACCACTTCATTATATATGAATATAATCATTATATATAAATAGTACTGTATATAACTATTATGTAACTATTATATATGAACATAATCATCCATCACTAGAGGCTTTTAAGAAGAGACTAGACAGCCATTTGTTTAGAATGGTATAGAGCAGGGGTGTCAAACTCATGGCGTCATGGCGGTTTGACATGATGTATCAGGGCATTTTCCCCTTTCGCTAAACTGGGCGTGGGTGTGACCAGCGCATGACGCATCCAGCCCGTGGGCTGGGAGTTTGACAGCCCTGGTGGTCTCTTCCAATTCTGTTATTCTGTTATACAGGATTCAAGGAGGTGTGTATTATATAAAGATAATGCTTAATTTTCCTTTGAATTGAACTCAATTCCTTGTGATGCGCATATGCATTTAAAAAGCACTAATATGGATTGGCTTGTCATTAACCTTCTTTGAGGTTTCTAGTCTATAGCCTTAAAGTTTTAAAGTTGAGCCTTAAAGCCTCAATTGTATCCCTATGCTAGGATTAACCCATTAGTTTTTCAACAACAAACATCATTTAGATTCTACTCCCTTGCTGGTTGGACATTATATAAACAATTCATTGTTTGAAACCCATCTGTTATATAAGAAAATGTAATATATAGACTTGTAATAAAACGTCTTTATAAAAAGTCATTTTATTTACATAAAGAAATAGTGATGCCAATTCAAAGACATAGGCCTAAGATATATGCTTTAATTTAGTGCTGAGATAACTTTACATAAGGTGCTAGGTATATTTCCAGAGGAAGTCAATTCATTCATATTGTTTTTCTGATTAATAATTCTTACTAGAGCGATTCTATTGCCCCCTTCTCCCCAGTCCTTAGTGTTGACTTGAAGATGCCACCCTAGTCTAGCATTTTCATGGATGATTGATTGAATCTCACCAATCAGCGAAGAACTCAACTCAAAGAGATTTCAATTCAAATCTTCACTTGGAGTTATTTTAATGCACATCAGTAAATTGTAGCGGAGATGACTAGAAAAGTATGTACAACAAAGATGGGACATTTGCAGCTGGCAGGAAGCTCTTTATCACTTCCTGGCCAACTCACAGGTTTCTGGAGAAATCTCTCCATTCTGCTGTCAAGTGATCAGTTTTTAGCTAGATATGGATACATGGGGAAAGCCATCAGTTCACTAAAGTCATGGTTTTAATAGAGGGGAAATGAGATTTTAATCTTGGTCCCCATATCCCTATCAACTTGTGAACACCCAAAAGGTGCCTTGTTAGCTATGAAGAGAAGTAAATTCTGGTTTACAATGGATATTGGCTTGATCTATTTTTCTAATTCTGTGAGCATCCACAAGATGGAACAGAAGATGCAGTTAAATCCCATACCTATCCTCAGATTCATAAAATAATATAAAACAACTACATTAGAAACCAATTCTCTCTCCCTCTCTGTCTCCCTCCCTCCCTCCCTTCTCTCTTTTTTGAATTTTAATGGTGCAAAAAGTAAGATTCCACATTTAGGTAACAAAAAGTAAATGCACAGGTTCAATACAGATGGTACCTCACTCAACTGTGAGATCTTGGAGTCCTAGTGGATAATCACTTAAATATGAACCAGCAGTGTACTGCATCTGCCAAAAAAGCCATCACAGTTCTAGGCTGCATGGACAGAGGTATAGAATCAAGATCACGGAAAGGTTTAATACCACTTTATGATGCCTTGGTAAGGCACACTTGAAATGCTGCATCCAGTTTTGATCACCATGATGTAAAGATGTTGAGACTCTACAAAGAGTGTAGAGAAGAGCAACAAAGATGATTTGGGGACTGGAGGCTAAAACATATAAAGAACAGTTGCTAGAATTGGGTATGTCTAGTTTGATGAAAAGAAGGACTAGGGGTGACATGATAGCAGTGTTATGATATCTCAGGGCCTGCCACAAACAAGAGGGAGCACCTGTGTGCTACCTCTGGCATAGGTTTGCCACCACGGATTTAGACTATGAATGAAAGGCCTTTTTTAAAAAAAAATCTTCTTTGGAAGGAAAATATGTTGATCAAAATTCTCGTTCAACCAAATAAAGTTGTCTGGAAAATTGAATCACAGTCTTAATTTTTGTCTTGGTTTATGGGAAATAATTCTGTGAAGGGAAGTAATTGCTATTCTATAAACACAATTCAGGAATACAGGATTTCAGACTTGCTATAATTGAATGTGTTAATGCCAATATACAACAGGTGAAATGTCCTATAAGTCAGGAGGCGCCAACCTTTTGGATCTCAGGAACAAACAAACTCATAATTTTAAATCCTGTGGACCAAAGACCCTGGGAAAATCCCCCCCCCCAAAAAAAAGGCTGCAAGAAAATTCCCCACCCTGTTTTTCCTACCGATTGATCATTCTTTATTTCGGATTGCTGGATAGCGTCTCCAGCTCCGTTCCTGGGTGGGGAGGAGAGAGAGAGAGAGAGAGAGAGAGAGAGAGAGAGACGTTTGGCTTCATGCAAGGAAAGCAGCAGAAGCAGCAGAAATCTTTTTTCTCTCCCCCAAACTCTGCCAGAAATGAGTCTTTATGAGACTTGTTGCGCCGGCACAGCCTCTTGGAGTTGGATGGGTCCCAAAGACTCATTTCTGGCCTAGTTTGGGGGAGAGAAAGAAAGACTTTTGCTGCTTTCCTTGTGTGCAGCCAAAAGCAGAAGAAGAAAGAAGCAGACCGGTGGCCAGGCGGGGTGAGTGGGGCAAGTTCCCTCCCTCTGCCCTTTCCCACCCTCACCTCACTACCTCGTGTTGTTCACAATGCAAGCGATGCAAGACTTGTGTTCCCGTGGGCCATGTGGGTGGCACAGCCTTGTGTTCCCGCACAGCCTGGATTAATTGCTTTGGGGAATGCTTTGGGGGTGACCTTTTTCTATGGACCAGCAAAATTTTCTCGCGGACTGCCAATAGTCCTCAGCCCACTGGTTGGCAACCACTGGTTTAAGTCAAACTCAGCTCTTACTGACCTTCTGGATGTCTCCATGTAATATTTCTTAGCTATGATCCAGAAGCCACTGCCTTCTTCTGAAGAATTTTTGACTATCGTTCTGCTACAAAACCCTGTGCTCCCCTTGAGATCTCCTCCTAAGGACTAGCCGGGTCCAACTTTGCTTTGCTTATATACACACTCATTTGCCAATTTATATCTGGTATCCTTCATATTAGCATGTGGAAGCTATGAGTGCCACAAAAAGCTCTGGAAAGAGACATGCTCGTCATTACAAGACAAGATAGAAAGGCCTGCACATGGATTAGTGAACAAACAAAAGTATATGATATCATCAAGAAAGAAAAAGAATGGAAATGGAAATGGAAAGGTCACATAGCAAGAAGAACTGATGGCAAGTGGACCAAGGCAGCCCTAGAATGGATTCCACTTGATAAAAAGTGTCCATGAATGAGACCTAAAACAAGATGGATTGATGACATTAAGTAAGTATTGTGAGCCGAAGTATTGGCAAAAGAAATCTCAGGACCACATTGGTTGGAAATACGCGGAAGAGGCTTTCATCCTGCAGTGGATGGATAAAATGATGATTATGATCCTTCATACGACAATACAAGTGTATTAACATTTAGACAATGTTAACAGAGCACAGATGGTTTCACTTAGCTCTTCTCCTTTTTCTTCAATTCTGTTTATATTGGGAAGATCAGGAAATAGATTAGGAAGATCCGGAAACAAAAGAGGAAGGACATTCAGTACTCTTCAATCTGTACACTTCCACGTAAGAGTATTGTAGTGCACTGCATCTCTACTAAATCCTAGTTTTTTAAAAAAAAATCGAGTAAGATGGTTAGCGTGAACCTGTGAGCAGGTACTATATTCACTAGCTTAAAACTTCAGTTCACTTTCACTTTCCTGTCTCCCTGAATCTTACATGCATTACAAGTCTGCCTAGGGATTTCCCCAAACCTCCACAGTAAATTTGCAGGCTGGGTGTGTGTGTTAAGAGAAAAAAAATATCCCCTGTTGCATCCCATCTCACCAGCAAAATGTCATCTAATTCAGTTTCCCAATGTTGGCAACTTTCAAGACGTGGACTTCAACCCCTAGAATTCCCTAGCCATTCATGCTTAAGCCACGCTGGCTGGGGAATTCTGGGAATTGGAAGTCCATGCATCTTAAAGTTGCCAAAGATGGAAAGCACTGCTCTAACTTATTTTTAACCCACACTTCACAAACATAAGGGCTCATTGTGCAGTTCTCTGATGCTACTGAAATATAACTTTCAGGTCTGGGCTAGAAAAATTGGAACTGCTGGAAGAAAACAAAGTGGGGGGTTTACTATGCCATTAGCTACCCAGAGTTTTGCAGCCAATGTATAAATCTATATACATTTAGCACATGAAGTACTCTGTATCTCTTATACAGTACTAAAACTTGAATTGAATTAAATATAGGCTGGCTTACTGCAAATATGTTCAGAGATGATGCAGTTGTTTCTGGTTTACCATGTTACCTGAGCCAAGCCAATAGTTATGGTTTGTTCAACAAACCGTGGTTAGACAATGGTTTGCATGCTACATTCCACAACTGTTTTTAAATGAACGTTGCTGCTGTGTGAAATTTTAGATTATATAAGCAGCATGCCAATGTAAAGGCTTTGGTTGGTCACCATTATGGCACTTATTTCAAATCAAGTTCTGCATTACATTAGTTGTGGTAAATATAGTAGTGTGATTGGCGGGAATTTTTAACAGGTCAACTGCTTGTTTCAATGGATCTCCAAAATGTTCTCAAAAATATATAAAGTAGTTATTTTTCATACATTTTACCAATTTTGTATATGATAGATCACATATATTTCTGTTCTTTCAAGTAGAAAAAGATGAGTACAACAAATGATGTGGGTTGTAATGTTTTATTTATCAAAAAGACTGTTAGATTTAACTTAGTAGTGATTGAAAGTTAGGTTTTGACCTAGCTCATAACATTATTAGCAATTCTCTTTTGGAGTACCAAATCTGCAGGACAGTGTAAGAATAAAAGCAAGCATTTGCTAAAATCTGTAAAGAACAGCATCCTTATGCCTGGCTTCAAATATCTCGCTAAGCTTTGTTTAGCCAAGATTCATTGCAGAAATCAGAACCATAAAGGAGAATATTTGTAGGGGGTCCTTGGTGCTCTCTGAGTTTGGTTGCTTTCTTACAGGTGTTTTGTTGATCCAGAGTAGGTAACATCATCAGAAATGTTGGATTCCCTTAAGCCATCTTTCTCCCCATGGTTTTGAAGATTTCTACTAAAATACAGGTAGTCCTCGACTTATAACCACAAATGAGCCCTAATTTTAAGTAAGACATTTGCTAAGTGAGTTTTGCCTCGACCTTTCTTGCCTCAGTTATTAAGTGAATCCCTGCAGTTGGTAAGTTGGTAACCCGGTTATTAAGTGCATCTGGCTTCCCACTAACTTTGCTTGTCAAGAAGGGGTTCATATAATCTTGGGACATAGCAACGGTCCTAAAAATGAGCCAGTTGCCAAGCATCTGAATTTTGATCATGTGACCATGGGGAATGCTGCAAAGTCTGGAACTGTGTAAAATGGTAAGTCACTTTTTTCAGAGCCTTTGTAACTGGTCACTAAATGAACTGTTGTAAGTCAAGGACTGTGTTCAACTGGTCTCTAGATCTCTTCTAAGATCTCTTCTAAATCTAAGATTTCCTAACTGAATTAAAGTATGAGCTAGTTTCCCTTCTATGTGTTTTTCATTCAATTTCTATAGCTGACCATGCTAATCAATGATTCAGGGGTGATATCATTGTTTATTGATATCACTGCTTATTTTTACCTTAAGTCCAGACAATACAGTAGCAGTTTGTTCAACAAACCGTGGTTACACAATGTTTGTATGTTCCATGCACACATTTTTTTTAAAAAAAAATAAACCCTCCTGCTGTATCAAATTTTAGATTGTAGTAGGAACCAGGCTACCCTATTGCTGTCTGTGGCCTTACAAGACCTGGCCATTTTTATATCTCCATTTCCCTATCCCCATAATTTGTTTCTCCAAATTGTTGTGTTTTTCTATCCCCCCCCCCAATTCGGTTCCTATTAATAAAGAAATAAGGGCGGGATAAAATATCTAAAATAAATAAATAAAATAATGGTCTATTTTTTTTCCTCATTTCACCTCTTTTTCAGAACAAAGCCCGAGTCTAAAAGAAAGACGGCCCTAGCAGGCCCGTTCAGTATCCTAAAACACCCGGACTGGGCATGTTGTCACCTGACCTCTCGCCGTTGTCACCTCTCGCCGATCTAAACCCGCCACAGCGGAAGGCGTTGTTTCCGAAACTAAAATCGAAAGCGGCACAAAACTGGACCTTCCTCCCCGCCAGGCGAGTTCCGCAGCCTGCGGAGGCTGGGTTTTCCACTCGGCCCTCCTCCTCCTCCTCCTCCCCCTGGCTTTTCCCGTTCCAGCTGGGGAGCCAAGCGCTCAGCCTGCCCAGGTATCGAGCGCGGCGGGCTGAAAGAGCCAGTGCGCTCACCTGTTGCTCGCCTGGAATCCCTTTTTCCTTGCGCGGGACAGGTTTGGACAGGAAACAACTCTCCTTTGGCCTGGTTAGCTATAGGGAAGAGAGAAGGTGAGGAGAAAGCCCCTGGTGTCAGGAGGAGCAGAGGGGCAAACGCAATCGCGCTCCCGAGTGTAAGTAAATCGTCTATTTTCTGTGAAGAAAATAGTTTGGACATAATAAAATTACATCTTTCTTTTGAAATTAGTGTAACCCTGGAGTGATTCTTCGGCTGTTTATGGTTAAAGATGACGTGGAAATTTCGACTCAGTCACAACTGGTCTTCGGAAAATGTTTTATGTTTTTACAACCCTACTACTTGGGAATGTAGGAAGTATTTTTGTGCATCGCATTTTCAGCCGGGAACTAAAACTAGGGACCATTTATAAGGATTTAGGCGTTAAATAGGGCGACCTTTGTAAGTCTCTTCATATATTGAAGGTCCTGTCAATTTATGCTGTAATGTTCCTATCTATACTCGTCTACACCCATTATTTCCATCCTAGAAAGCACCGTTGGGAAAAGTAAAAATAATGTTGCTCTTCTATAACTGGTTTCATATCATTTTTCTTGCTAAAACGTGGGTGGTTAGTTTATTGGGCTCAGCTAAGCAACTGATGAACTTGTACTTAAAAATATCTTCAGAATAGGTATGAATTTGTATTTTAAGCCACAAATCTTATAGGAACCAACTTAAAACTGTTGAGCTTAGTATTTAACAATGGAATCTTGGATTCTTGTATCAGTGGGTTGGAAATGGATCTGCTTAAGTTTGCATTGGTTGGAAGGGATACTTATACAAGAGTCTCCTTGTCTTTTGTGTTAGCTATCACCAAATGTTCCCATCATTAGTGTGGGAGAAGCTCAGTGGAATATATTTGTCCTTGGAGAGGAAGGTGAATCTGCTAGGAAATTCCCTTTCCAAGTTTGCAATATAAGAATAGCAACTTTATTCTACCTGATAGAATAGCTTTTGCAAAGCTTAAGACAGATCTGTGCTAGAAAGTGATTTGAATGTTATTTCTCCAGTTTAGCCTTTCAGGTGCAATGGAATTTCAGCTTCCAAAGTTTTCAGCAAGACCATAGCAATAATATTCTCTGGATGGTATTTGTTTAGTTTCCTAAATATTATTATGATTATGCCTTAAGGTGTAATAAATTAAGAAAGTGTTTATTTTTTGCAGATTAAAAACATGTTTATAATACTTGCTCAGAATTGGGGCATTCATCTTGTTAATTTCTTTGCTGTACAAATGCCTGAAAAATTCAAAGAATGTTCCTAACATCCTGCGTATCTACCTATTGTTTTTAATTGATATTGTTCTGGATTTGCCAATGCAGAAATTATATTTGACTAGTGGAAAGCAAGATACAAGGGGAAAAGCCATTAACCTTTTTTAAAATGCATTTTTCCCATTTCAAATAGGAAAGAGTCTATTTGCTAAAATATAGAGTGTAGCAAAACTCAGGTCTATGCACAGTTCATTATAAACATTACTTTAAGTGTTTGAATTGTTTCCCATTTTCTTCTACACATTTCCTCATGCTTTTGACCCATGACATTTGAATTTTCCCAATTGCAGTAATATATTCTCTGGGGGGGTAAAATAAATACATTGTGAGTGGCCTACAGACCTGACTTTTACTCTGCACAGGTAGACTTTCACTAAGAACCATGTTTTAAGTTACAATGGCAGTTAAAAAAAGTAACTTATGACTGTTTTCCATACTTAAGGCCCTTGCAACATCTCCATGGTCATGTGATCAAAATTTGGATACTTGGCAACTAGCATGTATTTATGATGGTTGCAGTGTCCCAGGTCATGTGATCAGTTTTGCAACCTTCTGACAAGCAAAATCAATGGAGAAGCCAGATTTCGTTTAACAAACATGTCACTAATTTGAACATCTATAATGATTCATTTAACAACCATGGCAAGAAAGGTTGTAAAATGGGCAAAATTCACTGATATTTTGTTGATAATGTCATTGTGTCTAGGGAAGAAAAGAATGGGGCTGACACTGAATTACACTTAAGAAAAAAACCATTGAAGTCATTGGTACTTCAGGGTAATGATAGTTCAAATCCTATTGCCTGTGTCATGAGTACTTTATTCTAGCATCATACACTGAGGTGGTATTCAGCAGGTTCTGACCAGTTCTGAAGGACCGGTAGCAGAAATTTTGAGTAGTTCAGAGAACCAGCAAATACCACCCCTGACTGGCCCCACCCCACCTCTATCTCCTGAGTCCCAGCTGATTGTCTGGGCCTTCTTTTGTTGCCCTGCATAGGAGAACGGGGCTGGAAAGCAGGTTAGTGGGATGAGGAGGGAATGGGATTTTGCAGTAACCTTCCCCCAGGAGTGGGGAGGGAATAGAGTATCCTTCCCCTGCCACACCCACCAAGCCACACCACACCCACCAAGTGACACCCATAGAACTGGGAGTAAAAATTTTTGAATCCCACCACTGACCATTCTTCTCCGTGACATTGATAATTTCAGAGAAATTGATCTTTATTTTCATTTATATGGCTGTCCATCTCAAATTCTTGATTCTGGGTAGCTAACAACAATTAAAAGCACTTTATTGAAACGAAATGTGATGCATTGCTTCTCTTCGTGATGGTAACTGAGATCAGATCAGAGCAGTGTACCTCTACTTCGTTAAATTTAAGAAGTGCGGACTACAGTTGTCAGAATTCCACAGCCAACATACTGTCTTTTCTGGTGTTCCTGGGATGTCTTGAAATCTAACCTTGGTCCCTGGCAGGTTAATATTTAATGCATTTAATGCATTTTGGGGGCTCTGTTGTAATGTGTGCTACCCTTAAGATCGTTTTAGTCTAGGCTGTCCATGTGATTTTATGGTTTAATTGTTTTTATAGTTTGGGGTTTTTTATGCCACTCAGTGTCCATATGAATTAGGCACTAGGTAGGTAGGTAGGTAGGTAGGTAGATGGATGGACAATTCAACAGTATTCTTGAAAGCAGACAGAAAAGCCAAAAGCATGTATATAACACTATTTGCGGAATCTTAAATATTTAAAAGAAGTTTTAGGTAGCTGAGGTTAGAAGCTGGTGGATGGCATTGACTTGCTTGTTTTGCTTAATTGTTTGCATATTCATTTGTGGAATGAAGAACTTTGACTCCCCAAAAAGAGAAGCTGAGTTGGGTTTCACTGACCAAGCAACTCAGCAGCCACCCAACCACTTTAGTGGTCCCCCCTTCCCCAGCAATAATAAGACAAGAAAAGTGGACAACTGGAACACTCCCAGTTTCCTGTGTTGGTAATCCCAGGCAAGAAAGACACATGCATCCTGTGAAAACCCTCATCCTGGCATTTTGGGTGGAGTGGGCAAAAGCAGGCTGCTAGCCTAACACTCCAGTATCAAGTTTATCTGGATGCTGCAATCCTGAATCACCTGCTATGTTGATCTGATAGGCGTGAATTGAATGAATCAGGCTCATGGAGAAATGTCACTGAAAAATACTTGCTTCAAAATTAGGTCATGTTTCAACTTCGTGGGGACATAAAAACACATGGGGTGTCCCTGCCCCAAGGAATTTTGGTTTACGCCTTTCTTAATGACTTTGCAAGTCAGTTAGTGGAAAGTTAATTGGGGTGCCACCTTTCTAGACCTTGTGATTTTTCTCGCTCACTACATTTTAAGCATTCTTTGTGGTAAGCATTTTAGTATATTTATTTGGCAATGGCTTCTTGACTCTTCCAAAGGGTAAAGCAGATTTGCCTCATCTAGTTTTTTTTTTAATTTGCCTAATCTAGTATCACCCTGCTGGCTAGACATTATGGGAGTTGTAGTCCAACATATCAAGGTGATGCCTAATCTGGGAAGGTGTTCTGTGCAGATACTTGTGATGAGTTTTTTTTGTATCTTTGCAATGAGTTTTTTGTTCAGTGCTTTGATCACTTAAGGCAGTGGTCGCCAACCAGTGGGCCGGGGACCACTAGTGGTCTGCGAGAAAATTTTGGTGGTCCGCAGAGAAATGTCACCCCCAAGCACCCCCCAAAGCAATTAATCCAGGCTGTCTGTGAACACAACAAGGCTGCGCCGCCCACAAGGCCCATGGGAACACGAGACCTGGGTCACTTGCATTGCGAACAACACAAGGTAGTGAGGGGAGGAGGGAAAGGGCGGAGGGGGGAACTTGCCCCACTTGCCCTACCTGCTTTACCTGGCCACTGGACTGTTTCTTTCCACGTCTTTCTTTCTTCTGCTTTTGGCTGCACACAAGGAAAGCAGTAAAAGTCTTTCTTTCTCTTCCCCAAACTCTGCCAGAAATGAGTCTTTGGGACCCTGCAAGGCCTCCTGCTCCAAGAGGCTGCACTGGTGTGACAAGTCTCACAAAGACTCATTTCTAGAGGAGTTTGGGGGAGAAAAAGAAAGACTTCCGCTGCTTCTGCTGCTTTCCTTGCATGAAGCCAAAAGTCTCTCTCTCTCTCTCCTCTTGTGAACAGAGCTAGAGACTATATCCTGTGATACCAAATAAAGAATGATTGATCAGTAGGAAACAGGGTGGGGAATTTTCCTGCAGACTTTTGGGGGGATTTTCCCAGAGTCTCTGGTCTGCAGGATTTAAAGTCATTAATTTGGTGGTCCCTGAGGTCCAAAAGGTTGTCGACCCCTCATGTAAGGGGTCACAGGTCCTCCTTTTTTTCTAGAATAGGCTCCATCACACCCTTTCTTATCTCCTAGCAAACCTCTTTTTCTAGGAAGATACATTGTACACAATGCATTTAAGGAATGAGGGCTTGGAAAAGACAGTTTTGTGAGTTTATTTCTTGGTCGTGATATTCCAATTTCACTTGATGTCCTTGTGATTCTGGAGCAACAATAGAGTACTAAATAAGATATGAACAAACAACTTAAATAGTAAGTATTGCAAAGTAGTTCAAAAAGTCTTAATCTATTATCATAATCTTGCCAGTCTTTTTTGCTAGAATTGTAAGCGCTGTTGCAGAAGCTAGAAATATCAGAGCATCTACTAAAATGTTTATTGCTTGTTTGCTTAATTTATGGGATTTATAATCTGACCCAATCCCAAAAGACTCTGCAACAAGCCTCTCCCAACCCCCTGAATTAAGCCACTAAATCTGAACAAAATCCAAACCAAAAATAACCCTAGATGGCAAAGGTAAAACCCCCAATAAAAATAAAAAGAGGTGCCTGTAGTCAGCCCATACCATTCCAAAATGCTTTGAAAGAAAATAGTTTTAACTTCCCTATGGAACTGCAGCACATACAGGCATCCATTCTTTCAGTGGCTGTTTGTGGTTACAACCAGCATTGAATGAGGAGGACTTGCAATGAGTCCTTGTAGTTGTGACTATTACAGTATCTTGGGAATTGCCTAATCGTGATTTGGGTGTTTGACAACTAGCTTGCATTTGCAACATTGTAGTGTCCTGCCATCATGTGAACACTATTTGCAACCTTTCCTTCCAGCTTCCAACAAGCAGGCCAATGGGGAAACTTATTACAAACAGCAATTGTGGGATTGTGGAATGGCCAGAACTGCGTTTGTAAGTTAGTGCAGGCTCATAACCTTGTTCTTTATCACCACATCACTTAGAATCAAGTTCCTGGTCCAATTTACATTGTTAAGTGATGATTGCTTATAGTTTCTCGGTGGGAGAGTCGAGGTAGTCCTGATTTAGTGATTGCCTAATCGAGTGACCATTTGCAGCTACAATAATTATGAAAAAGTATTCTTGCCAGTTGCCTGGAGTCATTGAGAATGAGTTGGGAGTGACCATATAGATTTTCTTAAATAAATAGATTTTGTGATGAATCCTCATATTGTTTATTGATCGACTGAATGATTTAATTTGATTTGTGTGCCACACATCTCATTTAGAGGTGACACATAAAATTTTCCCAGCAAAAGAAAGCTGAAGTAAGACTATAAGCATAATTGCTATTTCACTTAATAATTGTTTCACTTAACAACCAAGTTTCCTTGTTCCCCCTTTTTCACCCCATACCTAACAAGTTATCAGCCATCAGGTAGAGTTTGGGTAATATACTCATTTTTATGGTTGCTATTTGTCCCAACTGTGAAAGTTGTATTTTGGCCCAATTATCCAGATCGTTTTGTATTTGCAATATTATTTTATCATAATTATCTTCCTTTGAAAAATGTGATGTGGTGATAAAGAACAATGTTATGAGCCTGCACTAACTTACAAACGCAGTTCTGGCGGTTCCACAATCCCACAATTGCTGTTTGTAATAAGTTTCCCCATTGGCCTGCTTGTTGGAAGCTGGAAGGAAAGGTTGCAAATAGTGTTCACATGATGGCAGCACACTACAATGTTGCAAATACAAGCTAGTTGTCAAACACCCAAATCACGATTAGGCAATTCCCAAGATACAGAAATAGCATCTTGGGAAGATATCTAGTATCTTGGGAAGATACTAAAAGGAAAAGCGGCACAAAATTTCTTAGGTTACCTGGTTCTGTTCCTATCGCTTTCTGTTCTGATACAAGTGTGACCTACAGTTTAGCACAGATCCCTTGTGCTAAATTCTAAAACACAGCCTCACCTGCAGGTAAATATAACACTGCTGGAAAAAAATCCTTTCACAGAGGCAGCCAGCCACCTCAGTTATCCCTGGCTAACATGTGCCATACACTAAATAAATTTGAAGCTGTTAGAATGATGTCAACTATGTAAAGCTCTCACCAACAGAGGCTGCAGGTATTCATTACTATCTTGAAATCACAAGAAGGTTCGTGTAGAGATATTTAAAGGCCACATGGAAGCATAAACAATCCTATGTTTATCTTCTCTGGTCTGTATGGGTAGAGTTGGAATTCACTGTAAAGCTGTTCAGAAGGTGATTTGACACAATGGACAGAATGTAACTTGCCTTCGGTGATCCTCTACCCATCTAGCCACGGATCACTAATTAATGCATATTTTTCATCAGAGAAATCCAGTGTAACATACATATAAAACAGTAGATTCACACAGTGTATATACTTGTTAAACTAGGATAATAATATGATTTTTTTGGAGCTTCAGAATTTTAGGCATTTTGTAAAGAACAAGACTTCCAAGCACTAGTTTTGAGATATCAGTTTGGGGTTTGATCAGTACTCGGGTCCAGATTTCATATAAAAACCTAGTAGTTCTTAATAGGCATTGAACTTGTAAAATATTTGCTCTGACCCTTATCTCCAATTTATAATAAATGTAATTTCCTGTTTCCTTTTGTCAGGGTTGTTTTTTTTTTTTGTATTATTGCCCTGCTATTTTATCACAGTTCCAATTGATCTTTTTCTTCTATTTGCAAGCATTGTACCATTTTGTATCATTTACCATTGTACTTCTTTCTTAGGAAATTCATTAACGAGGATAACAAATCCCGAGAACTGCTGCTGAAAGTCCTTTGATTGGTTGAAACTCTGACCAAAGATTATATGTTGGAATTATGACACAGAGGGACTTTTTCTGATTATTGGGGAAATAATTACTGTTCTTGGTGAAAGAAAAAAACCTTTCAAAGCTTATATCACTAGATTTAAATGCCAACACAGGAGTATTTTTTTTAATAAAAAAAGTAGCCTGGTAAGGCTGAGGTTGGATTTTAAGTAGCTGTAGAGATAACACTTAAAAAAAATACAGGCAACACTAACAAAAAATATGTTTCATTTTGGAGACAGCTACCTTGATTCTACCTGGGAAAAGTCTTACCAGATGTCCAATAAAAGGAGGGACATATCCTTCTTTTCCTCAACTGTGCTTTGTCCAGCACGTATAGCCTTAAAAGCAGGGGTCTCCAACCTTGGCAACTTTAAGACTTGTGGACTTCAACTCCCAGAATTCCTCAGCCAGCTTTGCTGGCTGGAGAATTCTGGAAGTTGAAATCCACAAGTCTTAAAGTTGCCAAGATTGAAGACCCCTGCTTAAATTCAAATATTGTCCTGATTTTTTTTTAGTGTCTTGGGCTTTTGCGATTTCTTTGAAGAAAATTGGGCTTCTTTCATAATGGTAATTTTGATAATTGTAATTTTCTTTATAATGGCAATTTTTTTATTGTGATCATTCAGTATTATTGCTAGCATATGTTCAGTATTATTGCTAGCATATATTGCTAGCATATGATTTATTGGAAAAATATTGCCATTGAAAAACCCATCTTTCTGATATTGGATAAAGTAATTCAGTAACCTGAAAGCCTAAGTCTTTTTTTTTTTTGCAGTGTTTCACTGTAGTGTTGGTTGTGGATGCCATGAAATTTAATTTTAAAATTAGTGTGTCTTCCTTTTCCCTCATTTAGCCTTTACAGTTGTCCTCCTTTGTCCTTTTCAGATATCTGGCAATCCTTTCTGTGATAAGCCAGACTTCATTAGGGCAGTGGGTTCATACATTTAATTTTAGCCAGGGTTTGAGTTTGCAGTAGAAATTCCAGTTTGACAGTTGCAGCAAGTTTGAAAGATATATATATTTTAAAATGGCACCAAGTCCATCAGTATACACAGATAGAGAATATCAATGTGAAAAACCAGTGGAGGACATTTAAATATTTGCTGTCTATGGGGAAGATTTCAGACAGCTCTCAGAAGAAACTAAAAAAACAAATTTATTCTTGTATTTTTGTCTCCTTGTATATAAAACCACTAATGTTGTGGGCAGCACAAGACTGAGCCTGAAATTTACAAAAAATTAAGCTGGGATGTTTTCTGCTTTTTCTGGCTTAGGGAAAGAGAAAGTGATACTCCTGAACTTCTTGTTTGGTTTCAACTTGACAAAATCTAGGGGAGGACACCAAGGGAGTTTGTGACCAATATCCCCTTCCCTAGTTTCTCTATGGCCACAGAGAGTCTGTTCAGCTATCTCCCTTCTATTTTTCTGTCCTTGAAATTTTCTGTCTACTTCTTGAAGGTATGAGTTGATCCTCTTCACATTTGGGACAAATGTGGTTGGCAGCAGATACTTAATCACCACAGAAGAGACAGAATTCTTAAGACAGAATTGGCAATTGTGCTTTCCCCTGATCCTGTTTGAAAGCCTTGGCCCAAAGGCTCCCCGCCAGCGGAAAGATAAAAATCTTGGACCCAAAACTGCAGCTATGCACGCTACATTGCCTGGCAGCTTCAGATGTCACTTGGGAGGAGTTGACCCATATTTTCTGTCTCCTTGTGTCACCGTTCACTTTTTCATCCTTCCATCCGCAGATACAGATAGGCGAGATTCTGTCAAGTGGCCCAGGTGAGTCAAAGGGAAACCTCCCCTTTCAGCATGAGGAAAAGTAGGTCTAGGTAGGTTTAGGTATAGGTAGAACAACAAAAAGGAGAGTGATTTCAGAGAAAAATCTTTTATCCTTGATCAAGTCTAAAGATCCCAAATACTGGTAGGTAGATGAATTTGTGGTGGCTGACCCTTTCTTTCAGAAGTCTTCCTTTCCTCTTGAATTTTCTTTCTCTTTCTCAGATTTCAGTGCTAAATAATGTTACCACAATAGTATGGTTCTCCAGAAGAGAAGTTTTTCTTAGAATTGTCATCTTCATAAAACATCAAATTCAATAGCAGAAGGTTGGAGAAATCTTGCCTAATATGTGTTTTTTAATATAAAATCTGAAAATAAATATGTTTTTACTAGCCAGCTGTTTTAATTTTTTTTTTCTAAAAAAATAATAATATTAAGGAGCATTGTCTACAGAGAACATGTCAGGGGATTTCCAATGATCTAATTATCTAAAATAATGTAATCCTTGTTTTTCCAGGTTTTTAAGGGAGTCCTCTTATGAATAGAAAGGTTTTTTTCTTCTGATTGAGCACTGGGAAGTGACTTTAGTTGACATGTCAGTTTTAGATTCCTGTAAGTTCCCTTCCTTTCCCCAGCTTAATACTGGAACTATGTCAAAAATCTGCATAGAAAAAAAAAGTAAACTAGAAACAATGTAGAGGGAAAGTTAACTCTATGATATCATTGTACAATAATGTAGAAAATTTTTGGAATTTTCCTATGGTAATGGAGCATATCATCCTAACGCTCCTATTCTACAGTTTCTGCTGTTTTATGCAGTTATCTTCAGTTTTCCCCATGAAGAGAGTTCCTGCACTAAATTACTGGAGGAAAGCAGGGAAGGTAGAATTTCTCTTTTCTTCCTAGATTTTTTTCTCACCGTTGCTGGGTTTATTTTTTATTTTTTTCAGATTAGTAAAGTGTTGATCCAGTTGTGACAGAAGTTGATTTGGCCAGGTTTGCTGTACAGGCTGAGAAAATCACCCATCCAGTTTTTATGCCTAAGGTGGACTCAAACTCACAGTCTCCTGGTCTCTAGGTGGTGCCTTAATGTTTTTCCTGAAATTGCAGGGTCCACTTTTGTGGCGGGATAGGCCGAGAGCAAGGGTCTTCAACTTGGCAAGTTTAAGACTTGTGGATTTCAACTCCCAGAATTCCTGAGCTAACATGACTGGAGGAGGAATTCTGGGAGTTAAAGTCCACAAGTCTTAAGGCTGTCAAGTTTGAAGACCCCTGGCCGAGAGGGTCAATCCATTGGTTGCAACAGGCACATTTCAGTCCATGAATAAAAGAAGTCCTGGGATTTCTTTGGGACTACTTGGATCATGACCAGATATTGATCCCAATCAGCCTTGGCAGCTCTCAGTGGATGAAATTCAAGCGTGAGAAATAAATGTGGTAGGGAGAAGACCAAAGCAAAATATTCCCAGGTTGTTGGTGCTGCTTATTTTGCAGAAGCCGCAGGATAGTTTAAGCCAGAGAATTGCGGAATTAGGTTTTCTGCCACTTCAGATGTCTCACTTTCCTCCCCTTCCTTCCTCCTCACCCCCTGGCCTTGTTTAGTAGTTCATCGTTTGATCACTCAGATTGGTGACCTTCTGCATGCAAAGAACTGTTGAAAATATGGGTTCAAGTAGTACCACTGGAAAACCTTAAAGACTACAATCTGTCTACTTGGGGGACAGGAGCTGACAGTGACTTGAGGTCCCATAATCAATTCAAATAGTTGCTATTCCCCATCATATTGGAGAGCATCACTGGCCTTCTGTTCCAAGGATAAGAATCATAGTTCTACAACGTTTGCTGAAAATGCAATTCCCAACAGTTCTAGTCAGAATTGCCTAAGGTGATAGATGCTAGGAAATGCAGTTCAGTATTAACAGAACCGCCACTATTCCCCACCTTTGCTTTAGATTTCAATGAGTACGTTCTGCTTCAGCAGGGTTGATAATATTAGCACTTAAATGTGTTTTTGATTATCTGCTGGAAAAGGACACAAGACATGTTAAACTCCTTTCAAAACCAGTGGTTGCCTAATATACAGTTGACTTGGAGATTCCCTTAAATTCAGAAGTACTTAAGCATATGCAACTCTGGATCAGGTCCACTGCCAACACATTGCTCTAAGTCAGATTTACACCCAGTTTACCCATTGGTCTTCAGCAATCTTTTGTGTGTTAGCAGTGAGCCTGATCCAGTGTTAGACTTTAGGTCTCCTAGGCTTCAGCCATATTTGACCTTAGTAACCAGGAATAATAGTTAATATTTAGCACATCTGGAGGTGGAAGAGCTAATACCAGTGCTTTCAGAAGAGCTAATATCAATGCTTACTTGACATTCCTCTGTTTGCAGTGAACCTTCTCCAATTATATAGGGCAGAATTAGGGACTTAAAATGTGCTGGTTTGCATTTTATGATTAGGTAGACTACATAGTTCTGCTTTTTCCCCTTCTTAAATGTAGAGATATGTTAGTTACCCTTACATATTTCTGTTGTAGTATTTCCTCTGTTGCAATTTCTTAACCAACCATAAAATGCTATTCCTTTTTTTTTTTAAGGTAGAATAAGAGGAAGAGAACACACAGTAATGGAGTATATGAGTACCGGTAGTGAAAATAAGGAAGAGTTTGACTTACTGCTGACAGATTTAAATATGTCCGAAGTAATTGACATCATGGAGAACCTTTATCCCAAAGGTGACCTGACAATTTACAAAGACAACCTCATTGCTCTGCATCCAGAAAAGAACAAAAATGAGGAGCCGACTGAATCTTTGCTCTTCAGCCGAAGAGAAGTTTCTTTGCTTTCGTGTGTCAAGTATGGGACTGTGGAAGACCTACTGGCATTTGCCAACCAGGTGTCAAACACCGCAAAGCAGTTATGTCAGCACAGGAGACAAGAATCTGGAATCATATTAAACATGGTGTGTGTTTTCTAAAACCTCCACCAGCTATTCTGTATGAATGCATTTCATATGGAGCTTGGCTCAAAGCTGTGGGTTTTGTGGCTGGATTTTGGAGTCTTCAACTATTTAGGTCTGGCTGATAAGATTTTGCTGACCAGCTATTGCTGTCCACAGACATTCCTATACTCTTATCAGGTTGTATAATATCTAAATATGGGAGTTATATATTATTTAATTCCAATGTGGTGAGGTGATGAACTAATATTGGACTAATATTGGAGGTATTGGACTAATAATCTCAACTACTGCACCTTGCTTGAGTGACCTTGGACTTCTCACAGTTTTTCTCATTTTTCTTGTGAGGCCCAAAGGTCCTGGGAAAACTCTGAAAAGGGAGGGAAAGGTCCTCCAGATACCACTTGAAGCTCCAGGAGAAAATTATCTAGTACAGGAAAATGGATCTTGGCCTGAGCTATGGTTTCTGCAAGCAGAATCTTTAGCTTGGATTTAAGTTTCTGTTTGCAACTATAATGAACAAATCTCAAGAGTGCAATACTGTTATTAGCACCTAGCTGAGCTTGGCTTCTCTCAAGTAGCTAAGCAGGATTGGACTTGATTAATACTTGCTGGGAGGTCATCAGGGAATCCCAGGTATTAGGTGAGGCTAAACAGACGAAAAGAAGCAATTGCAGAGCCTTTCATTTAGTGCCCAAAATTTGACATGGATGCGTCAATGAAATTGCCAGGCATTGAGCTTGCCGAGTGGAACCTTATTGTATAAATTGATCCACTTTTTTAAAAAGAGAATTGCAGCTATGAACATAAAACTAAAATAGATAATTTGCCCCTTTCCAGAACGTATAAAATTATCACCTTGTGACACCCTATATGAAATTACATTGAAGCTGCCTTCCAGTTATTCTGTTTGTCTTTCTGTCTGTCTGTATCTATCTATCTCTACCTCTACCTCTAACTCTCTATCTCTACTTCCACCCACCTATCTATTTTATATAGCCACCCATCTCACCAAAGGAACTTTTGTGCATTCCCCAATTTTAAATCTCAGCCGTGATGCAATTAAAAATCTTATGTAAACATAGACTGAGACAAATATCTAAAGTCTGAGCATTAAATGTGTTAATTAATATACCACCCATCTCACCAATAAGACTGTAGACAGCATACAAAATGGTAAAAAGATCAATATAAAAACAGTTTAAATTATTAAAATTATGCAGATCTTTCATGTTTCTGTGGAAAGCATATTTGTCAGCTCTTATTTATGGTTGTTGTTTTAACAATCCTTGCTCACAGTTGCTATTCGTGACCATGAGGACTAGAAAATTAGGTATTCTTGACAAAAACAAATTAAAGATGAAGTTTGCAGGTTGAAATTAAGACCAGGAAAACAGGATCTTCAAGCTTCTTGTCACTTCTCACGAAGAGAGGTTGCCCTTTGATTTCTGTCAGTTTTTTTAGATGAGGAAAAAGGGAGGCTAGCTTATAAACCACTGTTTATAATCAAATGGTGGACAACAGTTGTGAGAAACCATTGGATAGAATTAGTTGGCATTTTAGTTTTGTTTTTCATATGCTCAGGTCTTTTCACAAGGTTTTCCAGTCAGATACCATACCATATAGCAATAGCACTTGAACTTATATACTGCTTTAAAGCCCTCTTTAAGTGGTTTACAGAGTCAGCCTATTGCCCCCAACAATTTGGCTCCTCATTTTACCCACCTCAGAAAGATGGAAAGCTGAGTCAATCTTGAGCCCGGTGAGATTCAAACTGCCAAATTACAGGCAGCTGGCTCTAGCAGAAGTAGCTTGCAGTACTGCACTCTAACCACTGCGCCACTGAGACTATATCATGTCTTGCCAGCCCATTCCCCATTTTGTTTTCCAACTTCAGCTTTGCTTGTGTGCCAATTCAATCATGGCGTCAAACACAATTAAACTTCCATAATACAGATTAATCTCTGTAGAGGCAGTCGAAATCCCACTATTTTAGAGCAGATGAAGCTAGGCTTAAATATAGTAATCTACTTGCTATACTTGAACTCACCCCAAGTATTTTGATATTTTTTCCTGGATTAATTTTCCTTTGGAGAATTTTACCTTGTAAAAAAATCCTTGTACTTTCAAAGAACCATTCATTCTTTGCAGTAGAGGAACAATTAGATTTCAAATTTCTTCTGCATCACCTATTCTGAGTTTCTATTCCTCTGCCAACTTCCTGATACAACCTTTGAAGACAGAATACCTAGTATTTGCTCTCATAGCCAAACTCTCAACTCTGTAAAGCAAAAGGTTAGGAGATAGCCAGAATTACCCAATAAACTACTAAGAGGACTCCTTATGTCAGCCTGCTGATTAGGCTGTCAATCAAGCTGTTGCCAGACAATTAAGTGTTCTATATAAAGACTACTATGGTCATGGAACTTTCTCTGGTAGAAAAAGAGCTGTAGGTTAGAGCTTCTTCTTTTTTAATTTGTCAGTTGCTTACAAGATAATAGGTATAAACTATAAAAACATAGTTATGAATACATGGATACATATAAGAAAAATATAAAAACATATAAAAGAAACAATAGGATAGGGACGGTAGGCACATTGTATTGCTGTGAAGACCACTGCCTCTACCAGTGAAAATGGAGCTCAGGCAGCTACGCTGCACCCCCCGAGCTCCATTTTTACTGACAGAGGGCTGCAGGATGCCGTTGTGGCTGAAAACGTGGCCTGAGTGGGCCCGAGCTGAATTTTTCCTGACAGAGGGCTGCAAGAGGCTATCGCATACTCCCCAAGCATGTACCCCTTGAGCTCCATTTTTCTGGGAGGGGGCCATGTCCACCCCAGCCATGCCCCCCAGCCCCCCCGATGTCAAACACAACCATGATGTGGCCCTCAGTGAAATCGAGTTTGATACCCTTGCTTTACAACAAGTAGAATTAGCTCATCAGGTCATGATTCCTATCTGGTTTGCCTCTGAGGACAATATCCTGCACATCTGAATCCAGTTGTTGGCTATGCTGTCTTTCAGATGTCCATTCCCTTGGCAGCATATGTTTGCCCAGTCTCCCAGGGTCTTTCTCATATACCAGTTACAGACTCAGGCCCTAGTAATTTGCAACAGAAAGACCTTTGTGGGGGGACGTAAGATCTCAGAAAAGGCATTCCAAGGTAAAGGTAGGTGGTTGGTGATATAGATTAATTTAGTATGTATATTCCAGTAAATACACCCGTATTTCAGAATAAAAATGTTGTGAAGGAGTATTGTGTTTTGACTTTCTCCTTTATCTCAAATATCTTTAAATAGATCAAACCCAAAAATGGGCGCTATAAGATTGACTCGGATGTTCTTCTATTTCCTTGGAAACTAACATATAGAAATATTGGGACTGATTTTATTCCAAGGGGAGCTTTTGGGAAAGTATACTTGGCGCAAGATACAGAAACCAAAAAGCGGATGGCTTGTAAGATGGTAAGTTTTCTTAATTATCTTTGATAATTAAGATAATTATGATAATTGCCTGCAACATGCTAGGCCTTCTCTATAATGCTGAAATAAACAAGATCTATTTGTCCCTTTATGATGGAAACCGGCATTTTGTAAATGTGCTTCCTCCAATATGCATATGGTAGACTCAAGTTTTGAAACTCAATCTAAGTATGACATATCCAGTTCTCTTCTTCTTTGGGAGAGACTCCATATATACATCATCAACAAATGCTGAAGTGCCACATATGTGAGATGGATGGCAGTATTAATTTAATAAATAAATGTAAATATGGTTTAACAACCACCTGGAGGTGGATAACTATGCTAAAACTAATTAAGTCCGGTCAGGATAAGATAGAACATCACACTTGAACAGTCTTCATTTGCCAATCAGATCCATGGAAGAAAAATGGATTAGCACGGGAAGAATGAGTCAACCAAAGCTTAATGCCCTTTGGGTTGGGATGGGATGTTATAAGCATTCTATTATTAAAAAAGGATAGAAAGCATCTGCATATGTAGACATTTATACTGATGTTGGCATGCATATGATTTAAAAAGACACAGCAGGGTTTTATAGTAGAAATATATGGAAGGATTTTTATTTCTAATACTTTGCCTAAATTGCTGACTAAAGAAGTACTTTCTATCAATAGTCCACAATCCTGCTGTAATCCTCCTCTTCATGGTAGATACTCCATCATTCTCTGGCAAAATTCTTAAGAAGATGGGTGAAGAATTTGGTCTTTCTCCGTCCATTATTAAGAACAAAGGGAAATTCCCCCTCCCCAAATATGCTATGTGGCAGAAAACCAGCATGAGAAGAAGCCATAGCTTTTCCTTGGGATTCTAGAGAGGAAGGTTGGGGAAGAATGGTTTTCTGGGTCTGGTTTCTTGTTTTTTTTAACTTAATAATCTTAGATTTCCAGATGATTATGTGAACATATTTGCCATCATAGGTTCCCGTGGAGCAGTTCAAGCCATCAGATGTTGAAATCCAAGCCTGTTTTCGCCATGAAAATATTGCTGAACTTTATGGAGCTATCTTATGGGATGAGACAATCCATCTCTTTATGGAGGCAGGGGAAGGAGGTTCTGTCCTAGAAAAGATAGAAAGTTGTGGGCCTTTGAGAGAATTTGAAGTCATCTGGCTGGCAAAACATATTCTCAAAGGACTTGAGTTTCTTCACTCAAAGGGAGTTATTCATCAAGATATCAAACGTAAGTTAACCTAGTCCCTATATTGTACAATATCAACTACATTCAGGATAATGCCAGCTTCTTTTAAGGTTATTTGGAGATTATTTACTTACTGAAAATAACTTGAATTTCTGCACCTTGGAGACAAGATATGTCCAATTTATCTTTTATTAATACATTCATCTGCAGTGGGTACATAATAAAGTTGAGAATGTTTTAAGGACAATATGTTATGTGGAAATGGAATGAACTGAATGCTAAGTGGGCTCCATGCTCTGCTATGCTAACTGGCTGCTATGAAGCAAATCCCATTAAATTCAGGAATCTTGTTCATGTAACTAAGCAAAAGAAAGTCGGAGTGGCTGTAGCTCTTACTGGACTTAATCAGTAGTCAGAAGCTTGCAAGCCTATCATTAGTTTGGAGGTCTGCAGTTTCCACTGGTTCATAGGATTGCTATTAACGAACATTATGACTTTTTTCCCCTCCCATAATTTATGCTGCAACCCTTAGAATATAGTGATGCAATCAAGATTGAGCATTCTGAGAATGGAGGCAATTGTCTTCTGTTTTAATTAATTAAATTAATTCTGGAATCGTGCATACCGCTAAGCCAGGGGTCTGCAACCTGCGGCTCTGGAGCCACATGTGGCTCTTTCAGCTCTCTGCTGTAGCTTCTTGTCGGTTGATCCCACCATGGCCCCTCCTGTCCCCATCACTCCTCGCCTGGCCTGAGAAGGTAAGAGTGATGGCGGGGGATGGAGACTCACTCCATATTCTGGAGGAGGAGGTGACTGGCTGGGAGTGAGTGACGCTGAGTTGGCCACTCCTACCCAGTGACACCAGTTGTTAAATTATTGGCTCCCCATGTTTTCTTTTCTGTGGGAAATGGGTCCAAATGGCTCTTTGAGTATTTAAGGTTGCAGACCCCTGCACTAAGCCATGACTTGCCCAGCCATGATTTTATATTTACTTAACTAAGATATTATAGTTCATACTTGACAACAAATGAACATTACAAACGTGATTGGCTAGTTTTACACAGAATACTAGGCCAAAATCAAATAAACCACACTATGGCGTAGCATAAAGTGTACAGTGGAAGTTTTGTATTCACAAATGACAGATTACAAAGGCAGGTGCACTGAGAACCGCTCTCTCCTCTCTCTCTCATCTGGAAGAATTACTTTCTCTGTCCTTCGGACCTCCTGATTAAAGGTGTAAACATCTAGCATTCCTGGAGGGCATTGAGTTGCTCTGGATCACTAGGTTTAGGCAGATATTTGCAAAGGAATTTCACTGCATGAAAGGTCCCTCTTCAAAATTCAATAATATTTGGCTTGGGGGTGGAAGGTAGTACCTGTCATTGTAGTGTTTATTACCCCAAAGAACCTCATTTCCTGAAATTTATCCAAAAACTCCAAATGTACAATGCTTCTCTAGAGTACAGGTTTTCCTTGACTTGTTATTGTAATAGAGCCTAGAATTAGGGTTGTAAATCATTGTGGTCGTAAGCTGAGCCATCACATGATCAGAACCTTTTCTTAAAAACTTTTTTTGTAACAAATGCAACTGGTGTTCCTGGAAACTGGAAGTAAATGGCATAAAACCTGCAAAAAAGATTGCAGATTGCAGTCACATGATGACTGGATGTACAAATTGCCACAAATGCAGACTGGTTGCCATGTGATCATGGGGTGGGTGTGCAGCCATCATAACTTTGAAAATAGATAATTAAGTGACCGGTCTTAAATATGCTTAAAAAGATATTTCCAGGCCCAGGAAAACGAAAAGTTCTATGAAGAAAATTTCTTGCCTTTTCTGCCTTCCTGTCCCCTTGGAGGCTCTTCTCTCTTTAAAGCTATGCTGACATTTGAAAATCCACTGGATGATGTTTATCTTGGCATGAAAATGCATCAGGAGAGATATTCCAGTGAAGAAAAATGTGGTAGAAATCCTAACAATTGAAAGCTTTTCACACCTAGCTTTTATGGAGTACTTTAGAGCAAGAAAAAGTCAATTCATATTCCTGTAGACCTGCACAACTTGATTATCCTTCTATATTCAAAGATGAAGACTCCAGGTTTTTCTCCAGCTACATCTGACTGAGACACAAAGATGTCCTGGCAGTCTGGTTTTTTCAGCCATTTTCCTCTGATGTTGCCTTCCTGTCACGTCTAACTCATGGATGAGGCAGACTTAAATTGTTCTTAACTGTAATGGTGATAAAAGAGTATCCAACAGCAGCCATCGAATGTGCAAAACCTACATTTTGCCACCCATTATATCCAAGGCAATGTTAGGTGACGAGTAGAGGCTGGGATCAGAATGGGACTGCTTCAGACCGATAGAGACATGTTCCGTTTCCTCTTGTGTGCCCTCCTCAACATTCTGCAGGACAACATTGTACTGTGGTTCTTTTAGATCTGCACAACTCCACTTGATGGTCCAGCCAGGATTAAGGTGAACACTTAGTTTAGCATAATTCTTCTCCCCGTTCCCTTTTGAAGAGAGCATGGTAAACTCTGGAATGACAGTTGTTGCCCATATAAATGTAGCACTATCCCACTAGAGTCCGGATCCCTCTGTCCCTTTCCAAGATAGTTAAGTCTTCCCCGCTCTCAGTCCCAAGGTCTCTTGCTCTGTCCCTCGTCCTGGCCGTCAGCCCACTCTGGTCGCTCACCCAGGCAGTTCCACTCGCCTAGCTCCGTTTACCTCTATCATCCTTCAGTGCATCTGGCCCCCTCTCTTATCACTGGCTTGCCCACTCGCCTGGATCATCTTGCCTTCCCTGTCTTCTGGTGCATCTGGCTCACCCATTCATCTGGATCAGTTCTCCTCTGCTGTTGTTTGGTATGTCAGGCGCCCTCTCTGGTCAATAGCTCATCCACTTGTCTGAATCAGCTCTCCTCCTGTGTGTCTGGTGCCCCCACCGGTCACTAGTTTGGCCACTTGCCTGATGGCTTTTTCCTCTCTCTCTCCCTCTCTCTCTTTTGCCTCTATCGTCTCCTGTGTAGCCCAATCAAGCAGAGACCATGTGGTGGTGAGATGGCAGGATTGGCCAGTAAGCCCCTCTTCCCATATGTTTACTTTGCCTCTGCTTGCTTCTGTTTTTCTGCTTGCCTCTCTCTATCCATCTCCTTTTCTTTTCTATCTCTTTTTTCTTTTGTTCTGCCTTTGTGCCACACACCTTTTCCTTTTATTTCCTCTCTCCCCCTGGGCCATCCCTTCCCCGCTAATTTTTTGCAGGTCATTTGGCCAGCAATTAGCTGAATGCCACTTCCTGTAGCTTGAATCCTGCCACACCAAGCACTGTGGTCCCAGGATATTTCTAGCTGGCCAATTGCCCAGGTGCCCATGACGATCAGGGCTGCCAATTAACTGGGCCCTCCTGCTCCTTCCTTGCCCCCAGTTGGACTCAACTGAGATCCCTGTGGAAATGACGCAGAGCGGTCAGTCCCTGGGACACTCACAGCCAAGCTGCTTAGATGATTGGCACTGTGCCCTGCAGTCAGCCTTCCCCATTACACATACTCCATGCTACACAAAGAAAGGAAGAAAATTCCTAAGCAAAGGAGCTGCTTCTAATACAGTTCATTTGGGACTCTACTCTGTTTGTTTATTTATTTTACTTTGTTCAGCTTGAGTTAGGAAAGAATGGGGCATAAGAGAAAGACACAGGAAGGAACTGTCAGGCTTTCTTGTTGTAACTCCACAAACGACAAAAGTTTTGTGTTTCCTGGCTGATGACAAGCAAAGTAGGCAGGAAAAGTGAAGGAACTGACTGAATGGCTTGATTATCACACTCTACCATCCGAAACTAGGACAGTACCATGTAGCAGTGACTTATAATAGATGCATTGCTGAAGAGGCACGATAAAGTTTGGCAATGTGGGTAGAAAATTGCACAACAATAGAGTTTTCTACCAAATGAAGGGCTGAGTAAATAGCACTTGAATTCAGTCATGAGGGAAGACCTCTGGAAGTTCTATTACTCACCATCCTTCTGAACAAAGTTCTGCTCCTTGTTATCTTAGGTCTACTTCATTCCAAAAGCATATTTTAGGCCAGTCAGTTTCCCCCAATTTAGTACCTTCTAGATTTTTCAGTCCAATTGTAGTCCTAAATACATCTGAAGCAGTGGTGGGATTCAAATGGTTTTACCACCAGTTCGGTGGACATGGCTTGGTGGGTGTGCTTTGCCTAACGCCGGCGTACGGCTTTCCCCACACCAGCTGAGACCTGCAGCACCAATCAGCTGAGAGGCTAAAGAAGAGAAAAGCGCAGGGGTAAGTGGGAGGGCCGATCCTGCGCTTTTCTTTTCTTTTTCCTCTCAGTTGATTGGAGGATTTTTTTCTCCTCTCAGCTGATTGTCTGCTTTTTTACTACTGGTTCGGCCAAACCAGTCTGAACCGATAGCATCCACCACTGATCTGAAGGACTGATGGCTGGAGGAGTGTGATAGCAGTGAAATGCTGCTATTCAGCAAATGGGAATCAGAAGTCTGAGTTGCAGGCTACACAAAATATGTCATGCACTTTTGCTTATGTTATCTCATAATCTTGCAGTAAGACAGGATTTATTTTTATACAACAAGGAAGGGATTGCTAAATACTCATTCTGGTATTTGAACCAGAGAGACCCAAGTACACCACGCACAATGAGGAAGATAGGATTTTGATCACTGAATAATTTCTTCTCCTTTTTGACTAAGGAAAGCTCTGCTAAAATACATGAGAGTTAGGCATGATTTAGCTTGTCCAAAATGGTATAGGCATTGAAGCATATATACGCAGCGAAGGGCTGAGGGGAAGAATAAGTTGCAAATGTTTACAGACACGCCAACATGCAGACCTCCTAAATTTCAGTTACATGTTGTATGGAGATGTGTGATTGGTTGATCCAGCTTCCTGTTGATCCTTTGTTGTTTGAGTGTCAGAATGTTAACATTCACAGAAATGTAAGTGCAACATCTATTCAACTTTCTAGATTACAAAGGCATATGTTACCTGACATGCAGATGTCGGAGAAATCTAATAGCAATAGCACTTAGACAGCCCTCTAAGAGGTTTGCAGAGTCAGTATATTGCGCCAACAATCTGATGCAGCCTTTAGTTTCTTGCTGCCACTGGGATTTCCTGTTTAAATTGATCTCCTCAAGGTTTAGTTGAAGAGAGAATAGGAGGAAGGGAGTGATCATATTTCTCTTTCTCCCTTTTTCTCATCAACATATAAAGTTTTCCCATCATTGCTGTCACTGGGGTTACTTTAAAACTTAGATAATTTCAAAAACATCTAATGAGTCATGACTTTATCCATGTGAAATGCTATGAGTACCTAAAAAGATATTTCAGATGTCAGAATTGTAATTTGCTTTAGGACCACAATCTCCACAAAGTCTGGAATGGAGTGTGAATTGTGCCTATCAGTGACCCAGATTGCCGCTGGCGGTCCGCCAAAGTGGGTTTGTGAACAGTATCTCATACTTTGGGTATGGAAGCCCAGGAAGTTTCTTAACTTGGAATTATTGTTCTTGAAAACCCATAATTAGGTTCTCAAAGGGATGATGATATAAGGGGAAGGTGAGACCAGGGTCAAAAGCTCACCTCTGCAGAGATATCTCTTCTATCCCTTCTTATGTATCTTGAAGCTCATACTATATGGATATGCAGTTCAACATCTGAGTCAAATAATCCATCTATAGACTTGTTCAAGTTCAGGAAGTAGGGCAAAACAGCTATAGTTGGCTTTTTTCCATGCAGTTATGAATCACTGGTAGAAGAAATCCAAAGTGTATTTTTGCTTGGTGTGTGCCTGTTTAAAAATTACTTTCCTTTTAATTCCTGCCTGTAAGATATTTTCTGTGTTAAACTAAACATGGACGTTTGTTCCTTAGCCTAATCCTCATTTGTTCCTTTAATTTCTAGCAAGCAACATTGTTTTCATGTCAACCAAAGCTGTTTTAGTGGATTTTGGACTTAGCGTTCAAATGACAGAAGATGTTTATTATCCTAAAGAACTTCGAGGAACAGAGGTAATGATTGTCCATGAGAGGATAGCCCCATATGTATCATAGTAATTGCAGAAGAATGAGATGGAGCACAGGATAATAAGAATGTCTGCCATGGAGTTCCCCTTCTCTGTCCCCTCGTGCAATTTATTATTCATTAGTAAAATCACCACCATAATGTGGTTAAACAGCTTTGACATGTCATTTAGAATTTATCAAGATCGATATTGGCTAAACATTCTCATGAGATAGAATTGCACTAGAATCCTTTTTTTCTAATGGTAAGGGGAAACAGAAAACACTAATGAAGAGTTTTTTATATCTAGATAAGTTCAAACAGAAGCAAGTCTTCCTACAAATATAGTCATTATTATCAATATAAATCTTTGATATATCTTAAATGGGATGGTCTATTATGATTTCTTGCTGTTCGTTAGTTGTTCACAATGCACCACTGCATCAAAATGGGCAGTTAAAATTGGCACCAATAATTTTCCTGTTTCTTTGAGCAAAAGCTCAAGTTTTTCAATGAGATCAGTGAAAAATGCAATTATTTTTAAACCTTCTGTGCCAAACAGATAACAGATAATTAGAATTGGAAGAGACCTTATAGGCCATCTAGTCCAACCCCCTGCCCAAGCGGGAGACCCTGTACCATTTCTGACAATGGCAGTCCAATCTTGAAACTCTCAAGTGATGAAGCTCCCACAATTTCCGAGGGCAAGCTGTTCCATTGGTTGATTGTTCTCACTGTCAGAAAGTTTCTCCTTATTTCCAGGTTAAATCTCTTCTTGTTCAGTTTCCATCCATTATTCCTTGTCTGGCCTACAGGTGCTTTAGAAAATAGCTTAACTGCTTCCTCCCTGTGGCAGCCCCTCAAATATTGGAACACTGCTATCCTGTCTCCCCGGTCCTTCTCTTCACTAGACTAGTCATGCCCAATTCCTGTAACCTTTCTTCATATGCTTTAGTCTCCAGTCCCCTAATCATCCTGGTTGCTCTTCTCTGTACTTTTTCTAGAGTCTCAACATCTTTTTTATAATGTGGTGACCAAAACTGGATGTAGTACTCTAGGTGTGGTCTTACTAAGGCTTTATAGAGTGGTATTAGTACCTCCCTTGATCTTGATTGTATCTTTAATGCAACTTAGGATTGCATTAGATTTTTTGGCGGCTGCTGCACACTGCTGGCTCATATTTAGCTGGTTGTCCACTAAGACTCCAAAATCACACTCCCAGTTACTGCTATTGAGCCTGGTTTCACCCAGTCTATATGTGTACTTTTGGTTTTTCTTGCCTAAGTATAGGATTTTACTTTTCTCTATATTGAATTTCATTTTGTTAGATATGGCCCGGTGTTCTAGTCTGTCAAGAGCCATCTCGATCTTGAGCCTATCTTCTTGGGTGTTAGCTATTCCTGCCTGTCTTCTACTTGGCTTTAAAGATGATTCTAGAGTAAAGTTGTCACAAAAACTAATTTTCTTTCTTTTCTTTTCTTTTTTTTTGTAGTGAAGTTTTTTTTAATATACATCAATATAATTGGACAGTGTGGGGTCTTGGTGTCATTCATTTTGATACAAAAATAATATTGATACAAAAAAAATTACTACATCAATCCAACTGATGTAGTTCTCATGTTATTATACATATTTGTATCAGCACATAGTCCTTCATTTTTCAATTTTTCAATATTTGCTATATCCTTCTAACAGTAATGACATTATTCTTGAGCGTACCTGATACCATCCTTTTTCAAAATCTGATCTTAACCTCTAACATTCACTTTAAATATCCCCCCTATTTCTAGTTTATTAATCTATTCTAATTCTTAGTACAGCCAAACTCTATTTTTTATTTTATTTGCAGATTTACATGAGTCCAGAAGTGATTCTCTGCCGAGGCCACAGTACAAAAGCTGACATCTACAGTCTAGGAGCAACCATCATCCACATGCAAACCGGCATCCCACCATGGGTCAGTCGATATCCTCGTGCAGCATATCCCTCCTATCTCTACATAGTAAGTTTATTTAATCGTTTGTTCAATAGGTGTTCAGCTGCAAGTTGACCACCTGTTTCTGTAATCTTTATAGTAGTGCAGTGATTAGGACAGTGTTTTTCAACTTTGACAACTTTAAGATGCATTGACTTCAACTCCCAGAATTCCCTAGTTAATCCTCTTGGCTGGGGAATTCTGGGAGCTGAAGTCCATCAACTTAGCGAGGTTGAAAAACACTGGGTTAGGTAATTGGATAAAACCTCTTGGTTTTGTAAAGGTGATTATTTTTTTTTAGAAATTGAACTATGTTGATTTGCTCTTGGTGCCATTTGGGGTGTGTTTAGCAGCAGAACTGGAAGAAAAACATAATATGGTAGAACTCATTGATAATCTAGGGTATATGTAGGGAATATACTTTCTTTTCTTTTAGATTCGCATTCATTAACCCTAATCCTAAATAAAAAAATGAGGCAAAATGAGTTGGCAACTACATTGCTTGTTGTTTATTATAAGCTTATTACTTCTGAATGGGCTTAGACAGCAACATATGATACATAATAATCATCATATTATCAATATTTTAAGTATATCAAATAGTAACTGTAGTTAATGTAAATAATATACCAATTATTAAAATATAAAGCAACTGATAGGTTGATGCCGTGGGGTAGAGGTGATTCTCAACTTTTGACTGGTTGTTTAGCAACAGATCTTACCTGGAAAATCAACACAACCTAGTTGGCCAGAAAGGCCCAACAGAGACTCCATTTCCTTAGAGTCTTGCGAAAGAATAAAGTGGAACGACTGATGACCTCCTTTTACCGGTCCACAATAGAAAGCATCCTTACATATTGCATTACGATGTGGTATGCTGGCTTGACAGCTGTGGATAGAAAGACATTACAGAGGGCGGTGAGCACAGCACAAGACATTGTGGACTGTAGCCGGACTGAATAGAATACTTTTTGGCCAAGGGTAACCTGATACCACTAGATGACATTGCTAGGGCTCACTGCCTTAGAAGAGTGAGGAAAATCCTCAGGGATGAC
The DNA here is from genome assembly GCF_049901715.1 of Pseudonaja textilis. Taxonomy (NCBI): domain Eukaryota; kingdom Metazoa; phylum Chordata; class Lepidosauria; order Squamata; family Elapidae; genus Pseudonaja; species Pseudonaja textilis. The sequence goes on from NC_142008.1 coordinate 18,277,380, forward strand.
TCACTTCTTCAGCACTTCTTCACTCTCCTATCATTGGGTAGGAGATATAGAAGCAGAGCCAGTCATACCAACAGGCTGAAGAACAGTTTCTACCTGTGGGCTGTCAGACTGCTGAATGGAAAATAACTTCATGTCAACATAGTATGACAGTCTTGCAGAGCCAGCGCATTGTGCAATAAGGTCACATAGTGTACTAAGATTGGGACTGGGTTAGGGACTTCTGTCCTCACTGTGAGTTGTGTGTGTGTGTGTGTGGGTGCACGAAGGGAGGCTCAGCCAAACTCATTGTACACATGTTGTACTCTGACAATAAAGGTAATAATAAATAATAAGTAATAATAACAGTTCAAAGTTAAAATGGATCTGCCGAGGGCTACTCATCACCTATAGTCACATGCTAGTTTTTTGGGTTCTCAGCAATCAGCCTGCATGTATGGCCATTTGCAACATTCCATGGTTCTGTGATTGTGATTAATCATCTTTTTTGCTGCAAACTTGGTTTTCAGCAAAAAATACTTATTTGGAATAATGGATCTGCCTAACAACCATCCTATTCATGTTATAACTCCCACAAGAAATTGGGTGCAGTCACATGGTGATCCACTTAAAAACTGGAACAACTTACAAATGTAATTCTGGGTTCAATCAGTTGTAAGTCAAGTTCTACTTTTATCTCCCATTCTCACTTCCCTCAATCAACAAGGACACATTGGAAAAGCCATGCTTTTGTTTCTGTGTACCACATATGCACCCAGTCTTAAATGATGGGTGCCTAAATGATGCACATATGAGTAGCCGTTTTGGAAATTGTAAACGAAAAAGTGAAGTTTTGAAGACCAGGTCAGGATACTTACATTTTCTGTATTTTGCATCCCTGGCCCAAGGAGTTTGCCATCCTGAACCTGTTCAGTGGACCAGACAGAAATTCAGTCTGCAACCTTCTGCATTTAATATAGAAGTTTCACTTTACAGAAACACAACATTGCAATTTAGGTCACATAATGAACCTGGCAAGGACCAGAACAAAAACACAAACTGCTACAAAAGGAAGGTGTTGGTTCTCATTGAATTCTTAGCCCAAGGTTTGGAATCTTAAGTACCCATCCTGTTTCTTTAAACAAGGATTGTAATTAGCGCTTTTACATGCAGTATATTTGTGCTTATCATCCTCTATTCCCATAAGTATCTAAAGAATGCTTCTCTTGGTGAGATGTGTTTATATATGTGTGTATGTGTATGTTTGGGTGTGGTGGAAAGGATTGTTGCTTTTGGTTTCTTGAAATATGCAAGGAGTCAAACTTGAAGGCTTCCAAAATTCCTTCCAAATGTGTGATTACCTGCTTGTCCAACCCTGAGCAAGAGGGGAAGAGACAACTTAGCATCAAGTAGCAGAGGAAAAAGGATTAAGCAGTCCTCTCTCAGGAACACCAATGCAATCTAAATTTCTCTGTGGAACCTTCCCCAACTGGTTGATTGTGAACGCCCAAGTTTCCATTGAATTAGAGATAAGCATAGCTATTCTACTGTATGCAGTGCAGACAATTGAGATGGTGGTGCCATAATTATGTACCAAGCAGTACAGAGTTAATACTCTTATTCACGGAAAACTAAAGTCAGAGGGGAGGTTTTGGGTATTTGGGATGAGGTTTGAACTATGAAATATAGTGAAAACAAAACATTGTGGATATCAATCTATGAAGTAAGCTGATATGCTGCTGTGCTACCTTTCAGGCCTTTTGCATTCCCGTTATGTAAAACTTAGTAAATCGCCACAAGATTGTGGATATGGGAACAATTTGGAGAATGAAGATATTTTGTTGATCTGAGTTGGAGGGAGATAAAAACTGCAAGCTGAAAAATTTGCAAGCGGAAAATAAATTTAAACCAAGCAGCTCTGAGTGATTCAGCTTACTTGTCTTTACAGAACCTAAATTTGCCCAGCCAGAGCTATAAAAGTTGTCAGTACTGTTTTGAATTGGCCCAAAGCTCAACTGATTAAAATTAGGCAGTATTTTTCTGGACAATTTCTTCTTTATTGGACCAGAAATAGAACATTAAAAATATATTTAATATTCCTATATAGATTTCTTTCATACATAAAAACCCCGGCCCACTTTGAAACCAATTTAACTATTTCCAGATGCAAAACTGGCAAATTATGCCTTTGGAGGTTGTGTTTTGTTGCAGGAGTGACAATACCAGCCTAAGCCAAAATATCTGTTTCTAATTTATAACATGTCCATCTTCGTTCCCTTTTGCTCCCCAAATTAGAATTTTCAAATGCTGTGCATCTTTCTTTGCTTGCCTTGGATATTCTGAGTTAGGATTGTAGACATTAGATTGAATTTGAACCTGTTTTAGGGGCAAGTTTCAATGTGAAACTGGCTCTGCTTCCAGGATTCCTCTGGCTTTTTGTCTCAGGAGTAGAATGACAATTTTCCAACCTGTGAATCAGGGAGAGGGAATTCCTAGAGCGGTAACTTTACAAGATGCATATATTCGTGCAACAGTGGGAAATTTTTCTCTGCCTCTTCTTAAGCATCAAGTTACAACCTTCCTTTCTTAAACATTTATTTTGGTAGATCCATAAGCAAGCTCCGCCACTTGAGGACATTGCTGAGGATTGCAGTGCTAATATGAGACAGTTGTTGGAAGCAGCTCTTGAAAGGAATCCCAACCAGAGACTTTCGGCTACAGAATTGCTCAAACATGAAGCCTTGCACCCATCACGAGAGGAACAGCCCCGTTGTCAGAGTTTGGATTCAGCACTTTTTGCACGAAAAAGGTTGCTGGAAAAGAATGAGTTGGAACTCTCTGAGAATATTTCAGGTACGGTCTGCTCTTATCTTCAGCTACTTCCACATAACTTTGGCCTTTATGGCAAAGACCAACGCACTTCCCAAGCCTCTTCATAGCAATAGCAATAGCACTTGGACTTATGTACCACTTCACAGTGCTTTACAGACCCCTCTAAATGGTTTACAGAGTCAGTATATTGTCCTGAACAATCTGGGTCCTCATTTTACCCATCTTGGAAGGATGGAAGGTTGAGCCTGGTGAGATTTGAACTGCCAAATTTCAGGCAGCTGGCAATCAGCAGAAGTAGCCTGAACGGCACTCTAACCACTGTGCCATCATGGCTCATAAAAGCCTGAGAGCAAGCCAAACCAATATTTAAGGGCAAGGGAGAATCCTTCTCAGTTGAAAGGGCTTTCGATGAAGTGTGTAATTTCTGCAAAATCAGTTCTGTGACAAGTTCACCTTGGCATTTAGGAAACTCAACATGTATTTTGGAGCTTCCGAAATTGTGCAATCTAGGTGGTCCTCAGGTTACAATCATCCATTCAGCAATCATTCAAACTTGCCACAGGACTGAATGGTGGGAACTTACATTGGCTCTTCAGAATTCTGGCCATTTGCAGTGTTCCTGCAGTCACATACTTGCAGTCCTAAAATCTGGATTGCCATTTGAAGCCCAAGGACTGACTATTTATAATGTTCTGCAGAATCTGGAATATTAGATTATTTTCTTTAAAAGGCTATAAGAGGCGGGGAATCACAATAGACATACTTGAGTGCAGTTGGTTTGCTGTATCTTCATTTTCCTAGAACTTCATTATTTTTATCAATTTTATTCCCAGCCTTTTAGCAGTGCAGTTCTTTTATCCTAGCCAATATAAAGTCACTATGATTTTTATTTAATAATAGTGGACTTCATTCTTGATTTCCCTGTATTCATTTGTGGAACAATTCCTGTTCTAACAGAGAAGACAAATCTGCATCAGCTCACATAAAGTTCTATTTCCTATTTGATATAAAACTTCATTAGAAATGCACTCATCCCTAATTGGGTTACAAAATGAACTATTTCTCAAACTCGTTGTACATTTAATTGATGCCAAGGAGGGATTTAATGAAGAATACTTTGAGGCTTGCTAAAGGAACAAACATCTATTTAATTGATGCTAATATTTAGGTAAGAAGAGTAAAACTCCTCATAACTTTATCTTCCCCTTTCAAGTTATCTTAATTGGATGCCGTTATTATGTATACAGTTCCTCTACTTATTTATAGAGGAAAGAGGGGAATTAATAAACCATAGAATTACAGAGCCATGGAGTTGGAAGGAACTATAAAATTAGTCTAACCCTTTGCAATGTGAAGGAAAACCAATTAATGCATCCTAAAACAGTAATTGACCAATCTCCAGAGATGGAGAAACCCGTCTTAATTAATTGTTAATTGTTCTGAAACTACTTTTCTAGTGCATAATATACCTTTTCCTTTAATTTTTTTCTTGTTAGATTCTTCATGTCTTGGGATTACTGAGGAATTGGATTTGCTGAGGAGACAACGCTCATTATATATAAACCTTGGAGCATTAGCTGGCTACTTTAATATTGTCCGTGGACCAACAACACTAGATTATGACTAGATTTAGTGGTCTCTTATGTGGAACTGAAAGGAGTAAGTTATATATAGAGAGAGGGGGGTGGGAAGTGAATGAAGTAATATTGGAGCAAAAGAGCATATTTATGCTCCACCATTAGTTTAGTTTGTTTTGATTATCAAGGGAGATAAGCACCTTCTTTCAAAATAATATTTGGGGGCTTCATTTTTTTTTTATCATACTTCCTCAGTGCTGTTGCAATTGACCTCCTTTGTTTCAAACTGAGGGTGTGGCAAATTTAGGAATTCTGTACATAAGCTAAGAACATTTCCAAGAAAACATTACTGAATTCAGAGTCACCTAGTTTCCTAATGAATATGTATAATTTAATTCATGTATATCTACTGGTTTTGAGGGAAGGAAACCCCTATTGTGACTTGAGTTGCATCTTCTGTTTAAGTTTTTAATTATCAAGCTGCTAGACAGGGATTGTCAAAACGCCTTCTCCCCACGCTGGCTGAAAGTATTTTCCAACACAATAGTTCTTTGACATGAATGGGAACTGTGCCAGATCTTGAGATAAACTCTGTCATGTGAATGTAAATTACACAAAGACTTAGTAACTGCAATCATAGGCTGTTTGAATGTTAACATATTGTGTAAATGACTCATGAAGGTGAGCTTAATTTAATTTAAGAACTATGTGTTAAAAATAGACATGTAGTTAGGTGTTACAATTATTTTATGTTCCTATGGAAAGAATACCTCCTTTTATTTTTGAAGATTTGAGTGCATTTAAAACAAATGTTTTGAATGATAGTAAAACTAGTTCAAGAACAAAGCTTTGTACATCCTATGGGATGAATATATTAACTTTTATAAAACAGTTTAATGGTTTATTAAGCTATTTTTTTTAAAAAAGAGGCATACTATGTATGTTATAAATAGAGCGATTAACAACATCATGGTTTAGTTTTTATATTTAAATGTCTTCGTATGCAAAATGTATTTGTATCAATTTCTTGAAGTTCTAATTCCTGAATCAGTTACTGTAAAAAAATAAATTTCTGTTAAATGTATTTAACAGCGATGTGAAGTTATGAGTTTGTTTTGGATGAAAGTGATATGAAGTTCTGAGTTTGTTTTGTTCCATTTCTCTTGTTGTTAAACATGTTTATTTCAAAGCTGATGGGAGGGCAAATTTTCAGAGGTCAAGTGCTGCTACTTAATTTCTGGGCTTTCTGGAGAGTCACATGGAAGCTTCTTGTGACAAGAAGGGTGTCTGTCTGTCTGTTTATATCTTTATCTCTGTATCTATCTATCTATCTATCTATCTATCTATCTATCTATCTATCTATCTATCTATCTATCTATCTATCTATCTACCATCCAATTTACATCTCACTGCAATTATATGACTCTTGGCAATTCACAATAATAAAGCACAGTAATCAAAGAAAAATATCATAAATACATTAAAACAATACATAAAACAATAACATAGTGTCTGGTCACAAAAGTCTTAAAAAGTTCTGTTCTTCAGGAAGGCTAATATATTGGAGAGAAGTGGACTGCTACAGGAAAATAATGCTTTTGGCTTTGAACCACCTAATTTGCTCCAAATGAGAATACCCTCCTGTTTTTTCCACCACAATATTAATCTAGTTCTGTGATGGTGAACCTATGGCATGCATGCCGGAAATGACATGCAGAGCCATCTCTCCAGGCATGCCAGTGTTACTCATTGCTCTTCTGGGTTCTGGCATACATGCGTGCTGGCCAGCTGGTCTTTGCACGCATATGTGCACCAGATATGCACTGGGAAGACCAGCTGGTTGGTATGTATGCGCATGCCAGGGAGCTGCTTTTCTGGTTTCCAGCACTCCTGTGTGTGTGCGTGCTCCCGTTTTGGCACTTGGTGCCAAAAAGGTTCATCAATACTAGTCTAGTTGGTGGTCATGAGAATGGGAGCTGTGTTAGTCCAGTTCTCCCCTCTCAAGTAAGACCACAAGCCGATATTGTCTACAGCCTCCACTAGCAAGTCAAGGAGGACACACAAGTCTAGGACAACTTGCCACAGCCAACTCAGCATAACCAACTCTCTGTGGCCAACTCGCCAGACGACAATGCGTTGCAGGACAAGAATTACACTAACATCAAAGAAATGATGGAATAGAATCATTAAAAGATGCCACGGGAGGAACAAAAAGAAATATGAATGACAAAAATTAAAATAATTTTAATTACTTTAAATAAATTGAATTATTAAATTGTATAATATTAAATTGTCCCACAACAAGTTGTCCATGGTGAGTTGTCCATGGTGAGTTGTTCCATTCTATATACACCCAACCACAGAAAGAGAGAGGGAGATGGAGAGGGAGAGGGGGAGAGGGAGAAAGAAAGAGGAAGGGAGAGAGAGGGAAATGGAGAAAGAGAGGGGGGGAGTGAGAGAGATCTGTCTGAAATTAAGGGCAAGGATACAAGATCAAAGACAATCTACCAAGTCTTACCCACTTCTTTGGAAGTAACAAGTCAAAAGGAAGTCCAGATAACTTGGCAAGAGAATCCCTCTACAAGGTTCCATTCAAGTGAAGTGCAGATCAGAGTACATTTGAATAACTTTACCAGTCAAAGTGTCAGGCAAAATGTTCACAGTGGTAAAGTCAATAGAGTAACCCTTGAGGAACCGTCCCATACTGATGAGACTGGCCTGCCCCATTGATTCTGGCAGAGGGGTATACTGTAGATTCTCAGCCAAGGAGTTTTGACTGGTGGGATCCAAGAGAAGAGACTTCTCTGCTATGGTTCCCGCTCTCTGGAACATCTCACCCCCTGAGGTGAGATTGGCTCCTACCCTCCCTAATGTTTTGAAAGAGCTTTAAGACCTGGCTTTGTCAGTTGGCTTGGGATTCAGTGGGGGAGCTTCATACTGGATGTGGTTGATCGATTAAAATCTAATCCCACCTCCCCACCTCCTGTGTGTCCAGATTCCTTCTTGGCCACTTTGCCTCCCTGTTTATCTGTTAATGTCTTTACTTACTGTGTTTTTAATGTTTTTGACATTTTTCAGTGTTTTTTTTATGTTGTAAGCTACCCAGAGTCAAATATGAGATGGGCAGCAAATAAAATTTATACACAAATAAACAAATAAATCCCTACTCAAAAGAGAATTGGCCACAATAAGGTGGAAGAAATACTGAAAGAGTCTTTGCTACCCTTATCATTTTAGAGTAGGCCTGAATTTGAACATGCACATATGCTGTGTCAAATTCAGTCATTTTCAACCTGCATTGAAGGCATCGCTTCTATAGCTTCATTTTCTGAAGCTCTTCAGAAAATCAAGGAACCATCTAGAATCAGCTGGAAAAGAAACATTACTTGGGAGTAGTTTTACGAAGGACCTGAATTATGCTTCATACAAGCAATGACAAGACCCTCAACTGAATCATCTACAAGATTGTCAGAGAAATCTCAAAACGCTTGCTGAAAACTAGATGGATCCATAAAGTGTTTGGAGCAAATCATCTAAATGGATCACGTGGGGAAGAAGTGAATGACTGCAACATATGGGAGATGATGGTTACAACCCACATGCAGATATCACAACTGCTTAGGAGTGAAAAACCATCCATCTATGTGTCAAACGCAAAATGACTTGGGAGAAGCCCATGGTTATCATGAATTCTTGACTCTCTAAGACATGGCTTCAGCTACCTGAAAAATGAAATTCTATAATAAAAATAAATAAGTAATGCTTAATATTTCATTGCTGCTACAGCTGCTAATACATGTAGTCCTTCACTTGCAGCAGTTCATTTAGTGATTGTTTGAAGTTATAACATCATCAGAAAAATGACTTTTTTATTTTATTTTTTAGTTTTTAGACTTAGTTTTTCTCATTAAGATAGTTGCAGCATCCCATAGTCATGTGATCAAAATTCAGATGCTTCACAACCGACTCATGATGGTTGCAGTGTCCCAGGGTCATAAGATCCACCTTTTGCGACCTTCTGACAATCAGAATCAACGGGGAAGACAGATACACTGAGCAACCACGTGGCTAACTTAACAACTGCAGGGATTCATTTAACTGTGGCAAGAAAGGTCGTAAAATGTGACAAAACTCACTTAATAGCTGTCTCACTTAGTGACAGAAATTTTGGGCTTGTGGTCATATGTCGAGGAATACCTGTACTCTAAATTCATAGCAGCACTTGAAAATCCCATTAATTCTTTCTTGAGATAATGTACATAAATTAAAATTGGAGGTTATGTTTCATATTTTCCTATGTGAAAATGGCAAGAAATCATACTATCAGTTTTGGGGAAATATAATTAAAAGAGTTGTGGGAGGGAGATAAAAAATATAGCCTTAGAATCTTTGGCTATCCATTACATATTTATAACTCATGATACGTGAAGGTGGATAAACTGGCTTATGGATTTAGCAATTACTTAGAGTCTCTAGTGTTAGAGGCTGTAAATGGTCATACAACACGGTACAGAATCTAACTGGTTACAAGGATTACATATGAAATGAAATTATAATATGTGAAGAAGACTAACATTACAGGGAGTAGACTATTACCATATCAAAAAACAAACACCATTCATCAATAAAACAAAACAAATAATGATTTTGTAATAATCACGAGTGTAACTGAAATAAGGCCATTTACATTTGGCATGGGTTTTTCATATTACTTGGGCATTAAAAAGTTATGGCCCCAGAGATCCAGAGACGCATCATTCTAGCTAGTGAATTTTAAGATATCCTGGGATTTGCAGTCTCAGCCAGTGTTGGCAACTCTTTTTGGCACTGAGTGCCGAAACGGGAGCATGCAGGCGCGGAAGAGCACCGGAAATCAGAAGAGCAGCTCCCTGGCGCATGTATGTGGGCCAACCATCTGGTCTTCCGGTTTCTGGCGTGCATATGTGCGTGAAGACTAGCTGGCCAGTGCGCATGTGCACTGGAACACAGAAGAGCAACGGGTGGTAGCTGGAGTGCCCGGAGAGATGGTTCTGTGAGCCACTTCCTGCACGCATGCCATTCTTTCACCATCATGGGTTTAAATGCATCTGGAAAATTCCCATTCGGGATATGAGATGGAAGAAGTTTATGAAATAATAAAGCAAGAAATACTAAGTGTGGCCTTAGTTTTTATTCACGTGCTTGGTTCTAAATTAAATTCATAGACTGCCTAACTCCTAGAAACTGTGGGTGGCATGCATGATCATAAATACTGTTTATGAACAAAGGTAATTGTAAATTACATTAGTATGTTGCAAACAAGGTTGGTATTTTTCTTAAATCTGATCTACCAAGCATTGAGGCCTGTCAAATTGCTTTCTGCATTTTTTTCCATCCATAGGTTTATTATATGTTAATTAGCAAATATAGAATAATCTGAAAATATTACTTATGTGATGAAATTCATATTAGAGTAGATGTTTGTGGTCATAGTAGATATTACATTTTTCATTGATATTTTTTGAAAATGTGTTTAAACCCGTCACTCTTATCCTTAAAGAAACATGGCACTCAAGTCACAATTTAGAGTGATGTGGTGTGGTTCTGGTGTGAATTTCTACAATGTCCATATTACCCACTTCAAACTGGATTCCAGCATTTTTGTGGCAAAGGACAGCTGGAATAAGATGGAGGAGTATTATGTACCCATTATGAATATACAGTTTGGTTTTATACAAATAGAAATGTAGGAATAATTACTATCATTTAAATGGAAATACAATACTTCTCATCAAAAGGAAAGAGAGCATGGAACTTGCATGCATGGTTAAATTATATATTTTACTGCCATCAAGCCTGATGTCACCAATTTAGTGGATTTAAAAAAGAACTAGAGACCATTAGTAGATACTAGTTTCGATAGCTGTATGGTACTGCCTGAATATAAAATCAAGCTAGTGAAGAGCATCAGTAGAAGAAAATTATCATTCTCTTGAAAGCTTTCTTAATATATTCAATTATCTGTTATTTGATGCAAAGTGTCTTATTAGATGGGCCTTTGACCTGATCCAGAATACACCCAGTAAAGACCTCTGGTTCTTTGAAGGTGCAAATCAGAATAAATAAAAAAAAATACTGGGTAGACAGATCAATCAATCACCTAAGATATTTTTTTGCTCTTTCTTAAGTAAAATGTCAGTTAGACAGTGATAAAATCAAGGCTAAATATAGAAGATGCATTATGAAACCAAGCAATTGATAAAAGCTGTACTGTAGAGTACATTTTTATGAACTCTACGTTACACTTTTCCAAAGTATAGTAAGTGTATCTGCTAGGATAGCCATGTGCTGTTACTTGGCTGTATTTTTGTAATATTTGATTTGTTATACACAAATAAGCAAGGGCAGGTGCAAGTGTTAGGTCTGAAGCCTCTTCTATCATGAGATACTCTCCTAACGAGTCACGATATATAACTTCTAATATTCTCAATTGGTTGAAATTCCTAGACTAGGAAAAGCTTTTTTAAAATATTTAGCTAGCTCTCAACATCTCTGTGCCTTTTCTTCCCTCTTAATTGGGATAATAAAACAGTAAAGCCAGGAGTGGGATTCTACCAGTTCGGACCGGTTTGGTAAACTGGTTGTTACGATTCTGCACCATTCGGAGAACTGGCAAATTGTGCACCAGGCTGGTGCCGCCCCTCTACACCTGCCTCTCCCCTCCACACCCAGTCTGTCCTTACCGTGCATGTGTGACATCATGTGCGACATCGTTGACTAAATTCTCCCCCACCCCACCCTACTCAGTCACTCCTTACAGTAAGTATTTCTTTTTTTTTCTCTCCTGATGATCAGCTATTCCAAAGATCAGCTGGGATCCCCTTGCTGTGCTGGGATCCCCCTTGCTGTCTTACTGCTTCGCCCAGGAGGCTTCCCTGAGGCCCAGGAGGCAAAAATGGGAGTGCAAGGCAGGGTTCTACATGGGCCCCCTGCACACCATTTTTTTGCCTCCTGGATCTCAGGGAAGCCTCCTGGGAGCAAAATCAGCCTCCTAGGAGGCTTCCCTGAGGCCCAAAAGGCCAACAAAAATGGAGCGTGGAGGTGTGCTGGAAAAAAAAAGAAGCCATGCCCATCCAGTCACGTGGCCACACCCACCTAGCCACTCCCACCTAGCCATGCCTACTGAACTGGAAGTAAAAAGATTTGCATCACACCCCTGACTAAAGCCAAATACGATAGATAGATAGATAGATAGATAGATAGATAGATAGATAGATAGATAGATAGATAGATAGATAGATAGGCAGGTAGGCAGGCAGGCAGGCAAGCAGGCAAGATGTATGTATGGGTAGATAGATAGATAGATAGATAGATAGATAGATAGATAGATAGATAGATAGATAGATAGACAGATAGACAGGTAGGTAGGTAGGTAGATAGGTAGGGAGGCAGGCAGGCAGGCAGGCAAGCAAGACTGTAGATGTATGTATGGATAGATAGATAGATAGATAGATAGATAGATAGATAGATAGATAGATAGATAGATAGAGATAAATGGATAGATAGATGATAGAGATAGACAGACAGACAGACAGACAGACAGACAGATAGAGATAGAGATAGAGATAGAGATAGAGATAGAGATAGAGACAGAGATAGAGATAGAGATAGAGATAGATAAACAGGTAGGTAGATAAGGAGGCAGGTAGGCAGGCAGGCAGACACTTTAGATGTATATATGGGTAGATAGATAGATAGATAGATAGATAGATAGATAGATAGATAGATAGATAGATAGATAGATAGATAGATAGATAGATAGGCAGGCAGGCAGGCAGGCAGGCAGGGATAGATGATAGATAGATAGATAGATAGATAGATAGATAGATAGATAGATAGATAGATAGATAGATGATAGATAGATAGATAGATAGATAGATAGATAGATAGATAGATAGATAGATAGATAGATAGACAGGCAGACAGACACTGTAGAAAGATGGATGGATGGATGGATGGATGGATAGCCTGCCTACTCTCTCTCTGTACTGTATATGTTTGGCCTACTCTCTACGTGTAGGACATTCCAAGAGTGGCTTCTTAATTTCCTCCCACATGCAAAGAGCCAAGAATCCTGTGGCATGATGAAGATTAACAAATGTAGTTGATTACATCCCCAGATCCATGAACTATCCTGAGAGACAAGTATATATCTCTAATTGGATGACTGGATATTGACGAAATGAGCTACAGTCTATGAAAACATGTGACAAATTACTTAGTTAACATTTAAAGTAGAGAGTATTAGATTGTTTTAATTACAATAGATCTCCCTGGATAATAAAACAAACTTGGGAGCCACATGTATACTTTTTATGCAACTTTCAAAAAAGTACCCTAACTGTAAATCAGCAGTGCTCCAGTTTATATGGCAGCATTTCTTGAAGTGCGGAATGGGACAATTTGCCTCAGCCAACTCATCACAGCCAACTCGCCACAGCCAATTCATTGCAGCCAACTCACCGTCCAACTCATTGCGGGACAACTCAACATGGCCAATTCGCCACAGGATAACTCACTGTGAGATAATTCAACAATTTAATTATTTAAAATTATTTTAATTTTTAATCATTCACATTTAATTTTGTCCCTCTTTCCACTGTTTCTTTAATATTAGTGTAACACTTGTCCTGTGGCAAGTTGTCCCAAGCTGGCTATGGTGAGTTGTCCAGCAGTGAGTTGGCTATGGCATATGATGCGTTGGCCCTGGCAAGTTGGCTATGTAACTGACTTTAACCTCAATATAAAATCAGCTGGGAAACTGTGAACATCCTAGACCAAGCTAAGTTGAAAAATGCTACAGAATTCCTGGAAGCCTGATATTCAGACGAATCAAACAGGCACATAGAAATACAAATCATTCAAAAGAGACAATCAAAAAGTTAAAAATGAAACAAAAGGCAGTCCAATCAAAGAACTCTCATCAACAAGCCACTAGTATATAAACACAGAGCTAACTTCTCTTCTCACCAGCAATCAACACCCACAGAAGCAGAGATTAACTCCAAGATTAGGCCAATAATAAAACAGTAAACAATATCCCAATGAATGAACTACCAACTCAGACAAACAGTAAACAGCAATCCAATCCAGGAACTCCCATCAACAAGCCACTAGTATATAAACAGAGAGCCTATTCCAGTCTGTACACCAATAATATTACCTAGTTGGTAATTAAGTGTCTACAAGAAAACAACCAAGGTCAGAGAACCAAAATAATTTAACCCTGACAAATATTTTTCTATTGATATATACAAATCAAGCAAGGATTCAGAAATATATTGAATGCCACCACTATCCTTTAATATATATCCAATTGTCTCTAATATACATTATAGGATACAAAATATGTACTTCACAATAGTGAAACTCCCTGTTTTTAAAAAATTTGTTTATCGATTTATATTCACAGTTGGGAACACTTCCTTTCTCTTCCCTTGTGTTGATAGCTGTCATTAATGTGTCTGAAAATATAAGCCAATACCGGTATGTTCTATATTCTATTTCTTCTAATAGTTTTGAATTTGGTTAAGTTTATTTGGCAACTAGTATATTGGCCAAATGTTTGGTTCTCATTAGCAACTAGCAATTCCCAATGGGCCATTATTGTTAGGGCACAATGATCCATAATTTGAGATTCTGGGTTAAAGCTAATCCCACCATATGCTGTCTGTTTCTTAACTTGCTCATGAGATAAATATTGCAGTTTTACGGACACCTTTCTCTCAGGTTTGGTGATCTCCAAGAATTCTGAACTTCCTTTTCCAAGATCCATGGCTCTTGGCACTGGGAGTTGTAACCTAAAAATCTAGATTGGGGCATCAAACTCATGTCATCACAGCGATGTCACGTGATGTATCAGGACTTTTTTCTCCTTTGCTAAACCGGGTGTGGACATGGCCAGCATGTGACACATCTGGCCCATGGGCCAGGAGTTTGACAGCCCTGATCTAGATTATTTCAGATTATGGAAGGCTGGTTCAGTGTCACAAGATTTATTTCTCATCATCACTTCTAGTGTTTTTTTCATCCCGAGATTAAAATGAATATCGCTGTAACTGTCACATTAGAGATTTCCAAATTTTACTTTTCTTTTTGCTACAAACCTCTGTGAATTTGACCACAGCCTCTATTAAAGGAGGAAGGAATTGATCATATTGTTTTCTGATGAAACTCCCCTTCTTCCACGAGATACATCATTAGTTAAGGGAAAAACCAGTGTTCCTTGCCATGTTATATTCCTCTCATCCCATTCCTCTTTTTACCAACATCATTTTGGGAATAAAAGAAAACAAGTGGATATTCATTCATACCTCTGATATCATCAGTGTGAATAGAAATTTGTGTAAGGAATGCAAAGTGGAAAATTTGGAAATCATGGACACTTAAGTTTAGTTTAGTTTACTTTATTGTCATTGCACCTGGTACAACAAAATTAAATACCATCTTTGGGTGTACATAATGGCTATGAAAATAAACACAAACACACATCCTTCACATTCTATACATTCAATTGAAAAACCCTGATATTGCATTAATTTTGCACTATACAGTAGAATTCAATAGAGTTACTGCCCTGGGATACAAGCTGTTTTTCAGCCTATTTGTCCTTGTTTTTATTATCCTGTACCATCTGCCAAATGGTAATGGTTAAAAAAAAAGGATGAGATGGATCTTTGAGAATGTTTGAACTTAAAAAGACAGAATGTAGTCTGATTCTAATTGCTAATTTTGTGACTGTTGTAAAATGTCCTTCAGAATATTGTGTTTTGTTTCTTTTCCAATTTTTTTAATCTTACAGATAGTCCTTGACTGGTCACTTTTAGCAACTATTAAAGATTACAGTGGACTTCCCAAAAGCTACTTAGAACTCAGTTTTGAAGTTACAATGTCTGCACTCCTATCAGTGCCCCCCCCACCTTCCCGTTACATGACCACATTTTGGGCACTTGGCAACCAGCCCATATTTACAGCTATTACAGTCATGTGGCTGGAATTTATGACATTTTTCCTCTGGAAACCTGCCTTTGCTTCTGGTTTCCAACCCCCAGTGGGTTTGCTTAACTGCTTCCACATTTGCTTTATGACTGCCACATTCTCTAAACAACTACCACAAAAAAGTTTGTAAAATAAGGTTTGATCATGTAATGACCCACTTCATGACAGTCACAATTTATGACCATAACAGGCCGGTTCGGTTATGATTGTAAATCAAGGACTACCTTTATTCTCATAGATTTTCCCAAATTCAGACTATGCATTGATCCACCTTTACAAATTTCCTTTGGCTGGCAGACAGGATTCTCCAACCAAATCCTTAAAATTCAACAATCTGAAATGCTTTTCCTTATGGTTATTGCAGAATATGGCTCTTGAGCTTGAGAAGATCCTGAGCTAGTTTGTTTTTGTATCACCCAGGAGACAGTTGAGCAAACAGCCTTCAGCTTTGGAGCGGCATGGCTAGCTGAGTATGTAAAGGAAGTGTGGCAATGTTGCTGAACACATGGCCAGTAAATCTTCAGTGGCATCTGCACATGTTGAAGTTGACCTGTAGTTACTTTAGTGTGCAGCCAGACCACAGTTTCTCTTCCATCTTTCCAAACATGACTCAAAAGATGAGATGAGATGAGAATTTGGAAATAGTGGAACGAACTCTGTCTACCTGGGACAAGACATAGGCTATCATGCTGATCTATACTGGACTAGTTAAGTGTGTTTCTTAAGCTGCTGCCACCTTGACTAATTGAGCTCCTCTGTTTTAACAAAGGAACCTATATACTTGTACAAGAGCTGTGTTACTTTTTTTGGTCCTTGTCATGGGAATAAATCCTCTGGGATAGGGAGATATTTCTTCTGCAGACACACTACTCTTTCATAAAATAATCACAATCTAATTCCTTATGAATTGAGGATACTGGAGTCTCATGACTTTAGCCAAGAATGATGCACTATAACTCCACAACCTGGTTTATTGGAAGCTGATTCAACAAGGAGCTTAATGAAGGATTTCAGGAACTCATAGCTCAGCCCCCAGTTCCTGGGGGAGGGGGGAATTATGGGGACTATAATAAACAGAACTAATATCATCATGTTTACTGCCATGATCATGCTCAAAATATTGGTATGCACATTACTTGTCACAGTAGCTTTTTCTCCTTCTTTTAATGTGTTCAGCAAGGACAGGGGAAGGAAATCCAAGCACATTCCCATATTTACACCCCAAAAGCTGTAGAAATCAGCATGGTCAGGTAAACAAATGCATTACAATTTGGGGACAGGATTATTTAGAAAAATCAAGTTTCTTGGCTGCATGTGCTGCAGTCACTTATCTGTAAACTACATTTGGGTTGTTTGAGTCATCATTTTTTTTCTTTACAACAGTTCACACAAAATGAAGAATGATAAAAATCACATGCTGAAGAAAGAAAAGGAATGCTGTTGCATGTTGCACAAATGACATAAGAGACACATCTGTTGGTACCAGGTGACCCCTTTCTTTATCCACCATGCATTTTGAACAGCCATTTTGGTGCTTTTACAAAGTCATTGTTTTGAATGTTTCTTGATTATTTTCATTCTTATGCTGTGTTGCTATTTGTTGTTATTTATTATATTAACTCTATTGTAGTGTTTTCTTTTCTGTATTTGTACATTTTCCCCATTTTAATAAAATCCTTTAATGACTTCACATATAGCCCAGAGATGTTCATTTTTAGACAATATAAAACTACAAGAAGAGGACAAACCATCATCAATGTGGATGGGCTCAATTATAGGTACAATGGGTGCACCATTAGAAAGGCCAGGTTGGGACTGATTATCCTGGAGAAGTTTATCTGTGTGATCTCTAATACATTAACCCAAAGGCATATAACCTTTGTTTAAAAATTACATACACAACAGTGCTCTTCCAAACAAAGAATCGATAAATATAAGATCTTAAATTAGATGGCTTTCCTACAAAAATAATTGTCTGCATAGGTTGCTTGTGTTCTTAGTTCACTTCTGGTCCAATCAATGTTTATAATCCTTTGGTGGTGCAATCAATTGTTTTTGTCCATTCAGGGGAGATGTTTTTTTCCCAGCCTTCTCATGAGATAAGATCTGGTTTATCCTAAAATTAGCTTTGCACCTATCTTATTGATGTTCATGTTTCAGACCTGACTCATAACTTGCTTTTGAGAATTGGTTCCTCATAACGTTGGTCTGTTCACAGCACATGCAAGAGTAAATTAGCACAGTTTCTGTTAGTGATGTAGCACAGTGGTAGCAAAGGTACCTGAAAGACATCTGTCTAACCAGCCTTTCTACATGCTATATCAGAAAAAAAACAGAAGCATTGCTGACTTCCTATGTTAGAAGTTATCTTCATGGTGGAAAAAAAACACCAATCTAATGTTACAAATTTGGAAATGTTTCTACCACTCAGGAACAGATATTGAAAATAAAGCTATATATACAAATGGAAGTAAAAGAAAAAGATACAGAATTAAATCCAAAGGTAGCTTTAGCATTTTAACAACCGTAGGCATTATGCCTTTGAACAATTTCTATCAAGAGGTATTGAAAGCTTTAGAATTATCTGTTAGTAAAACCAAGCAAGCAAACTTGCAACAGTGCAATGTCTGTAACCTATCATAATAAGCCAATGATTTAATTAGCTATTGTAAAGATCAGAAGCAGCTATTCACAGAACAAAGCAGAAGGTGAATCTGAATAAAATGAAGATGCTGACAGAATGTTGGTTTAAGCTAGACAAAAGTTGTACATCTTGAGTGCAGGTTTTCAAGGATCAGATGAATAGTTTGGAGTGCATTTGATTTCTCTTTGCTCCTGGATTTAGGGTTCAAGTGTGGTCAAGCCAGTCTTAATCAATCAGCAAATGAAACAATAAATACTGGGCAGTAGCAGTTGTTTGACAATTCTTCTCATCATTATGTGGCCCACCATTAATCTATTTCAGAGGAATTAACTGTTAAGTCAGGGAATGAGACTCAGGACACCGGCATGATTGTCAATTGTTTTTACTTCCTCCTAGGACTGAGCACCAAAGAAAATCATGTAGGTAGGCAGGGCTTTTATGGGGTCTACTGGACCTGCGCAGCTCAGTGTCCGTTTGGCTCCTGGACTGCTCAGACAGATCTGTTGTTCCTCCCGTCCGTCTTCTTGGAATATCCTGGAGGTTGAGTCGGCCATGCTGCTCCCGCCAGGAATTTCTTGGCTGGTTGGAGTCGGTTCAGCCACTCCCACCAGGGACTGCTTTCCCGCTATCCTTCTGGACCTGTTCCTGTCTTCCCGACCTGTCTTCTTCCCTGGTCTCAGGTACGTGTTTGCGTTTCCCGACCAGGCTAATGTTAGTAGTGGTTGTTGAGTAGTTGTCAGGGTTTGTTCTGTTATTGCTCTTGCTCCCCCTCCCTTCCTACTTGTCTTTTGTCTGTTTGAGGGGGTCTCCCCCCTCCCTTATGGTCATTTTTGAGGGGTCTCCCCCTCCTTCCCTGCATTTGTTTTGTTTGTTTGTCTCCCCCCTCTTCCCTGGGTCTGTTTGGGTCACCCTTCGTGACTCTGGATCTGAGCTGGTCTATGTGCCTTCTCCAGCTTCTCCTGTCCGTGGTGTCTACCCTGTACGAATGGGCTCCAGTTATCTGGGTTACTTTTGCTGGTATCCACAGTGGTTCTCCTGTGAGAGATCATGGTAATCTCCTCTTGAGTAGACCTCGCTTTTCCCTGATCTTCTCCTCCCTGCGTGACCTAGGATGGATAGGAGATGGGTCTGGATCCTCCTCTGATCGCTCAGCTGGCCTCTGCCTTCCCCAACCTCCTCCACCACTTCTGGAGCCACACTCCCACTCCTGTGGGCTGTTCCTCCTCTTCGTCAGAGTCAGTCTCCACCAGGGACATGACAATGGTTAGTGGAAGGACTCTGGTGTATTTTTTGAATGTTACTTTGAATTGTCCAGTACCTACTAGGGGGATTTTGTTCCCCTGGTAGTCTTTCAGCGTGTTTGTCATTCGAGTCCTTCCCGGCTTATGCCTGGTATCAGTCTTTTTATGGTGTCGCACAATACCATTGATAAGTATGAGCCTGAGTCCAGTTCCATCCAGCACGGCTGGCCTTCTATGATGACCTGGACATATACTTTCCTGGCGTTTGTTGTATTGGAGTGTCACCCTCTGGTGTGTTTCATCTCTTCCATTGCTTGTCTCTTTCCCTCGCCTGTTTCTGTTGTCTTGCTTCCAGTGGCTCCCTGTTTGTTTCTCCCTTTCTTGGGGTGGGGGTGTTCCTTCTTTGTCTAGGGCTGTAGTTTTTTCTTGCTTGGCATGCCCTAGCAATATGTCCCCGCCGTTCACAATGTTTGCAGATTGCATCTAGGAAATGGCACTCGGAACGTGGATGGTTCCCCTCGCAACTGGCAAAACAAAATTCCTTCCTTTTTCCATTCTGGTCCCTTCTGCCCTGTTCTGATCAGAGTTACCCCTTCTTCTTCCTCGTCATCTTCAGATGGGGACTCAATGTTCTCGTGGTGGGTTGTGGTGGTGTTTTGGGGGGGTTCCGGTGGCGCTTTGTTCATTTTCTGCATGGCGGCCGCTGATTTCTGCATTGCTTCTGCTATGGGAGCTTCTTCTATTGCTTCTTGGAGTGTTATTTTGGGTTTTGTTAATAATTGACCCTGGAGTGTAAGATCTCTCAGTCCCAGGACCACTCGGTCTCTCATGGCTTCATCCATGTTTAGGAATTTGAATGCTCCGGCGATGTCCCTCAGCATTACAATGAAATTGCTGATGCTCTCACCTTCTTTTTGGTTGTGCCGATAAAATTTATGTCTTTTGATGAGGCAGGAAATGGTTAGTGTGTAGTGAGCCAGTATTCTTTCCAGGTCCAGCCAGGCCATTGTTTTCACGTTGGTGGGTGCCGCTAATGCTTTGGCCATCTTAAATACCACGGGACTGCAATGTGTGAGGAAGACAGCTCCCTTCCTGTGTTCGGGTATATTATGGAGGTTGCTTCCTTCAAGGAACATGAGGAATTGGTCAATATACGATTCCCAGTCTTCGGTTGCTGGATCAAATGGTGCGGGTGGTGTGTTGTTTCTGCCCATTTTGTCTCGATACGTTGCTGGTGTTCATCGGTTGCTACATGCTCACTGGTTCCCTTTGTCTCAGTATCCCACCTTCGTCGCCAGTGTTAAGTTGCGGGAATGAGACTCAGGACACCAGCATGATTGTCAATTGTTTTTACTTCCGCCTAGGACTGAGCGCCGAAGAAAACCGCGGCAGCCCTTTTTATAGTTGGGCTGCTTGCGGCTGTGACCAGTAACAGCTCTTCAAATTTCCTGCTGCCACGGATCGACCAATTACAGGTAAGTATGCTAATACATAACATTAACTGTCTTACATACTTCGGTTGTCAGGATGACAGGCCTAATGTCCCTATTAATTAGTTAATTAGTTTCTAGGGATTATTTGGATGTAATATTCAATGCTCTGATTGTGATCTTTTTAAGGACTTACAAAACATACATTAATGTCACAACTCTTTCTCCGGCTTCTTCTTTGTATATTTCATACTTGTACTGGTCCAAAAAAATATCATCCTGGAAAATTTTTCTTATTTTCTTCTAAGGATTTCAGGAGAGTGGTAATTCATACCTTACTTTTCAGGGCAATTTTTTTCAGGGTGAATTAATACAAAGCTAAAGAATATTAATCTAAAGTGACAAGCCACACAGCTTGACCAGATAAAACAAAGCCAACAAATTATAGAATGAAAAATCTCCACAAGTCCAAAATCCTTCAGTCTGGTACTGAAAAGAAAACAAATTTTATGACAGGGTCCACCACAAAAAGAACCTGTTTCTAATTGCCAGGCATCCTATTATCTGTAGTGAAAAACTTTTAGGAATCTATAGAATGCATACACTTTTAAAAGTTCAAAGTATTTATTCTATTAGACATTTGACTATTTGAAATAATGTAATTGCTATTATTTAATACCGTTTCCCCAGTTTGGTCGTATTTTATAGTAAAACCAATGTTGTATTTTATGTCTCATGGACCTCTTTGAACACTACTGGGTCCAAAGATAAGGTAATAATGAAGGATAAATATTTCATTTTATAAAGCAAACCTAGATGGACTTATTTGCCACAAATAAAGCATGATTTTCTGCAATCGCTAGATCAGAGTTTCAATATCCTTAATTACAAATCTTTTAGAAATGTGACACATTAAGTTCCTCATAGACAAGATCAAATGAGAACAGAAACCAAGAGTCTGCTAAAAGTATTTTAAAAGAATGTTTTTCTACCTGAAGAAAAATAATTTACTGCTCAGTAAATTAATGATCATACTGCATTTTCTAAATTATAATAAAAATGTAAGGTCTTATTCTAAAATAAGGGTCTGACTTTATTAAATGTTATTGTTGTAATATGCACATTAGCTGCATAGGGATACTTTATTGGTTGAATAAATTAGTGTTATACCCAGCAAAGTACATAGAAAAGAGAGAAAGGCTTCGATAACATGATTGTGGCTGCCATCTTGATATTTGAGCCTCTTCCTCCAAACATTTCATTGCATGTGTTACATACATAGATTACATGTATAAAATTAAAATGAAACTAGCATATGGGCTGTAAGGAGACTTTACTAGGAGATTTTACTTCCTGCCACTAGAAAGAACTAAATTGCTTTTAGCTATCCCATACAAGAAAAACCTACAATAAACTTGTTTTCTCTTTCTAACTAGAATGTGATCCAACTTTTAGTATTAAATGGAAGCATTCTGGCCCTAGTTGCTCATTAAATGTCTAAGGACTCTTGTTTTGTCTTTCTATCTCTCAAAAACAAAAGAAATATGCTTCAGTGTAGTTCTGCAGTAAGAAAGCTCAAATTCTGGGCCCCTAAACTGATTTCATGTCCATCATATGACCTCCTAAGAAACATTTAGCTAATCAAATGTCACTGCTGTCCAGTTAATTTACAGCCACAATAGCAGGGGTGGGATTCTATCAGTTCGCACCTATTCATTAGAACCAGTTGTTAACATTCTAAGCAGTTCGGAGAACTGGTTGTTAGAAGAAATTACTGGCCTAATCCTGTAAGGAAGGCAGGAAGGAAACATTCTGGTGTTGCTTACAGAAACTGCCCCTCTGTTAACCCTTATTACATTCTTGGCAAGACTAGACTTCCTGTCTCAGGAACTTCTCTGAAGTTTTTTTTTCCTTCCTTTGCTGGTACTTTGCTTGTGTGGAGTGACCATTCAAAGTTGCAGTGGCACTGAAAAAAGTGACTTATGACCATTTTTCACACTTAAGACTGTTGCAGCATCCCCACAGTCATGAGAGGCCAGGCGAGGAGATGCGTGCCTCAATGTGAGTGATATTGAGTTGGCCAGGCCCAGCCAATAACATGACCACCAAGCCACGTCCACCCAGTCACATGACCACCAAGTCATGCCCACCAACTAAGCCACACTCACAGAACCGGTTGTTAAAAAATTTGAATCCCACCCCTGCACAATAGGGACCGAAAAATTCATCATTAAATGATGTGGTCATGAAGTGAGGCATCACGAGATCACGCCTGTTTTTACAACTTCTTTTGTCACAGTCATTAAATGAATCATCTGTGGTAGTTGAGGCATCACATGACCATGATTTGCAAATTCCTTTCAGTTTCCCCACTGATTTCGTTGTTGGAAGGTGGCTGGGAAGATCGCAAATGGCAATCATGTGATCACAGCATGCTACAACCATTGTAAATATGTGATGGTTGCAAGTGCCCAAATCATAATAACATGTGAAGTTTTAATGGTCAGAAGAACCAGTTATAAGTCACTTTTTTCAGTACTGTTGTAAATTGCAACAGTTGCTAGACAATTGGTCATAAACGAAGACTACCTGTACCAGGGTAGATGAAACTTGATCTAATAGATTCTGCATACATTCTTAATTCTGATTTTCCTTCCCTTTACAATAGACTCTACAATTTTTTCCCATGATAGAACTTAGACACTAATGGGAACCAAGCACAGAAACTGCTAGTTTTATTTGGCAAAAGGGCTATGGATTAAGAGAAGCAATGTTTCCAGCAGGTGTAGAAAGACACCTAGCAAAAAATTATGAAGTGCCATTTTTTTGAATCTGATCTCTCAGGATATAACATTTCCAAAAGATATAAAATTTAAGATTGCTACTGTGGTGGGATTCAAATATTTTTATTACCAGTTCTGTGGGTGTGGCAGGGGAAGGATACTGTAAAATATCCAGTTAGATGTGGTATCTGCCAGTTCTCCGAACTACTCAAAATTTCTACGACTGGTCAGAACCTGCTGAATACCACCTCTACTACTGTCACAATCTGGGTGCTAAGATGAGTTATTGTACTTGAAAATACTAAAGCATGTTTGTGTATATTTTGAAAACAGAACATCATAGAGGTCATTCTTTCCATTAGCACTATCTAAAGTAGGGCCATCAAATTTAGCCATCAAATTTCTGTCCTAAGGGCCAGATGCATCAGACGCTGGCCATGCCCACATCCAGTTTAGCGAAGAGGGAAAAAAGTCACAATACGTCACGTGAAGCTGCCGTGACGACATAAGTTTGACACCCCTGATCTAGATCATTTGGAGTTATAATAATTATAGCAGAGTCCAAACAACTGGAAGGCACTAGATTTGGGAAATCTGATATGTAGTTTGTTATTTTTGAATCCTATTAGATTCACAAGGGACCCAAAGCAAAATGCTTTAGGATCCTACTTTGCATTCTACTTGATTCCTTATCTAGATTAATTTAAGCATATTGGAATTATAAAAAAGAAGTAACATTTTGATTCCCCGGTGGCCTCATAATTCATGAATAGATAATGTGCAGGGTTGTATATCCATGACAATCCTGAAGAACCTCCTTGTGAAATAAGTTGTATGCAGCTTGCAAAAATCTCTTTTACGGACTAATGTCTTTCAGTAGCTTTGTTTGCAAAGTGTGGCTCACCCAGTGAGTATCCCTTAGTCAATTCAGCCAAATTCACGTGTCATCAGCAAACGATCCATAATTATGGGGACACTCAGCAGTGACCATGTTTTACTCCACCCAGCCATCAAATAGGAGGCTGTGTAGTTATTACTTCCCTCCCACTTCCTGCCTTTTTGTTTGTTTCTTTGAAAGAGATAGTATGTGTATATGTGTGTGTGTATGTGTGTGTGTGAGAGAGAGAGAGAGAGAGAGAAAGAGAGAGAGAGAGAGAGGGAGGCAGGCAGGCAGGCAGAGGGGGGGCCGGAATATGACTCAAGTGTATACTACTCTAAACTGCTTGGGGAAGCTATTGTGAATGTAAGCTTCTTCCTAACTACAGACTCGGTCATTCACAAAGATTCTAACATCTCAATAAACATCTTTGTTCTTTTGGCCAGATGCACAGCTCTTTATCTCTTTGCTGCAGCCAAAACGAGGCTGAAATTGTTGGTAAACAAGTGGTATGTACCATCTACCCAAACAGCCCCTGATTGACACATATATAGCTATGATGGCGAATCCTTAAGGGAAGCCTCTACAGCCTCGGGAGGCTGAAAATGGGGCTGTTTCAGCACTTCTGGTATTTCCGGTATCTTTGGCCTCCTGAGGCTGCAGAGGCTTCCTTGAGCCTCTGGGAGGGTGAAAATGGCTTCAGCTGGGCTGAAAATCAGCTGGGCGGCGTGTACATGCGCAGTGCAGGAAAGGGTGGGGGGCAGGGGTGTTGCATGTGTATGTGCAGGAGAGGAGCATTGCATTGTGGGTGCCAGCATGCACACAGGCTTTTGGCACACCACAACCAAAAGGTTCTCCATCACTGATATATAGCATCACCAGGACATCCAGATACACTGAAAAACAACAGCAACGTCTCTTTAAAAAGACTTTTGTCTCTACAGAGAGATCAGTTTTTCTATATTTCTTAAGTTTACTGTTTATTATTTCTTTGTCCAAATTTAGGACATAGTCTCTTTCTCTCTTCCCCCACCCCCACTTATCATATATCTACCATATGTCCTCTATCTGTCTGTATGATGTCTGCGTCTATGGGTCTGTCTCTCTATCTATATCTAATCTCTCTGAAATTTAAGGCCATCTCATATACATGAATGACTCTGGGCAGTGCGCAACTTTAAAATTACACACACACCTTCCACTCTATTACTAAAATTGAGTTAAAAAACACATAGCAGCTGGAGAATCATACAATGCTTTTAACATAGCCAGGAAATGATTTCTGTCACACACCCAGGCAGCAATCACAGAACGATTCAAAGTCTTCTGGAAACTTTGGGCACATAATCTCAGGGGAGAAGATGCTCCAGAGGACCAGAACAGAAAAAAAACAAAAATTTTTTTTTGAAGTCCCACCAGGCAACACTTTTTAGGCCAAATGTGCTCTCAAATGTGCCTTTCCTGCCAGATCTCATAGCAGGGGTGGGCAAACTTTTTGGCTCGGGGGCCTCATTGACTTTTAAAATTTGACAGACGGGCCGGGTCAGCACAAGATTTTTTGGGAATCGCCCCCCCCTTTCCCCCGCTTCTTCTCCTCCTTCCCTTCCCCTCGGAGGCCCCTGAGTCAGGAGTTGCTACCGCCAGCGCAGCTCCGCACGGCTCCAGTCCCGCGTTGCCTCGGGAAGGGAAAGGCAAAAAGGAAGAGCCGCGGCGACATTTTGCAATGGCAGCAGTGGCAAAGGAGGCTCAGCGGCTCCTGGTTTTGCCTTTCCCTTCCCAAGGCAACACGGGACTGGAGCCGCACGGAGCTACACCGGCGGTAGCAACTCCTGACAGCCCCAGCCAGACACCTGAGCGGAGCCTGGGCGGAAGTGCCTATTGCTGCTGCGGGTGCTGCTGCAGGCATCTGGCTGCCCAAGTAAAGAACCGCACCAGCTCAGGGCAATTGTGAGGAGCAAGAGGGGAAGCCAAGGTGCTCATTTCATAGCAGTCAACTTTGCTCTCTTTTGCTCCAGTTAGGTGCTCCCGGCATGCACAAGGAGCATGAAGGGAGGCAAACACTGCACAGATGCGTTTTAAAAGTCAGAGAACTTTGCCCAAGACTTCTTGTGTATTCAGGGGCTACACCTCTCCCAACGATGAGTTGGTGGCGATCTAACAAAATGTCTTCCAGCTCTTAAAGATTTACTTTAAGAGCGCCCCCATGGAAGAAGCCAAGAATGAGAACAAAAGTAGAGGCAGTGGGGGCAACAAGGGCATATGATGGGTCCCTCCACGGTCCCCTCCCAGGTGACAGCCAGGGCTTTGGCACCTACTTTTTTCCTGAGAGGTGCGGTGTCTGCCTCCCTTCATACTCCTTGTGGAGGGACACACATGCCCCATCATCCCTGCCGCCACTACGTTTGCTCGGCTTCTTCCATGGGGGCACTCTCAAAGTCGACCTTTAAGTGGTCCCGGAACATCCGCCCACCTGCCCGGCACCCGCCTTCCCGGAGCACGCTTTCTTCCTTCTCCTGGAGAACGTGCCTCTTCCAGCCCGGACTGGCCCGGCCAGCCAGCAGGTGACCACATGTCCTGGGGCTTGTTGCGAGATGCCTGCAGCATGCTCTGTTCTATGTGTCATGCCCAGCAAGTCCGAACAGCTGGAGCATAGAACAGGATGGTGCTGGACCATTGGAGAAGTGGAGCAAAGCTGGAGATTAGTAGCTGTCTCTTTCAGCACAGAAAGCTTCCTCCAACCAGCCGGCTGGTCTCCTCCTTCTCTGCCTGTTTGTTCTGTATGGCCGAGGAGAAGGAGACCAGCCGAGAAGTGCGCTGCCAGGTGGGGGCCATGCAGCTCAGGGCAACACGCCACTGCCCAGCCCTGGCAAGGGAAAGCAGTGGGCGTTCCCTGGGCGGCAACCTTGGCCCCGCCACCAGGGAAGTGGCTGCCCAGCTCCGTGTTGTGTGTGCGACTTTTTGGCGTGCGGCACGGGGTCTCTTTTGGCCAGCCCCGATTTTTTTTTCAGAGGGGAATTTTTTTTTCAGAGGCGGGCCGTATTAAAATGACCAACGGGCCGGATGTGGCCCGCGAACCGTAGTTTGCCCACTCCTGTCTCATAGGATGCATAGAAAATGGGGTGGGGGTGTAAGTCTTGTAAGTATTCCAGTTCTAAGCTATATAGAGCTTTGTACACTTCAGATTATTATGCTCATATCCAGTTGTACATTATACTTTATTCCTTTCGGAGCCCTTGTGCTTTATAATATTAAAGTCAAAAGCACGATTTAAAAAATGAGAAACGAAACAGTCATTGAAACTAGAGGCTTATAGAAACCTCTGGTTTTTGAGTCACACTTAGGCCATTGTTTCAATTGTGGATGTTGAAAGAGATATGTAATCATTCTGAAAGTAATTCGGACAACTTAGTGCATATGTAGGGGTGGGGGTGAATTAGTCCAAATAAACCCAATTCTGTTCAGGGTTAAAAGTTATCCTGTGAATATTGTAGTGGAGAATAGCTGTAGCTTAAAGTTGGAATGTTGAGGAGTTGGGGTTTGCTGGGCAGAGTTTTATTATCAAATTATAAATTATAAAAAGATAAATATAAAAACAGTTAAAATTAATAAGAATTAAATAGAGACTACAGATCAAGAGTACGGATGGCACAGGGAGAGGACTCGTCAGCAATTTGCCAGGGAGGCCAATCAGAGACAGACTCCCTCCCCGCAATGGTGGGATTCAAAATTTTTTACTACCAGTTCTGTGGGCATGGCTTGGTGGGCATGGCTTGGTGGGTGTGGCAGGGGAAGGATACTGTAAAATCCCATTCCTTCCTCAACCCCACTAACCTGCTTTCCAGCTCTGTTCTCCTGTGCAGGGCAACCAAAGAAGACCCAGCAGATCAACTGGGACTTGGGAGGCAGAGAATAGATGGGGGCAGGGCCAGTCAGAGGTGGTATTTGCCAGTTTTCTGAACTACTCAAAATTTCTGCTACCGGTTCTCCAGAATTGGTCAGAACCAGAGGTGGTATTCAGCAGGTTCTGACCAGTTCTGGAGAACCGGTAGCAGAAATTTTGAATTGTTCAGAGAACCGGCAAATGCCACCTCTAACGGGAGATTTTACAGTATCCTTTCCCTGCCACGCCCACCAAACCAAGCCCACAGAACCAGTAGTAAAAAAATTTGAATCCCACCACTGGTCAGAACCTGCTGAATACCCACCTCTGCCCCCTTCTCAAACTACTTTAGGAAGTTAGCACCCACCCCTCTCCTGGAAAAATGAAATATCCTAGAAAATATTAAAAAGGCACAATATTTCCTCTAAAAAGAGTAGAAACTCAGAAGCAGAAACTCACCTCAGAAGCAGAAGCTCACCCCCACCTTTGTTAATGGGTGGGCCAGAATACTTTACATAACAAAGATCTCCAGGTAAAGCTATAGAAATTGCCAAAAGCCCTTTTTAGTGCATCATCATCATCCAGCAAGACTCAACCAAGCCTTGACTTTAGGACAGCCTACAGAGTTGCCCTGCATGGCCTCATGGGAGTCTGACAACCAATTAGAAAAAAGCTTCAATTCAAATCCCAACAAACGTTATAAAACCCAGGCACTCTCAGCATATCAGCCCTTTTTAAATCTCTTCCTTCACTTTGAAGCATGTGATCATCCTTCCTTTTCACTCTGGAGCTCCAGGCCATGTGGTCCTGTCCACCATTAAACCTTCCAAACAGCCTCCATGTTTCCAGTGTCTTTCCCCCCACTTGGAACTGAACCCAGAAGGATAATTCTTCCAACACTACAACAACCCTGATCAAGACAATAGGACAAGTTGCCACATAAACCGCACTCCTTTGTGTTAAAGTCCTGATGATGTTATCGAAGTTGGGAATAAAATGTTTGCAAGAAGAAAAGCAGGCCCAGCAAACATCATAATTCCAACAAAATTCACATTCTCTAGGGTCTGCAGAGGAATGAAGGAGGATCAAAATGGAGGAGGATCACAGCAGTGCAGTGTCACAACTTTGGGAAGCCCCCCACCCTGGCCAGAAGAATGAAGTATTTTGAGGAATATTTAAAAAGGCAGAATATTATATTTCTATAAATGAGAAATGGAGAACCGTGTTTTTTTAGAGGCAGGAAGCAAATTTAGTGTTTCTTAATAGCCCCCGGCAGATATTTTGTGCCCATTAAGAAAGATTGGGCCAGCCTACTCAGAAACCAGCCCCAGTTTCTGCTCCAAGCAGAAACCGAGGAGGCCAACTTTTAGAAATTGCAGATTTGGTAATCCATTCAAGACAGGATATTTTGAAACAAAGGCAGAATGGTAGGATTAGAAGCAGCCTCTCACCCAAGATCCAACACAGGGGAAAAGTCATTAGGCCCAATAGGAATTTCCCATCACTCTCTCAGAACACAAGCACCTTCATTGCCCCATCCCAGAGCAATCCAAACTTTACCTCAGAGCTCATATAAACAATAAGCCAGAAGCTGGCCAGATTAGCTCAGACAAACACCTAGGATTTGCATTTCCTCTTTTGCCTATAGAGCCAGCTATGACCCTTACATAACCCCTACATGATTCCATAGGAACCTGACACCAGCCAATAGAACAAGATGGATTTTTCTTCCAACACAATGCACGCCCTGCTTGCTTCTTTGTATATATCACAATGTCACCTGCACACTTGAAAGGGAGGGCTACTTCGTTAAATTAATTCACCTGGACACCATTGGGATCAAATAATCAACATATTTCTATCTTGCAGTTCTTTCATATGGCTTATTTTCTAAAGATGAACAATTTATCAGTTGTTTTTTAAGTGGTACATTTGATTGTAATAACTTTAATTTATTGGTGCATTTGATGGCAGCAAACTTCATTCTCATTTTTTCTGGCTGCTCAATTTTGTTCAACAACAATGAGTCAGAAGTGGAGCTATGTGGAAAAGCAGGTTTAATTGTGTTTATGGCATGTGACAAAAGCATCTGCCAACCTTGGGAATCAACAGCCTGAAAATCAAGCAAATAACTTCCTCTGTGATGAATTTACTTTAAAATATGCCATAATATCCTCCCATTGGTCAAAGTTTTGGCCTGGCACTCTGTTTTTCATCATGTGGGAAATCTATCTTTTGAAAGCAGGAGTAATTACATCCTATATTGCATACTTTTCTGTAAAATCAGGCAAATTAGTGCCACTGGAAATAGCTCAATGCCTTACTTAGATCTAGGCTACTACTGGACTCTAGTAGATTTTTTAAAGTTGCAAAGCGTTTCGACAGGTGGCAACACATAGCTGACA
Organism: Pseudonaja textilis; assembly: GCF_049901715.1. NCBI lineage: Eukaryota > Metazoa > Chordata > Lepidosauria > Squamata > Elapidae > Pseudonaja > Pseudonaja textilis. The sequence continues at coordinate 18,308,062 of NC_142008.1, forward strand.
CAATCTGTTAGTTAAGCAGCTTCTGGCATGATAAATATTTGGTTGGGAGATCTCAAAGGTATATTGGAGCTATAGACTATAATGGGAAGTTGAGAAATATACTGGAATGTGACACTGTCAACCATTTTTGTCCTGCTACTGAAATAATTACACAATTGTATCTATGCAATTGGAAGAAACATCACCTGGTTCAGTTCCAAGCTGGGAGAAAGACACTGGAAACATGGAGGCTGATTGGAAAGATGGTTTAATAATGAACAGAATGACCAAGCATATGGTTTGGGTGCAGCTGACCCCATGGAGTTGAGAATAGGTGGTTTTTATACCTTCTCTGGGCTTTGCACCTGAGCTTCCTGTTCCTGTGCAAGAACATGTATTATCTTGGCTGTTGTCAGACTCTCATGAGGCCATGTAGGGTCATGTTTTGTCTGAGCTAAGTTTAGTTGAAGTTTGCTGGGAGTGGTACAACTGAGATGATGCAATGAAGGAGCTTGTGTTTGAAAAGGTGTCGGGCAATTCCTATTATAGCTGAGAGCGAATCCCACTTTTGTTCAGACCTTTCTGAAGGGAATCTTTGCCTATGAATAGAGCTGCCTAGATACTTGGCTGCTTTCAATAAGCTCTTTATCTCTTAAATATTGACATCTTCTGAGGGCTATTAAGAAAGGTGGGGACTGCTTTCTCCCTCTAAAAATTTTTTTTTCTCAATTTCTCACCCAGGGGAATATAATATTCTGCCCTCTTTAATATTTCTCATAATATTTCTTTCTTCTAGGAAAAGGGTGGGTGGCTAACTTTCTACAAAGACATCTTCAACTCTTTTTTAAACAAATGAACAATTATTTAAACTGCTTCTCATTCACATGGCTACTATAATAGCAAGAGTGTGTAATTTTTGCCCAGTGGGCTATCTGGGACCTCAGGTCAGCATTGGAAGGAGATAGCAACAGGAAGAATTTGCTCCAGAATGCTTAGAAAATTATGCGCACAAGCAACAATCTCCCCTCCAAAAAATGAAAAGGGGAAGGGGGGAGAAAAGCAAGGTCCTTTGTAAAACTAAACAGGGCTCAGTTTATAAACTTTTTGGGATAAGCACGCCTGAGGATTGTTCGCCATCTAGTGACTTGTGAAGGTATGGTGTGTCAGGCAGTATGTATGCAGGGTTGCTTCAGCCGACCAAATTGATGTTCAGCATATCAAATGAATCTAGTAGTCAATGGTGCTTTTGGCAACACTTGCTAAAGCATGGTGACCTGTCTCTGTTTTTCTCCTCTCTCATTCACCTTCAAAGGTCAAACTGGCAACATGTCCTCCAGTGGCTGAGATGGTTGGCTTCCCCCCTCAAAGCTATATACAAGGCTTGGCAATGGTGCTACTACCTGCATGTTGCTCCACTAGAGTCTTGACTAGCATCTAGGAAAGCTTATCAGAACAGTTGTACTCACAAGCAATACCAGAGCTGCTTCTCCATATTTTTTCTGCTCCTTCTGCTGATCTACACTGAGCCAAGCCAGCCCAAACCCACATGCCCTAGACGTTCTTGAAAGAATGAGTCCACAATTTCCTAAAATGACTTAATGGGTTGTTAGATATTTTGTCTCTGTTCTCTGGCAGATATTGTTTTCTGGTCTAGCAGTAACTGCTTTTCTTAATGCTTATGCCTCAAATACAACTTAGAACTAAGGAGAAATTGCCTAATAGTTAGAACAATTAATCAGTGGAACAACTGGCCTGCAGAAGTTGTGAATGCTCCAACACTGGAAGTTTTTTAAAAGATGTTGGATAACCATTTGTCTGAAGTGGTGTAGGGTTTCCTGCCCAGGCAAGGGGTTGGACTAGAAGACCTCCAAGGTCCCTTCTAATTCTGTTATTTCTATTCTATTCAATAAGCAACACTTGTAGGTTATCCAGAGGGAGAGGATGGAGAGACAGAAAATAGCATAATATTTCCTTTGGCTGTTAGTGGGCTAAGACATAGTTTGCTTGATAATAGAATAAACTTCAATTAATTGGGATTATGCAAAACTATAAACCAAGGGCCTTCAAACTTGGCAACTTTAAGGCTTATGGACCTCAATTCCCAGAATTCCCGAGCTAACATGATTGGAGGAGGAATTCTGCGGGTTAAAGTTCACAAGTCTTAAAGCTGTCAAGTTTGAAGACCCCTGCTATAAACCACGGTTGTCCAACCAAATGGCTGGGTTCATGAACATGCAAACAAACCATAATATAATGTATTAATTAGGCAATAAGCACAAAAGAAAAGTCAAAACATTGTTTTACCATTGTCATACTCTCTAACTCCAACATCTCCATATGTTTATGCCTAAGTGGTGTTTCCTTGATGTACTAATAGAAGCAAACAAACATAGTTTAGGGTTGAAAGTCCTCGGTGGTCTCAGTGCTTGGTTATATGATTGCAGTCAGATCAAAGGCTGTTTGTCCTTTGTAAAAGCCAGACTTTTTCATGTCTTTATTGTATCTAAATTGTATTTGCAATTGAGGCCACCATATTAATATAATGCCCTGGTCTTCAAACTCTTGCTTAGATTTTAATTTCCCTTCAGCGTCCAAAATATGTTTATATGTCACAATTTTTTTTTGAACTTCACCAGATTTGGGTATGTAAAGGCTTCCGTTGTTGAGAGCCATCATGTTAATCATTGTTATTGTAAAATCAAAAGTGTGGGAAAACACATTTGCAACACAAAGGTAAATTGCTTTTCGGAGTATATTTTTTTAGCCTTGCCCTTGGTTCCAATTATTTCAATTCTTTTACTTTCCAGTAGATGGCAGTTGAATACATACCATTCTGGCCTAAGACAGACAGAAATACAAAAGAAGCAGAGACAGATGCATATTTTGCTAAAGCTGAGAACTTTTTTCCTTTGAAATTGAAGAGCAATTATTTAGTACAGTTTTGGTAAAAAAAAAATGGTAGATTTATTTCTTGCAACAATAGTGACTTAAACAGGACAGTTATAGTTACGAACAAACGGAAACATAAATATCATGCATTTACCTGTTTGACCATGACTGCTAACAGATAAATTGTTTGGAAATACTTCTAAAATTAATTATCTTGGTTAGTCAAGCCTGTTGAATGCAAAAATCCATTTTCAAAACATCAAGAGGGACCAATCTACCCACTGAACTTTGGTGAAAAATGCAAAATAATCCAAGACTCTTTAAAAAAAGCTTTAAAAACCGAAACAATTGCCAATTCATCTTCTAGCAGCATAACTAATCATCATAAGCCTTTCCTTATTGTTGAGCTAAACTACTAACTACCACCTTTGAGTTGGAGAAAAACTATACTAGCCTGAAATGTATTGCCCAAATTACCAGTTATTCTCCTTCCTCTGTTTTGAAAAGGAACTTTAAGATGGTGCACTTCAGCTCCCAGAATTCCCAGAGAGTCATCTTTATCTCATTCCAATAAATCATCCTTTTATTTTTTTTTTACCATGTTTGCTACAGTCTTGTATTAACTGCTGTTTGCATTATCCCATGTCTAGCTCTCTGTTTTGTTTTGTATCTTGTTTTCCAGCCACATTTTTTCCTGTGAAAAGGTTTTTATTTTCTCAATTACTGTTATCTCTGATTTCCCGAGAACAGCTTTTCTTGGAAGGTCATAACGTTATTACAGTGTGTCATGAATCTCACTGACCTCTCTATTTTTCTCATTCTATTTATATTATTTATTTTAATTTATTGAATTTATTTATTCTCAATATAACCCAGAGGAAAAGGTAAGGTGGGTGGTATTACTATATCTTATAGCAATCTAAATAATGACAGCTAATAGTTTGTCTGAATAGTTCCCCAGTTACAAAGCATATTGCTGGACTTGATCTGGACTTGTGGTGGAATTACCAAGCAAAAATGAGCTATTTTATATACATGCCCCCCATCATATCTGGATATTAGGGAATGGGATGAGCAAAATACTTTTACTGAATAAAATTACCATTACAAATGTTGAGAGGAAGAAGATAAAATGCAAACTTGAATGCATATAATTTTGTTGTAGAGTAATCCTCATTAGCTTCTTTTACTCAACACTGGAAATCATATCATAGATTAGAAAAAAGCCTAGCCTCTCTCTACCTGCTGCTCCAGGTATAGTCCAAATCCTATGTTAATTATTCATTTTTATCCTGTCTTTATTATTTTTATAAATAACTAAAGGCATCAAGCATACCTGGAGACTAAAACATATGAAGAATGGTTGCAGGATTTGGGTTTGGCTAGTCTAGAGTAAAGAAGGACCTGGAGGGGACATGATAGCAGTGTTTCAGTATTTGAGAGGCTGCCACGAAGAAGAGGGGATCAACTTATTTTCCAAAGCACCAGAGGGCAGGACAAGAAACAATGGGTGGAACTAATCAAGGAGAGAAAAAAATCTGGAATTATGGCGAAACTTTCTAACAGTGAGGACAATTATGGAGTGGAATAACTTGCCATCAGAAGCTGTTGATTCTTAACAAATCTGTTAAGGCAAAACCAGAAAACACATTCATAGTTCAGGGTGAGATTGCCATTCTCTGACATTTATACCTTTCTCTACCATCAAAGCTTTCCTTTTATTTTTCTTTATTATATTTTCAAGAACTGTTCAGTAACCACAGTAAAAAGAACCTGGTGACAAAGATTGTACCAAACGATGATGGAATCTGGCTGAGAAATGCCAGGATTGGGGGATTTCCTAGAGATGGAAAATTGATGTCTTGTTGCATTTTTTGGGCCGAAGTGGTAAAGGTTCAGTTCTAGAATCAGTCAAAAGATGTAAGAAGGGAGTGTGTTATAACAATCACCACAATGCCAAATCCACCCTGAAATATTAATGAGAGTAATTTAAACATATTTCCTGCAATTGGTAATATTTATTTTGATACGCGTTCAGAATATTTATGCAATTTTCCCTCTGTTCAGCATAGGAGCAGCTTCTGGCAAGGGGGTGCTACTTTCCCAACCATACCAAATGGCTGTTATGATTGGCTGAGTTTTAATAAACGATTTGTCATGCCAGATTCTGGCCAAGTTAAATCCTAGGGAAGTGCTTGGATTCAAGAGGAGTGCCAGGTGGACTGCATTGCCTAGGCTTCCAGAATGGAAATATTGACTCCTTGTTGTAGATGGCTTGACCTGGTTTGACTTCCAAATGACCCCACACAAATGTTGTCCGAATTAATATTTAACCTGAGGTGTTTTTAACTTAAAAGTTTAGCTGTGGAACTTTTCAACCTGATTGGGGATTCTGGGAACTGAAGATCATATTAAAGTTGCCAAGATTGAGAAATATGGACCTAAAACAGGGGTATCAAATTGGCGGCCCATAGGCTGGATGCGTCACATGCAGGCCACTCCAATCCTGAGGAAGGGACTTCATGATACATCACATGACAGCAACGTAACACTGAGTGTTTTTGACACCTGTGACCTAAAAGGTCTTTAAAACCACAAAATTGTTCTGCTGTCAAGTTCAGATTTTATATGTTAGGACTGGGAATCTTGGGCCTCCATAGCATCATTGTGTTGCACCTCTAATAGCCCAAACTAGTAAAACCAATGATGAAGATGGCGGCAATGTAATTCAGCTACTGTTTTGGTCTGCTTCAGGACATCATCATTCCAGGATGCTTTATTTCAAGTTTCACATCTTGTTTTTTCTTCCAACTTAATTTTATAAGGTTATTCTTTCTATGATTGGGATTGCAATACACATAGTAAAGAAGCAGAGTTCAATCATGTTAAGACCTTGGAAAATGTTCAGAGAAGAGCAACAAAGATGATGAAGGCTAAATTGCATGGCAAATGTTGAGGAAACTAGGTATGTCGACCCTCTTGAAGAGAAGGATTTAGGGGATGTGATAATAGTCTTTCAGTACTAGAAGGGCTACAAAGGAAAGAGGATAAATATTTTCTAGGGCACCAGAGGGCAGGACAAGAAGTAATGAGTGAAAGTTTGTCAAAGAAAGATCCAATCTAGAAACAAGGAGAAATTTTCTGACTGTGAGAGCAATTAATCAATTGAATGGTTTGCCTCCTGCAGTTTTGCCACCTAGGGTTAGCTTCTGATAATCATTTTACCCATGTGAATTTCTTACAACTTGAGTCTAATACAATAGCTATCTGACAGATATTTCCCCTTACAGTTGTTATCCAACTGTGATAGACTAAGTATCCATAATTCTTACTCAGAAAGGGCATTGGCTGTGCCAATAGCCAAACATTTCCAGAAATGTCTGACAGAAGATTTGTATACATGGAATATATGAACTCAGTGCTTATAGTTCTTGGGAAATTCCGTTGACATCTGTCAGACTTAAGTGCCAAGGAAAACTATTCATAAGGAATAGGATAAATTTCATATTATTCTTAACATGCATTTGGAAAAACAGGTTTACTTGACAGAAAGATGTTTAGCCACTTCATTTACAGAACCTAAGTAGATTTTCTAGATTTTATTCTCTGGGGGAAAAAATTCCTAGCAAAATAATAACAACAATAACAGTAATAATATAACCTGAAAGCAATTTGATTATAGATATATATGTCTGGAATATGTAAACTATGGCAGAAGGCCATAAATACCACAGCAATGGCAGTCATATGAATCTTAATGCCAATGTAAATATTGCACAATTCATCCTCTTCAGACTGAGTGTATTTTTTAGAAATATCCCCAAAAAGCTTTTAATAACAGCAATCATTCCTTATCCAGGCATTGTGAGCTTTCTTTAACAGATTGCAGTCAGAAAAGCCAGACTTCCGGGGGAGGAATGGCAAAATGAAGAGAGAGCTGCCAAAAACAGAGCTGAAGTTCTTCTGTTCGCTCTGCTACTGGAGATTGACAAGAGAAAGTCTGAAAGACATAGTGGAATAGAGGAGAAAACAGTGTCCATGTTCCTTTTTTGCATTGGCAAATAAACAAACACTGAGAAAATACAATCAGCAGTGGAGAATAAATGCTAATTCATGTCCTTTTGAGCCTTTTAACCCTAACCCAGAAGTTGTAGGTGCTCCAGCACTGGAAGTTTTAAAGAAGAGATTGGACAGCCATTTGTCTGAAATGGTATTGGGTTTCCTGCTTGGGTTGGACTAGAACAGGGGTGTCAAACTTGATTTCATTGAGGACTGCATCAAGGTTATGCTTGACCTCGGAGGACGGGGGGCTGTGGCCAGGGGGCATGAACATGGTGGACATGGCCAGCTCGACATCACTTGTGTCAGGGGCACCTGTGGTGGCCATGTGTTATGGGAGGATGTCAGTGAGACCCTCCCTCACTTTCATTATAATCTCCTTCCTTCCTTCCTTCCTTCCTTCCTTCCTTCCTTCCTTCCTTCCTTCCTTCCTTCCTTCCTTCCTTCCTTCCTTCCTTCCTTCCTTCCTTCCTTCGCATGCTCATATGAAAAAGAAAACATTTCTCCTTTTGTTTTGTTTTTAGTTTGTTTTGCTAGCCCTCTACCAGTGAAAATGGGTCCCGGGGGGCACTGAGCCGGCAGAGGCAAGGACTCTGCACAATCCTCCCAAGTTCAGTTTTCGCTGGCAGAGTCACTGTGGGTCAGTCCTTTGCTGTTTCCAGGCTGGCCCCGTAGGCCAGGTGTAAGCACCCCATGGGAGGGATCCTGCCCACGGGCCTTGAGTTTTACATCCCTGGACTAGAAGTTCTAAAAAGTCCCTCCCAACTCTGTTATTCTGTTGCTGCCATAGGCCTGCTACATTACAGCTCTTTGCTTTGAATACTTCACCATCTGCTGCAGGTGAATGTAATGGGTGAATCTGCTGGAGACTGAAGTATTCTGGGTGAGTGAAGCTGTTTTTATGAGTCGGAATCTGACCTGAGCAATGATTAGTGAAGTAGGCTTTATAACTACAAGTGAAAGGAGATTCTTGTTTTCAGGAAATGCATTATAATGACGGGAAAAGTACCTAACTAACTACAAGTAATCCTTGACTTACGACACAACTCAGCCAAAATTTTCATTGCTAAGCAAGACAGTTGTTAAGTGAATTTTCCCCCATTGGGTGACCGCTCCTGCCACAGTTGTTAAGTGAATCACTGCAGTTATTAAGTCAGCAAAATGGATGTTAAATGAACCTTGTTTCTCCATTGACCTTGTTTGTCAGAAGGGCGTAAAAGATGATTGTTGGACATTGTAACCTTTATAAATACATGCCCACTTGTCAAGCATCCAAATTTTGATTACATGACAGTGCAGAGGTTGCAACAGTCGTGTGAAAAATGGTCATGGCACTTTTTTTAGTGCTGCTGTAATTTCAAATGGTCACTAAAGGAATGGTTGTAAGTTGAATTAAGGAAAGAATCAAATATCATGCTCCCGGAATAAATCCATTAACACTTTACCTATTTGTACTGCCATCTTGCAGTCAGTAAATCATGATGTGTTAATAAATCATGATGTGTTGGAAGTCCATCCGTTTGGACAGTATCATGGTAATTTTTAATCTTGGTTAGTTTTTCTTTACTTGAGGCATGGTGAGAATCAACCCTGTTTGGTTAGTTTATGGGCAAGGATATAATAAAAATCCCAAGAATGGGTTCATTCCAAAACCAATTATTGCATCCAGTCAATAAACCAATATAGAATGTATGAAGCTGGGGACCAAGGTTGGGTCCAACACCTCAGCCATAGCACTTCTACATATTCATCCAAAGACTGAAACCATAGCTGTACATGTGTAGCTTGTATGCTCTTACAGCATAGAAAATATAGTTTAAAGAGCCTATAAAATACAAGGCTATCTCTTGTGCAGAAAGAGTCAACATACACCCAAACTGTAAACATATAAACTTATCTGGCCTTTAGGAGACCAACTTAGGAGACTAAGTAGAAGTTAGCCAACAATGTAATCCCTTGTGATTCCTGGGTTCTTTCTTCACATATTTATAGTAAGATCTTACACCAAAATTTTGACATCATATATATGGTGCTTCACATTTTCCTTATGTAATGGATCCAAACGGCAAATCCTTATTTTGGGACAGTTTTGAGGAAATGGGTGTTAAAAATTTTAAGATGGTGGCTGTGACCATGTGATCCTAGCCCTACCCTATACAGATAGCCTTCGACTTAACAACCACAGTTAGGAACAAAATTTAGAATAGAATAGAATAGCAGAGTTGAAAGGTACCTTGCAGGTTTTCAAGTCCAAACCCCACTTAGGCAGAAACCTATACCAGGGGTGGGATTCTATCGGTTCGGACTGGTTCAGGAGAGACTCCCCTCCCAGGAGTCTCCATGCAGCCCATTTTCAATGCAGGTAAGTGCAGGGTCTGTGTAGAGGCTCTGCGATGGGGAAAAACAGGCTTCTAGAGGGCCTTCAGGACTTCCCGGGGGCTCTGTTTTCACCCTCCCAGAGCCCCAAGGGAAGCTTCTGAACCTTTGGCAAAAAATGGCCAATCTTGAAGTCGTGAAACAGGCCTGTTTCTGGAGGGCCTCCAGAGTCCGGGGAGGCCATTTTCACCCTCCCAGAGGCCTGAGGGAAGCCTCTGGACCTTTGGGAAAGTGACAAATGGCCCTCCCAAAGTTCTGGTAGGCCATACCCACCAGGCCACACCCAGGCAGAAACTGGGCTGCAAACTGGTTGCTGGGATTTTTGAATCTATACCCTTTTCAGACAAATGGTCCATTGCTAATCAAATGACGTACACCTAATTTTGCAAAAATTTTGCCAAGGTTGTTGAGTCAATCAATGCAGCTCTTAAGTGAATTATGTAGTTGTTAAGGCAATCTGGTTTCCCCTTTGTTTCTTGCTTGTCAGACAATGGCTGGGAAGGACACAAATGATGATCATGTGATCTTGGAATACTGCAACCATTATAAATACATGGCAGTTTCCAAGAGGGAGGAGGAGGAGGAAGAGGAGGAAAACGAGAAATAATAATGGGTAAAAATAAAATCTGCAGCCTGCAGTTGACCCTTAAAATAATGTGCATGATCAACTATTCTCAACTACTATACTATAATTTTAAATGTTGTGCTGCTCTAATACTTCCTTTTCTCCTTTCCATTTCAAATAACTATATATCTTCTGCCAATTCAATTGGATATCTCATTCCTCACCCACTCTTCTGATGTTAATCCTTCTATTCAAATGCTTCTTCATATACACCGCTTTTAATTTCCACAAGTCTTGGCTTAGTGTTGTACCCTGGACCAGATCCATCATTGGAGAAGCAAGGGTTATGCAACCCATAACGCTGAAAAGATTTCAAAGCTCCAGCTTGGCTGTTTCCACCCCCAGGTATTGGAATAAGCTCTGCTTAGATCAGGAATACCACAGTTATTCTTCTTCTCCTCCCTCCCTCCCTCACACACAGACATATCTATCTATCTATCTATCTATCTATCTATCTATCTATCTATCTATCTATCTCCCTCCTTCCCCCTCCCCTCCAATCTATCTATCTAATTTGGAAACTGCCCATCTTACTCATAGAGCTACTCTGGGCAATGTATAGTTAAAACATAAAAAAAAACATTATTAATCTAGAACACAATTCAGTAGATGAGTTGGTTGAAGATCTTCTAATGGATTCTTTTTACATCATCTCTGTTTCTTCCAAGTCACTAAGGTAAACCTTCAATGCAAAATGGAGTGATCAGTTTCAGATTTTTTTTAAATTTAGTTTGTATAAATTACTTTATAAAATTTATTGTACTTAACTTTTTAAATAAAAATAATTGTACTAAAATTCTTGTATTTCAACATGTATTTCTGAAACATGGAGGGTATGTAAATTAACAAAGAAACTAACAAAGAAACCTATAAATATATTAATTTCCATAAATTTTCTTTGGTAGAATGTTTTTTATACATTTATGTTGACATATCATATTTAGGCAAAATGTTCTGTAAAATATTTTTAAGACTAAGCATTGCAGAATTTAGAAAAGGAAAGATTTTGAAGGTTCAAAAATGCACAGCTTGGGAATCCACATTCAAATATAATTTAAACACATGTCATTTCCATGACTAATTTAGAGAAATGGCAACCTATATCCAGGGGTTGGATCCGACTGGTGTAACTAGCGGTTTGGTGATTTACAATTTGCCTGACGCGCGCTATGTGCGCATATGAATCATTGTGAGCTTGCTGCCTGGACAGCTGAACAGGGTGTGCAGTGGTTGGAAAAGCCCTTTTCCTCTGCTTTTTCAACTGCAGCTGTGCCACACAAAGCAGCTGAGGTTGAAAAAGCAGGAAATAAAGGACAGGCAAGAACCTGGGTGCGTGGGTGGGCCATAGAACTGGTTCTATGTCTGCTGCTCTTCAGAGAAACCGGTTCTACAGAGCTGGATAGAACTGGCAGTATTCCATCCCTGCCTATTTCTGATATCTCAGTTCTGTTGCTTATGTCCTGCATGGACACCTAAAAATACAATTTGTGTTAAACCTGTTCAGGTAGTGAATCAACAAGGGGTAGGGGTGAAGGTGGAGCAGGCTTCAGCTCACAGCAACAATGTTAGACACATTTCAGAATTATTAATCCATTGTTTGTTGATACGGCCTGCCTGCCTTTTGCCATCCATCATCCCTCAGCTGGTTGCAGAAGTGATGGGTTTGGAAGTGTAGCAAGAATAACAGAACAGAATAACAGAGCTGAAAGGGACCTTGGAGGTCTTCTAGTCCAACCCCCTACTCAAGTAGGAAACCCTAAAAACATTTCAGGCAAATGTTGTCCAATCTCTTCTTTAAAACCTCCCGTGCTTTTAAATGGTTTTGTTGTGTGCTCTTCAAAGGGCTAGACACAATGGAAATGTTCAGACACCAGAGAAGAAACTGACAGCCTAAAGCTAATAAAATATTATAAGAATTATAATGATTAGAAAATTTTTGGAGAATGCAAGAGTACAAGTGTGTGTGTGTGTGTTTCTCTCTCTCTCTCTCTCTCTCTCTCTCTCTGTGTGTGTGTGTGTGTGTGTGTGTGTGTGTGTGTGTGTGTGTTACAGTTTACATAAACCCAAAGCTGCCAGATACAAAATGAATCTCATTTAACATACTGACTTTGTAGGTAACATAATGCCAACTAATTTCTATCACAAGTTATTTTCTGCAGAGTTGCCAACTCTGCCTTTGCTTAGGGCTACTGGAAATAAAACAGTACATGGCAATGGAAGGAAATCTTATCTAGCACCATCAAGAATGGATTAAGAGGCTCAATGTTCTAATGATTTGTTCCTGGGGTTGCAAACTTTCTATGATCCATAAGCAATGTTGTTTATTTTTTTCTACGTGAGCAGAGCCATGCTTCTGCAGGGTTGAAATCTCACAATGTTTCTGCTTCTTAAGTTGTAGTTGAAATATAATCAGAAGGGGATTGTGGATCAAGGTCCAAACCATAAACTATTCTTGAGAAGTCCACAGAACAGCCCAGACAGATAAAAGCTCTTCTCTTGATTATTCATATACTTGCCTCTAAGCAAGGGCGTCTGCAAGGTGTGGTTAAAGAAAGGTCAAGATGATAGTGATAACTATGCTTTTTACATCAATGCACATAAAAAAAGCAAAGCAGCTCCTACATTCCTATAATTTAGGGCTATAATGTGCAACCATCTAGAAGGGAGGACTATATTTGACACATTATCTTGCTATGAATGGGGCCAATGGGAGTTAATCTAGATAGCCTACTTCTGAAGCATAGCCTTGCTTTTAAATTCATGTTCTCTCTTCAAAGGGATACCCTTCTAATTCCTGCAGTTAAAAGAATTAGCAAATTATTGGAAGGGGAAAAAAAACTTTAGAAAGCTATTTCATGAGCATAGTTTTGGTAGCACGAATAAAGATTCCAGTTCTCAAGAAAATTAGCTAGAATGACTAAAATTGAGATGTATTAAGGACTGGTTTTAAAACACCTATCTATCTCCAACCCTCTTCAGGTAAAGGAAATTTCTACCTGAAAAAATAAAACAAGATTCACTGCTTTATCCTTGTTCATTGAATTCATGCATGGAATTCATTACATATGTCACCTTTCTGAACTGAGAGAGTGATTCTGCAGATGGATTTACTCAAATGGGAGCTACAGATAAATGAAGTAGAATTAGAATTAAAATTAGAATTAGAATAGAATGGAATGGAATAGTTATAAGGGGCCTTGGAGGTCTTCTAGTCCAACCCTTTGCTCAGGCAGGAAACTTATACCGTTTCAGACAAATGGTTGTCCAATCTCTTCTTAAAAACTTCCCATGTTGGAGTATTTATAACTTCTGAAGGCAAATTGTTCCACTGATTAATTTTTGTAACTATCAGGAAATTTCTTCTTAGTTCTAGGTTGCATCTCTCCTTGATTAATTTCCATGCATTGTCCTGTCCTCAGGTGCTTTGGAGGACAGCTTGACTCCCCTTTTCTTTGTGGCAGCTCCTGAGATGTGGCTGAGCAAGCCAATTTCTAGAGAAACTTGAGACAAACAGTCCAGATTCTCCAACTTTCATACCCTCTAGAAACATAACCTATCAATTCTGGGAGCTTTCAGTAGTGGCACTGCTTGCTGGGAATCTTTGGATGGTACTCAAATTGGAAAAGTTGCAGTATTTTAACTAGATTTATCCAAGTTTTGCCATTGTAGTGGGGAACCTCTCAGTGCACATCCATTTCCAAAGAGTATATCTCATTCTCCTTGGGAAATAAGCATCTACATCAAACTCAGATGTATTGCAGCCACAAAGGTTGCTACTGCTGAAGATTGATTGATTTATTTTCTTTCTTTCTTCCTTCCTTCCTTCCTTCCTTCCTTCCTTTCTTTCTTTCTTTCTTTCTTTCTTTCTTTCTTTCTTTCTTTCTTTCTTTCTTTCTTTCTCTGTCTCTCTCCTTCCTTCCTTCCTTCCTTCCTTCCTTCCTTCCTTCCTTCCTTCCTTCCTTCCTTCCTTCCTCTTTCTTCTTTTTGTCAGTATAATTTATCTCTGTGATCCTTCTGACAGCATGAGAATTTCAGCTTTTAATGCTTGAGCACAGTTAACTTTTGACCTATGTCAGCTTTCAGGTTAGAATGAGTTTGGTCACATCAGTCTGAATCAAAATTAAATCCAAACTCAGGAAGGTGAAAGGGCAAATCCTTAAAGGGATCACCTTAATTGACTGGGCCTCTTAATCCCCCTCCTGTTCATGTACATTAACCCAAATACCTCTAGGTTTCCTCTAACCTGCTTTCAAAGTGGGGGAAAAGACTTCTTTCACATAACAAAGGCAAGTGGCCACAGGAACGCGGCTTAAGCTGTATCTTGAGATGTTTTTTCATTCCTTCTGAACAATCTTCTTTATCTTCCACTCTTCCTGGTGGCTTGAAGAGAAGGAAATTATCAGCTTGGTCCCTCTTGATTTGTCAGTGATATCGTACAGTTCCATACATTCTAGCTGCCCTTTGAACTGTAGCCTCATGGAATAAGCATGATCAAATATGGTTTATGGAGTTGTAGTCCATACATCTTAAAAGCTTCCAGATTTGAAAAACACAGGTTTAGGGCACACTGTACAGCCTTCATTACCTAACTCTGCCAAAGCTAGGAGGGAGGAGAGGTTTAGGAGTATAGGAAGAAAAATCCAGTCCAGTTCCAAGCCGGAAGAAAGGCACTGGAAATAAAATGGAGGCTGATTGGAAAGAAGGACTCCGTTATTGATGAGCAGAACCAACTATAGCATGCAGTTCTGGGACAGCTGACAAATTGGTTTGATGAGTACATGGATTTTTATAGGGTTCTGAGATACTGCAGGGGGTTGTGCAATACAGTGAGCCTTGTGTCTTTTGCTATTCTAATGGTGGTGGGTTAATCCTATTATGTTCTAAGGGTCATGTCCTGTTCTTAAAATTTGGGTGGGGGAGTGTAAATTCTTAATCCCATCATCTGGACCTGAATGTGTTTTGTCTGGGAATAGACTGGCCTAGATGGATAGAAATATCCATCTCTACAGACGTCAGGCATCTGCTGAGGCTATTGGGGCTGCTTTTAGCCTTTGTTGAGATTTTTCTCAATTTCTCCTTTGGGGAAATGTAATATTCTGCCTCTTTTAATATTTCCCAAAATATTTCATTCTTCTGGCAGGGGGGCTTCCCATGGGAGGAGCAGCATGTTGTGGTGGGGACAGCAGTTAATTTTGTGATATCATTAGAACATTTGGAGTGGGATCTATTCAGAGGTTCTGACCAGTTCTGGAGAATTGGCAGTGGAAATTTTGAGTAGTTTGGAGAACCGACAAATACTACCTCTGACTCAGGGGTGGGATTCAATTTTTTTAACAACCAGTTCTGTGGGTGTGGCTTAGTTGGCGGGCATGGCTTGGTGGTCATGTTATTGGCTGGGCGTGGCCAACTCAATATCACTCACATCGAGGCATGCATCTCCTCTCCTGGCTTCTCATGACTGTGGGGATGCTGCAACTGTCATAAGTGTGAAAAATGGTCATAAGTCACTTTTTTCAGTGCCATTGTAACTTTGAATGGTTACTCCACACAAGCAAAGTACCAGCAAAGGAGGGGAAAAAAACTCTAGAGATGTTCCTGAGACAGGAAGTCTAGTCCCGCCAAGAATGTAATAAGGTTTAATGGAGAGGCAGTTTCTGTAAGCAACACCAGAATGTTTCCTTCCTGCCTTCCTTACAGGATTAGGCCAGTAATTTCTTCTAACAACCAGTTCTCCGAACTGCTTAGAATGTTAATAACTGGTTCTAGTGAATAGGTGCGAACTGGTAGAATCCCACCACTGCTCTGACTGGAGATTTTACAGTGTCCTTCCCCTGCCATGCCCACCAAGTCACACCCACAGAACCAGTAGTAAAAAAATTTAAATCCCACCACTGGATTTATTCTTGTGATGCTCCAAATGGTATTGTTGCGTGCCCGATAGGAAAACAAAGACATTTAGAAATCTATTCAGAATAAACTAATTTCTGAATATCAAGGGAAAGATTAAAGTTTTCAGAAATCCTGTTGGAATTTCAGGTGCCCAGCACAAACTGTAACCTGTGAAGTGGACATACTGTTTTCAGTATATACACAGTCGTTTGGTGAAATAATTAAAATGAAGTATTGCAGGCTAATTCAGTTTAAGTCTCACTGGCTTAAGGTGGACTCAGGCTTCCATAGTTCCGAGGTGGGTAAAATGAGGATCCAGATTGTTGGGGGTAATTGCTGACTCTGTAAACTGCTTAGAGAAAGCTGGAAAGCACTGTGAAGCGATATATAAGTCCAAATGCTACTGCTGTTGCTGTGCATTGTGAAACGGGCATACTGGTTTTCAGTTATATACTAAGACTGCGGAGGTCTTCAGAGGGGCACATTACTTAATCAGAGGTTAAGCAAACCACTCCTTTGAATATACCATTCAGAGTGGAAGCTTCTGCTCAACGAAGGGCTCAATGCATAGTTTTAAATTTATTCATTGATTATTTATTAAATTTATTTGCTGCCCATTTCACTATCCAAAGCGATTTTAGGCAGCTTACAATGCACTAAAATAGGCAGGAAGCCCATCTTTAATCAAGGTAGACCACCTCTTTCTTGATATTCCATCAAGATGAAGCCACTCCAGGACAAAGCCCGTCTTTGAAGTGAATCCCAGTCAGTCCAGTCAGGTGTGGGAAAAAGGGGCAAAACCAGAAGAATATCAAAACTAGCTCTTTACATTTCAAAACTTTCTCAGAAAAGGGAAGTTCTACTAAAACTAAAAGTAGATATATTGGAGGTTTTTAGAATTATCCTGCCTAATTGAGGCAATGCGTGCATATACCTTTAAGTAAGCCCATTAAAATAAATAATAAGTTGTTTAGAAGGCATTTACTGTTGGCAAGCAACATTTAACTCCCCCCCTCCTCTTTCTAATACCATGCAGTACATAAAGTAGCACATGGCTCCCCTTTCATTGGGGAAAAAAATACCCTATTCTTACTAATAGAATGAATCACATTGGGAGAGAAACAAAAATAGGATATCAACTTACGAGGAAAATAGGTTCATGAACTTGAACTCCTTTTGATGAACCTGGCAGAAGAAAACAGGAGGATTTGAAGGATTTTCAAAAACCACAAGATTCCACAAGACCTGCCCAGTTTGGAGGATTGTTTGTCAGGCCATTAGCCCAGATTCCACATCAAGTTGAGTCCTGCTAGTACAAGAAGAAGGACCGTGTGTCTTCTTCAGAGGGTTAGAGAAACATGGTTTGCTCTGGTCTCCCTGTTGCTGGAAGAGAAGCCCATCTAGGAGCAGACGTGGTGGCAGGGAGAGGCAGGGCCTTTGAAGTAGAGAACAAGAGATGTCTGCTGGTAATTGGATGTTTGGGAGGACTGTCAAAAAATTCTCCCAACACTTGACTTGTTCTTGATGGTATCTCACTATAGATAAAACAGCAATGGCAATGGTTTTGAAAAGAGGCTAACTGTGACCTCTTCTTTCTGTAGGTGTGTCTTTTTCTCTGCTACATCTGGAGCATTCAGAGAGAGACAAGCAAAACTGGGGAAGTGGGAGGAGAGCTTTTTAAATTTTATATTAGCAAAACAAAATTCTATCCTACCAGAATGAAAAAAAGAATAGTGGTCCAAAGTTGAACCATGGTTTATTTTAATTTCTGAGGAGAAATAATGCTTCTGAAGGACCTCAAGGGAGAATATAATTACCTCCTCCCTTCCATTGTGCTTTCCACATGTGTTGCAAGCAGTTACCCATATGGGGTAGAGATAATAGGATTAGGAGGCCAGCAAAATGGAAGGCACCAGGTTGTGGAAGGTTGATCTCATCTCTTGATACGGCCCTGTTCTGCTCACTCTGTCTCTTTCTTTCTTGGCTGTTTTGCTGCAATCTTCCAAAAGTGATTGAAATGATGGAAAAAATGACTGAGGGAAATTGATTAAAAAAAACACAATGGAGATTTGCAAGTAGTCACATAAAGGAAAAAAATTTATCACATTTATTCATTGGCATTTCGAATAATATCACAGGTGCTTTTGGAGAACAGAGAGAATCTGCATTTCATCCACCATGTCATTAGCATTATTGTATTTATGTTCTTCCTACAATGGCAATCAAAGAGAGAGATTGTATAGGACACCTAACAGACTCTGCTTTGATTGATCACTAAATGAATGGTCCTAAATGGACTTGTAGCTTTAAAGAACCAAGTGATTGATATAGACCTCGAAGTCACTTTCTCCTGAAATATGACAGTGTCAATGGTGGCCAATGGTACAACTGTGATTATCTTGTGGCATGATTGTACAGGTAACCATTGACTTATCACCATAACAGAGACTAGAAAATTTGTAAGTTGTGTGGTTGCTAAGTGAGGCATCATGAGACTGCAGGTGATTTTATAACTTTTTTTTGCTGCAGTTGTTAAGTACAACATTACATGTTTGTGACTGGCAACTTTCCGTGGCTGCTTCTCATTGACTTTGCCGCTTGGAAGCCAGCCGGGGAATAACAATTAGCAATAGCACTTAGACTTATATACCGCTCCGGTGCTTTACAGCAATCTCTGAGGTATTTACAATATTGCCCCCAACAATCTGGGTCTTCATTTACCGACCTCGGAAGGATGGACGGTTGAGTCAATCTTGAGCTAATGAGGATCGAATTCCTGGTTGTGTGCAGAGTTAGCCTACAGTACTGCACTTTAATCCCTGTGTCACCACTGATGATAATTATAATGATCCTAAACATAATAGCAATAGCACTTAGACTTATATACCACTTCACAGTGTTTTACAGCCTGTCTGTTGAAGATTACCTGTAAAATCTACTTTTTCAGTCAACTTTGATTCCTACAGATTTCAAGAATTTTCTGATTTTCTTGCCACTGTCTTCTGTGGATGTTTCTTAACTTCCTAATAGAGTCTGAAGTCCTTCAGGTCTCCCATGTAAGAATGAAGCAGCTCTAACCCCGCTTAGCTTCCAGATTCAAGACCATCCAAGGAATGCTACTTTCTTATTTAGCCTGTAGGTAGCACTGTGCTCAGTCCATAATTTCCTGCTGTTGCTAGCTCTTATTGAGCTTGGGCAGCCAATCACTTTCAACCTTTCATGGTGGTCAATAACTATTAATTCTTTAAAAGTTTGTGTTAACAGCTTTCTTTTAATGACTAGCCATCTCCCCATCCCCATGTATCCTAATCCCATGGATATCTGTAAAGTATCACAAGGTAACAAAATCACAATGGTGGCTGTAACTTGCCCCATTATTTGGTGCAACATGTAAAGAAAGAGAGAGGGATTCAATTGCTCAGTTGAAGTTTCGATCTTGTGACACACGGAAGGTTGCCACCTTAACTTCTTTTGACCTGGCCTGAAGCTATTTCCTTCTGTTTAAGCCTTTGGCTATGTTTATTTATTAGTCTTGAATACTACAGGGCACAAACTTCAGAAATAATCATAATAAAAATAATGTAATATAGTAATACAACTAACTATCATAGTTACCCCACCCCAAGATTAAAGCACAAATAGCAAAACAAAAAACAAAAACAAAACACCCATTATTAAACCAAAATGTTCCAATGATCTTTGAAATTTAAGCTGCTGGGGCAAAAATGAATCACAGAAAATAGTGATGTCACTTAATATCCAGGATTTTGAAATATATTTGGAACAAGAGAGCTCCAGAAGGAGGAGGAGGCAGGGAGAACTGAGGTCTGTGTTCTTTTGCACAGGAATCATATGTTTACACAGCACACACTATATAAATCTGGTCAGTGACTTCCTAAAAGCCCCACAAAATCCAGCCAAAGCAAAAGGGTTTTGAGATGATTTAGTATTTCAGTTGGTTGAGAGTAGGGAAGTAAGTTTGGATTAATATAATTCTGCCAGTTTTAGTTAGTAAAAACCCTTCACCAATTTTTAAAAAGGATTTCCTAATAAAACATTGGTAGAAAATTTGTATTGCATGTAGAGACAGAGTTATTCATGTACATTTGTCTATAAAGTTTTTTAAAAATATAAATGACCTTGCCTTCATTCTTTGACATGTAAATTTCCACCACGCAGTCTGGTAAAATAAAGGCTTCCTTGAGACACGATACTATTTATGTACAATATTCCTTATTCAATATATATTTATTTGATTCGATGCATATTTTTTGACCTAAGAAATTCATGTGATGTTCAATTTTACTCTCTTTCCTAAAATAACTTTTATCAAAGAAGTTTTCAACAGAATAATAATATAATTTTTGAACTAAAGAGAAAAAAAATAAGGAATACAGAAGTGAAATGAAGTAAAGTAAAAGAAATAGAAAAAATAAATAAATAAGTACAGTAATTCTCAACTTACAAGCATTCATTTAGAGACAATTTGAAGTTACAGCAGTACTGAAAAAAAGTGATTTATAACTGGATTTTGCAACAGTCATACCATCTCCATGGTTACATAATCAAAATCTGGCTGCATGGCGACATGTAATGTGTTTACAGTAGTTGCAGGATCCTGGGGTCATGTGAGCACTATTTGTGACCCAGAAATGGTATTCAGCTGGTTCGGACCGGTTCTGGCATACTGGTAGTGAAATTTTGAGTATTTCGGAGAACCAGCAAATACCTCTGACTGGCCCTGCCCACCTGCACCGACCATTTCCTGTCTTATATTCCCTTGTGTTTTAGCTCAGCTGATTCTCACTGCAGAGTGGATTATCATGCCTCAGAGCGAAGTGCTCCTTCATAGAACTGGTAGGAAAAAAATTGGAATCCCACCACTGTTGTGACCTTGCCAAAATCAATGGGGAAAATGACTGCATGATTTGCTTAACAATGGCAGTGATTCATTTAACAACCATGGCAAAAAAAGGTTGTACAATCAGATATGACTCACTTTGCAATCATCTTGCTGAGCAATGGAAATTCTGCTCCCAATTTTGGTCATAAACTGAGGATTACCTGTAATAAGGAAGTGGTTTCCAATTTTCTGATCAGCAGTGTTGCACTCAGCAGACTGACCTGCAGTCTTCACTCCGGTCCGCGCTTCTGGAGGGAGCACGGACCGCTCCCATTGGTTGATGCCATTTGACAGCCGGCTATAAAAGGAGCTGCCAAATGGCATCAGCTGTTGCCGCCAGCTGACTGCCTGTTAGCCCCGGCACCCGCGGCAACCCTTTATTCGCTGAATAAAGTTACTTGACTGTTCGCTCCGTGTCTGCCTCAGTGATTACCGCCACTCTACAACAAGCAGTTATAAGTATAAGCAGTTAATATTTTATCCTCTCTCTCTTTAAGCTTGCATCATAGTTTCCTTCTTTCCATAATCTAATCATTCTGTTCATCAATTCCAAATATCACCAGTTCATTTTTTCCTTCTTCAGCAAAAAATCCATAAGCCATTTCCATTTATTAAAAAAATGTAACTGTTGAACTTTCTCTAGGCAAACAAATTAATTTTTCCATCTCTTTTATTTCTGTCATCTTTATCTTACCATTAGGAGTAGCTAAGTCCTTCATTTTTGCACATATAAAAGATTAATGAAATTAATCTTTCGTGGCTGCTCCTTAATCTCAGGGAAAAAAAGGTTTCTGGTTTCAGGTGATTATTAGTCTTTTAAAAAAATTGTCTCACTATATGTATTTGAGTTCTTTTTTTACTTTAGTTTTTCACAAATTCACTAGGCTTGGTCACTTTTACTTCCAGTGGTCTTTGTGAAATTCTGCTGCATCCTTTGTTGCATCCCAATTAATTGGGTATTTGGATGGAAATGAATAGATTACAATCAGGCTGTATATCAGTTCTGGATGGAGTTTGGCACCTTTATTTCAGGTACATCAATTGTGCTTTGTTTACATCTCTTGTTCCTTTCATGACTTATCTAAGCAATTACCTCTCATCTTAAAATACCTTTTTTTAAAAAAGTTGGCCGATAGTTCTTGTTTTATTGCTTGTATGGCATTCCTCAAAGAAGGGCACTTTGACCTTCTAAAATTCCTGGTGGAGATTAAATACCAAAGACAGCAGTGGAAAAGAGAGTTAATACACAGTTTCACCATGCACAGCAGGACCTGTCAAGGAGGTCAAGTTATTAACACGCTGAGAAACATAGCTTGTATTTTCAAAAGTGGATTTAATGTGTATTCTAGCTTGATTCCTGACAGCAGTCCTGAGGAAAATCACATTTCAGCAGCAAGGTAATATCTATTGGTAGATCTCAAAAGCTGCTTGCTTTGGTCAATAAACAAATCCTGGCTTTTAAAATGCGGTTCAGTGGTACAATGTGTGATAAACTGAACCCAGTAACAAAAGAATAGATTCTTCCAAATAAAAGCCTTGGACTCTAACTAGGAGCTCTGTTGGCAGCTAAACAGCTGCCACAAAGAAGACTATTTTCCAATGCACCTGAAGGTAGAACAAGAATCAATGAATTGAAACTAATCAAGGGGAAAACCAAATTTCCTGCCCGTTGGAACAATTAATCAGTGAAACAACTTGCCTCCAGAAGTTGTGTGTGCTCCAACTGAAGATTTTAAAGAAGAGATTGGACAATAATTTGTCTGAAATGATATAGTTCTTCCTGTCCGAGCAAGGGGTTAGAGTAGAAAATTCATATTCTGTAACTAGTACAATCTTCCCCAAATGCCCTCCAAATGAGATTTCAGCTCTCAGAACTCTCACCAATAGTCATATGGACTGTGGAATTCTGGGAGTTGAAATTCATACATACTTTGAGGTGGGCTGAATTGATAGATGGTAAAATTCATTTGTATTTGTATACAGAAACAAATCCTTTTCAGTGGGCAGCAAAAGAATAATAATACTGATTTTTCCAAATTTGTTACTAATGTACTAATCACCTACGAGTACAGAGAGTAAATCTGTACATTTCCTCCCCCCCCCCCCATCCCTATTCTTTGTCCCAGTAAAGCCATTATGACAAAGTTTGATTTTCCTTTTCTAGCAAGCAGTTCTCAAGGCTAGCAATTACCAAGTTCAGAGTGAGGAAGGCATCCCGATAGTTGAGTTGGGAACTTATAAAAGGTTACAAATTGTCAATTGATGATTGCATATTTGTAGCTACACAGTTGATATGGTGCAAGTAAAACAATCTGTTCCAAGTGACCAAATAACATGACTGGTTTGGGTAATAGGCCCCTAAACCTGGGATGGTTGGGCTGAAGGGGGAGTGAGTCCCATTGCTTCATTGCATTTGCTATTTTTATTTTTTAATCATTTTATTTCTTTAATCATGAATTGCCCAGAGTTGTTGAGAGTTGGGTAGCAAACAAGTTTAGTAAACTATTACTGTGGTTGGTCACATAGTCAGCCAGATGTTTAAACTAGATCTGACCCATTCTTACCCAAGAATAAGCAAATGTTATTTGCTTCTCTTGAGTCATACAACTTTAATTCTGACCAATTTCACAACCAATAACTGGGTTGGAATCATCAGGAAAGTAGAACAGAGTCCTTAACACTGATGAAAGTTTTAGGTTAAAGGAATAAATAAAGATTTCTGTGGAAAAATAATTAATGAGTGAATCTGTGTCTTTCAAAATTATCATAATTCCATCTTTTTGAATTGCACTTTCAGCAAGGTTCGGTGTGTTCCTAAGTTTGTATTTTTCTTCTTCATAGCCAATGAAGCTTTGAAAACAAAGCAAGCATTGAAGACGTTAATATACAAGTGTTTTTCTCTAGACTGCACTTAACATTTCAGAATTGGTATAAACATAGAATGTAATGTTCCAATTTAGCACACAAATGCAAGTGGTTTGATATGAAAAAATATGTTGTAATATATAGATATTCTTACAACACATTGTATGAATAGAAAACATGCAGCAATCTCAACTTCTGTGGAAGAAATGACAAGCAGAAGACAGCTCTACTTTAAGCGGAGTTGAGATTACTAAAAGTAGAGCTGAGGATAGCAATGGATTGGAAGAGCCAGGAGGAAGGCTGGCTCTTCATAATTTCTCTCCAGACAAGGAAAAGATTTGAGATTCCTCACAAATGCTCTAGACCAGTGGTGGGATTCAAATGTTTTTACTACCTATTCTGTGAGTGTGGCTTAGTGGTTGTGGCAGGGGAAGGATACTGTAAAATCTCCAGTCAGAAGTGGTATTTGCCGGTTCTCCAAACTACTCAAAATTTCCGCTACCGGTTCTCCAGAACTGGTCAGAACCTGCTGAATACCACCTCTGATCTAGACTATTGGTTCATGCAAAGAAAGCACTGCAAGATGAGGAAATAGCCAACTCACTTGAACCATAATTAGCATGTCTAAAAAGATATTGAGTTCACATACCCTTTTTCTTATCACTTTCAGAAATTGCTTGTCAACTATTTTTACATTATTAGGAACCTTTGAACTGCCAAGTTTTATAGCACCAGGACAGTTTTCTTCAATTCTTAATGAAAGAAGTTTAAAATACAAGTTTAATACAAGTTTCTATTAATCTGGAGGGCACTTGGTTGGAGAAGGCTACACTTCCCTTATTAGAACAGCTGGGTCTCTTGCATGAGAGAAGTTTAATGGAGCTGTTTTGTTTTCTCTTCCACTCCTAGAAGGCTGTAATTGGAGCTGGATTCAAAGTGTCTCTCCTCAGGATATTGTCATTATAGACTCAAACTTTCTTCATCTCTGTGGTAGAGCCATTAGTCTCTCAAAGTTCACATCAAAATCCTAATTCTCAAATGATTCTCATCCCATCAGTATCTCTCCCCTCTCCCTCACCAACATAATGTTTCTATTGTGTGGGAAATGATGTGTTTCTAGGAACAGGAGGGATTTGAAGAGTAAAGAAGAGCTTTGATATGCTGTCAGTAGAAGCCAAGGATTGTAATTTTCATCCATTTTCTAAAATCTCTCCAACCAGTTCTTCCACCCACCCACCCACCCACTCCCTCTCTCTTTTTACAGC
This sequence comes from Pseudonaja textilis, assembly GCF_049901715.1. Classification (NCBI taxonomy): domain Eukaryota; kingdom Metazoa; phylum Chordata; class Lepidosauria; order Squamata; family Elapidae; genus Pseudonaja; species Pseudonaja textilis. The sequence goes on from NC_142008.1 coordinate 18,332,912, forward strand.
AGGAGTCTCCAACCTTGGCAACTTTGGTCTTCAACTCTCAGAATTCCTCAGCCAGATTTGCTGGGAGTTGAAGTCCAAAAATCTTACAGTTGCCAAGGTTGGAGACCCCTGTTTTACAGCATCCTTGCAGGGAGGGAAAAGTAGAATTAGAGAATTATTGTGAAAGCAGCCAACTCAAAAATCTATTTTCTGCTCTTATGTTGTGGCAACTTCAAAGTTCCAGCTATGCTTAAAGGCATAGTTCAAAAGTGCCACCTCGTGAGGCTGGCAGCAACACCTCCATGGGCTTCTATCAGACTAAATCTGCCCGGGCTAATTCCTGAACAACAAACAACCCTTAACAACAAAGATAAGGGTATTCATAGAGTGTATCTCTCAAACTCAGCAAAATGATGTGATTGATGCTCTACCTTAAGGCTTGCATCCAATGAAAAGGAAGAGGTCTTAATCACAATGCCCTGTCTACCATTCTCTAGATCAGGGCTCACCAGCCTTTTCGACCTCAGGGATCATTAAATCCATAATTTTAAATCCTGCGCACCACTAATATGATCTGCCTAATGACCGACTGGGTAGGCATGGCTAGGTGGTCATTTGACTAGGTAGCCATGGCCAATTCAATGTCACTTACATTGAGCGGCGCCTCTACATAGGCTTCACAAGCAGAGGGAAGACCTGCAGGAGAGCAAGGCCAGGTAGCAGCACCTGGAGGCTCAGCAGGCTGAGACGGTCAGCCAGTTCCAGGCCATGATGCAGTCCCATTGTAACAAGGCCCTCTGGCTTTTCGCCACCAGCAGCACTTCCTTCCAGCCTTCACCCAAAGTCCCACACCAGGAGGCTGAAGCAGACCCCAAGTCAGAACTTCTGCCCCACTCTGACTCTCACAAAAAGACCCCAAAGGGGGAAACTCTCTGCAGCAACACAAACACTCATTGCACGTATCCGGCCCAAGGGGCACAGTTTTAGGACCCCTGATTTAGTGCAATATAAAAAATACAAATAATTTTTCTGTGGACCACCAAAATTTTCTCATGGACTACCAGTGGCCTACGGAGCACCAATTGCTGACCTCTGCTCTAGATTATGATCTGTGTAGAGGTGTGCAAATCCTTGCACTTGGATTCAATCATGTTTTGACCAAACTGCTTTCTTGAAATTACAATGCAACCTCACATGGGTCCCCTTGTTTGTAAAAGATAATACAAGCCTCTGCATGTGTGTGTGCAGAAGAGTCTTGTGTGTGTGCAGAAGATAATACAAGCCTCTGCATGTGTGTGTGCAGAAGAGTCTTCCAATATTTGTAAATGACATTGGGTTTTTTTTAAGGCTTGTGAAATATTTCCCCAGAAACATGGCATCCAGAACTGTTTGTAAGTGTTTAAAACCACCTGCAGTTGTAAAGGAGCTTGTGGCCCTCAGATTAATTTGGTGAGCCCTTGGTCTGATTTGAATCCCTCTCCTGCAGAAATTCAGATCACACCTCCAGAGAGAACTCAATTATTCTCTGTTGAAGCCTACTGCTTTTTTGGGAGAAGACAAAATTGGGTGTCTGGAAATCTGGATGGGAAAGAGCTGGTTATTTTTGGCTGCATCTCCATCCACAGCTTGCTTCAATCCTGCTCGCCACACAATCCTGAACAACTGCTCCCAAGGGTTTGCTGCTCTCCATGCTAAAAGCTGTTTACTCCTGTTTTAAAACAAATTAAAGCATAAAATAAGCTCCATAGATAACAGAGGAACAAAGAGTAGTAACAAATTACTTGATGTAATAGCCATACTAGAACTGTGGTTAGTACAAGCAGTTCAAAACTTAACAGGCTAAGCAAAAAATTCTAAGCCAATGTTTCTCAACCTCAGTCAGTTTAAGACAAATTCCTCAGCCAGCATGAGAGTCTCAAAATTCTGCAAGTAGAAGTCCACATTTCTTAAAGTGGCTGAAATTGAAAAATATTGCCTTAAATCTATAAAAATCTACCAGCCTGTGATAGTGTATCAACCAGTATTGCCTCCCAGCAGCCTTCAGTGGTAAAAAAAAGAATAAGCAAAGGATAGTGTGGCATCCAAATGGCCAAAAATTGACTATGTTTGTGTTAAGCTATAGTTTGCTTAAGCATGATTTGTGGAATAACACAAATAATAGGAAATAGGATTATAAATAAGTGTTTTTCGGTTTTGGCTACTTGAAGATGTATAGAATACAATGCCCTTGCTGTCTGGGAACTTCTGGGAGCTGAACTTTAATTTTAATTAAATCTTTTAATTAATTTCAATTAAATCAGCTTTAATCATAACAATACAAAAGCAAACAATAGCTACAAACTCAAGGTTAACCGCACCAAACTTGACTGCAGAAAATACGACTTCAGCAACAGAGTGGTCAATGTTTGGAATACTCTACCTGACTCTGTGGTTTCTTCCCCAAACCCCAAAAACTTTAAACTTTCTACTATTCTCTACTTCCTAAGAGGCCTGTAGCATAAGTGCACAAACGTGCTTACCATCCCTGTCCTATTGTTTTTTATTTTTCTTATAAGTATCTATCTCATGTATTCAAAACTATATTTATTCTTATACTTGCATCTTGTAAGCAATTGACAAATCAAATAAATACTAAATACTGAACTCCACACATCTTCAAATGGCCACAGTTGAGAAATATTGACTTAATAAGACATTATTGACACTCTTAGAAAACTGTGGCCACAAAAAGAGGAGTCACCCAATACAGCTTGAATTTCATTATTTTTCCATTAACCTTCTGCAAGATCTCTTCTTCTGGTGTAGAGGCCATTTTATAATCTTGGAAAACTGGTGGAATCATATGGTCAATCCTTTAGGATTCTAAACTAACTTTTGCAGAACTGATGCAGATAACCATTGTTATCCATGGTTCCATTATCCAGTTTTGTATATCTGCACCTATTAAAAAGAGACCATACCTTAGTATAGACAGTCAAGATATTCATATAATTATTTATTCAAATTGATTATAGCCACCCAACTCCAATGCACTCTGATATGACTTGCTTTTGTTATTTTATGCTGGAAGAAAATGGCAGATAGGCTTTAATGCATGGGTAGAGTATTTTTTTAAAGTTATGTTTCATAGTTTTTTTCATCCATGGTCATGAGGTGGGTGTGGACCATTTTTGGTAATGAGTGCCATTTCTGCTGACTTAAGGGGCAGGTAATTATTATTATGAAATAATAATATTCATAACTCTTACCATTCCAATTTGCCAAGGGATGGATAGAATGTTTGCAGTGGTTGGAACTCATCTACTATCTACCTGGGGGCAAAATTTGACTGAGAATAAAGGAAATGTTCACTAGGCATTGGGCCATATCTTTTCAATGGATTCTTGGAACAGATGTTACAAAGATAAATATTTGGTCAAGCTGCATTTTAGGGTTTTTACAGTCTGATGCTTTTTAGACTACCTTTCCCAAGGCCCACATATATCAAGTTTAAAGGAAGAAAAGTGGGCTTTGCTTTTTGTTATTTTGCTAAGAAACATTTCTTTAAAAAAAAATTGAATATGAATGTTTTTCATGAGTTTTCAGATCTCCAGGGTTAAAAATGTAGGTCCAGGTGGTGTAGTTGTGCTTACTTTTTGGTCCATATCATGGCATCAATGGGGATACAAAATGTTAGGGTTTGTTCAGATAGTGTATGGTAGTCTAGAGATGGAACATATTTCAGTAGGTTTTATAGATAGTGGTTGACTTACAACCACTATTGAGAGTGGAATCTCTGTCACTAAGCGCAGTCATTAGGTGAGTTGCATATAATTTTACGATTTTTTCTTATTGTAACCATCCTTGGAAGTTGGAAAGGGCAACTCCAGGATGCTGCAACTATTGTAAATAAATGCTGGTTGCCAAGCAACCAATTTTTGATCACATGACTACATGGACACTGTGATAATCATAAGCATAAGAACCAATTGTAAATCATTTTTTTCAGTCTTGTTATAACTTCAAACTTGTCATTAAACAAATAGTTGTAAGTCAAGGACTACCTGTATATATACTACTATTAATTGCAGCTGAAATTTGTCGTGCTGCACTTTAGACAAGTTTTGCTAATTCTGAAAAAAAAATTGGACTTAAGCTCCCATTATATTAATCAGGTTATGTTGAAGGTTATTTGCACCTACACTTCTTGTGTCTTGTGTCTGGAAGATCTGCAGGACCCTTGTGGCCCAATGGTTAAAATGCAATATTTCAGGTAAACTCTATCCACAGCCAGGAATTCAATCCTGGCTGAAATAGTTTATGAGATCTTAATGATCAAGATGGGCCATTAAGGTACTCTAAGAGCCATAGTGATATGATGGTTAGAATGCAGTATTGCAGGCTAACTCTGCCAACTGTCTGCCATTCGATTCCTGACCAGATCAAGGTTGACTCAGCTTTCCATCCTTCTGTGGTTGGTAAAATGTGGACCCAGGTTGTTGGGGGCACTATGATGGGGAACATTTGTAAACCATTCATAAAGCATTGTGGAGCGGTGTATAAATGCTATTGTTTTTGTTATTGCTTAAAAAGACTTTTCTTGTGTTTCAATGAACAACTTGGAGAATCTTTAAAACTGCTTTGCATGATTTGGGAATTTGAGTCTGGGTTTCTGCCATCAAAAAATTAAAATAGGGCACTTACTTACTCAATAATGTACCAAAAAAGAAGTAGCATCATCAGTGACTTCTCTAATTTTTTTTAGATTTCTATCCTACACTTCATTTTACTGTTAGTGATTAGTCAACTCTCTCTTGTGTCTGAGCAATGGTTTATAGATTTGGAGCACTATGGAAAGCAAGAAGATCTGACCTATGGACTGTGGGTTATCTCTCAAATATGAAAAGAATTGTGCAAAAGCTGATAGACTAACTTTAGAAATGAAAAATAAGGGGGATTCAGAATATTACGAAACTTGGAACAAGTTTTATATGTGGCTGCAAAAAAGAAGTGAAGGTCAGAACAAAATCAGCTAGGAGGATCGGAAACAAAATGTAAATATCATACTAATAATAGAAATGTTAATGGGTTTGACTACATTTTTGGTATGTATGGCAAAAGTACTGCCAAAACAGCTGTGTATATATATATGAATTATTATAATTCATATAGAGAGTCAAAAGGGAAAGTGGTTATGTGGAGATGATTCTTCTAAGCTTACTACTTGGATTAAGATTAAAAGGATGTCCTTCTTCACATCCTGAAAGCAGCTCTGATCATTTTAATTCGGTTAGAACTGCAGATCTTGGCCAATATATAGCGGCAGCTCATTAAAAGAGGACTTTTTTGCAATCTGAAATAATGCTTTTTAGATTCTGTTAAATAGTAACATGATTTTTTTTACATTAATGGAAAACTGAGTCCAATATTAGCTGAATAAGACTTTTAAAAAATCCTAAAGAACTGGTAAATATCCAAATTTAACAATAAAAAAAATTCTTACGCATTTTCTCACTATGCAGAGAAAATTTTTATAAAAGCATAACCCTACCTCTGGCCTGCAGGCTCAGGATTATTTGCCAAGGGTGTATTTATATCCAAGTTATACACTATGAAAGATGAGAGAGTATAATGGAAAAAGGTTTGAGTGCCATGAAGTGACATGCTGAATGAGCACCAATACTGGCAAGCTATCTGCAAGGTTCTCCGTTGACATCAATGGGAACAGGATGAAGCCATGTGTTTAATCGGTTCATATCTTAGCAGGAGACTTTTGCATGCTCTGAAATATGGGTAGCAATGATCTCATCACCTCTACTGATCATCTGTGCTGCCAGAAATTTTTAGCCAAAATTAGCTAAGCTCAAACATCTGCCAAGCTACCTGGAATACTTGAGTCATTGCACAATTTACACATTCCAAAGCCACTAGGAGAACCTGGACATTTTCACATCGCATTTGGGTTAAGGGGATAGGTAAATTTGTGGGATTACTTCTTGAGTTTGATAGCATTAGCAGGAGAATCATCTTATCTTCATGCCTTAAAGAACAATTGCCCATTTATTTCTGCCAGTCAATAACTTGTTAAAAGGCCCCAGAGGAGGTTGTGCTCAAAATTATCTGTATTATGTCTTGGTCCATGTAGACTCTAAGTTCCTTCAAAATTTATCAACAGGTTATGTTTTTTCAATATGTATGTGTGTATGTGTATGTGTATATTATAGTATGTGTGTGTATATACATACATACATATATATGTGTGTGTATATGTGCGTGTGTGTGTATTATATCTATCTATCTATATCTATATCTATATCTATATCTATATCTATATCTATATCTATATCTATATCTATATCTATATCTATATCTAGATAGATAGATAGATAGATAGATAGATAGATAGATAGATAGATACATATTTGTTTTCTTAAGTTTTCGTGGGTACTTACATGTATGGCATTCAGCTTCGTTCAGGTATTTTCCCACGTCATTGTAGTTGTGCTTTTAAAGTTGTAGCAACGTTTCGGCAGAATCTCATCTGCCATCAAGCCTGATGATGGCAGATGAGATTCTGCCGAAATGCTGCTACAACTTTAAAAGCACAACTACAATGACGTGGGAAAATACCCGAACGAAGCTGAATGCCATATACATACATACATACATACATACATACATACATACATACATACATATATGGTTTTCATAGATTTTCACAGGTACAGGTATGTAGGTCCAGGTGATGGAGCCAGAAACCTGGATTGTTTTACACTTAGTCTCAGAAGAGAGGGTGAGTGTATCTCTGTTTCCTTCTGTTGGAAAGTATTGCCGTTCCTCCATTTTTCCTAATTGACTGATCTTTCTGGATTTAATGTCTGTTACTGAAGTGTTTTTTGACACTGGACTTTGATATTTGGATTATCCCTGGATTGAAAAACTGACTGATTTACCTGTGAATGACTTTGGACTCTGAACTTTGCTTAAATCTTTCTGGAAGTAAAAACCTACATTTACTGTACAGTGTATCTGTGTTCTGTACATGTGTTATTCAAACACTACTCTCAAATACATCTCCCTGTATGCGCTCATTCTCCAATTGGGGAATTACCTCAACATTGGTTATGGGCCCAGACCATACCTGGCATAGGTAACTGAGAGTTAGTGTGAATACACAGTACTGTATACAGACAGCTGTTTACTGTTTAATTGTGGTTTACTATCCTGGTAAAGATGGCACAAGTCACTTCAACAAGTCTATCATTGATAACCTGGTTGGATGGAACAAACTATGTTTCCTGGTCTCTGAAATTCAGTCTACTTCTGTGTAGAGAAGGTTTATGGAATGTAGTTCAAGACCCACCAGATATAAATGCTTGGGATCCAGCTAATGAGGATGATGCCAAGAAGCTTGCTGACTTTAAACAGAATAACAAATGAGCTCTTTGTATAATTGGACTAACACTGAGTGACCAGCAGTTAGTCCATATTTGTGGAGAAGAGTCTGTTGCTAGGTGTTGGGAGAATTTGAAGAAGATTTATGTTCGTGACAGTGTAGGTGCACACATACATCATACACGTAAACTGTTTAGAGCACGTCTTCTGAAAGGTGGAGATATGTTAGCTCATTTAAACTTCATGAAAAGAACTTTTCAAGAGCTACATGAAAAGGAACTGATATTTTCAGAGCTGCATCAAGTTTACATCATTCTTTCCTCACTGGATGAAAGTTATGATGATTATGTATCTTCACTGGAAGTCCTGCCCAGAGATAAACTGACCTTGACTGACATTACTGGAAGATTGTTAGAAGAAGCAAGAAGATGGCTGGATAGGGACCAACTGAGGAAGGAACAACCACAAGAAGAGGATTTATCTTCAACTGCCTATACTGTTAGGAAATGTTTTTCTTGTGGGGGTAGAGGACATATAGCTAAATTCTGTAAGAAGGGAAAACAACAGAATACTGGCAAATACCAGAAGGCCAAGAAGAATGTTAGTTTAGCTATGTCTAGCAATTCAACTGTAAACCATGGTTTGTGGGTTGTTGATAATGGAGCATTGCAATGCATTACTAAAGATAGAAAAAGGTTTGTAAAGATGTCCACGAGTAAACAACATGTATCATTGGCAAATGGATGGAAGATTAAGGCATCAGGTGAAGGTACTGCATATTGTTCTTGTATAAATGAATATTTAACTATGTTATATGTACCTAAACTAAAATGTAATTTATTATCAATAAGGGCTTTAGTTAATATTGGTTATGTAGTAACCTTTAGGGGAGATAACTGTATAATAGAGAAAGAGGATAAAAGTGTTACTGCTACATTAAAAAATGATTTATATGATGACCAGTTGAAGATGGCTAACTCAGTTTATAACAATGTTATAAACTATAAACAATGTTAAGCCACATGATGAATGTATACATTTACTGCATAGATGTTTAGGGCATATTAATTTCAAAATGTTCAGACAAACTGTTGAATTGTCAGAGGGAGTAAAATTGAAACCTTTTAGCAAGTATTTACAGTGTAATACTTGTAGTCAAGAAACGAGTAAGGTTACTGCAGCAAACAGACTTAATGGGTTTAAGACCAAAAACCTTTAGAGGTTGTGTTTGCTGACATAATTGGTCCTAAAAATCCAAGTCTAGGAGGTGCCTATTATATTTTGAGTATTATGGACCATTACTCATGATATGGTTTCTGCTATCTTATGAAAAACAAAACAGAAACATTCCAACATTTCTTTAACTGGCTAAAGTTTGCTGAGAGAAAAATGAAAAGTAAAGTAATTACTTTAGTTACTGATAATGGGACTGAATTTGTTAACAAAAGATTCCAAACTATGTTAAAATTGGCTGGTGTTGAGCATAAACATTCTGCACCTTACAGACCACAACGTAACTCATTTGTAGAACAAAGAGGACAAACATTATAAGCCATGGCTCGCACTATGTTATCTGATTCAGGTTTACCTGAAACACTGTGGGGTGAAGCCATAATGTGTAGTAACCATGTTTTAAACAATGTAGTAAATACAACAACTAGAGAATTGCCATTCACCCGTTAGCATGGCAGAAAGCCAAATTTAAGTTACCTACACACATTTGGAGCTCCAGCATGGGTGCATATTCCCTCACAAGTAAGATTGAAAGGGCAACATAGAGCTAAGAAGTTATTTTTTGTGGGTTACTAGGCCAACCATAGATCATTTAGATTCTGGGATCAAGGCACCACTCATGTTTATTGTAGTGCTAGTGCAAAATTTCTCGAGCATGTTTGGTGGGATAAACTGGAACAGGAATCCAGCAATGATATTATTATTGACACCCAAATAGTCCCTAAAGATAAAATCAGTAAACCCCAAATAGCCATTAAAGAGGAAGAACAGGAGGAAGTAGTAGAACAGGCACAGGAAGAAATAGAAGAACAGGAGCAGGTGGCACAGGAAAGTCCACCAGTAAGCCCTGTATTACCAAGACGTTCAACCCGAGTAACACGACCACCTGATAGATATCAGGCTAGTGTTGTATGCCAAGTGAATACAGTTCCAAGTAATTATAGTGAATTAAAACTGTTTCCTGCTAAAGATCAGGCTGCTTGGCAGAAAGCAATGGATAAGGAACAGGAATCATTAAAAAGACTGGAGGTATACGAAAATGTTAAGTTACCACCAGGTAAACGTGCCATAGGATGTAAATGGATATATAAGCTAAAGACAGGTGTAGATGGGACTGTTACCCATAAAGCCAGGTTAGTAGCACAAGGGTTCAATCAGACAGCAAATGACTATGATGAGGTGTTTGCATCTAGTCTGAAGGCTACTACATTAAGGGCAGCATTAGTGTGGGCAGATAAGGAGAAATACATTGTAAATCATTTGGTTGTAGAGACAGCATATCTGCATGCACTGTTGCAACACACTACATATTTAAATAAACCTTTAGGTCTCAAAAATGATAATACTGATAAAACAACTGATTGCTGGAAATTGAAAAAGAGTCTTTATGGTTTGAAGCAATCAGGATATGAGTGGAACCCATGTATAGTTAAAGAATTAACTAAGATAGGTTTTGTAGCTGGCATGGCTGATCCATGTTTGTTTAAAAAGGAAAGTAATGGTATAGTGTCATTATTGTTATTATTTACTGATGACATAGCATTAATCACCAAAACTGAACAAGAAGCTACTAAGATAATTTCACTATTGGAAAAGAAATTTAAGATAAAGCAGTTAGGAGAAATCAAACAATATCTTGGTTTAAAGATAGATAGAACTAGGGGAGGTTACAAAATCTCACAGGCAGATAAAATTAACCAATTACTAAAAAGTTTTAAAATGGAACTTTGTAAACTAGCTAAGACACCAATGAGCCAGGAGTTTAGCCATACTGATGTACAAAGTCCTGTTTTTGATAAGAACATTTATCAGTCTTTGATTGGTAGTTTATTTTACCTCAGTAATTGGTCAAGGCCAGATATTGCATACAGTGTTAATCAATTAGCGAGATTTAACACTGAGCCAACTGAAAGGCACTGGCAAGCTGCTAAACGTGTGTTAAGATATCTGAAACAGACAATGCATTATGCATTGTATTTGGAGCCAAAAGATGAACTGAATTTAACTGCATATGCTGATGCAAGTTTTGCTACAGACATAAATACATGAAAATCTACATTGGGTACTGCTGTATTATTGGGAAAAGCATTGATTGGATGGAGTTCTATTAGACAGAAACATGTAAGTTTGTCAACAATGGAGGCTGAATTCTCATGTTTGTCTTTACTATATACAGATTTAGTTTTGTATAAGCAATTATCAATTGATATGGGAATTAATGTAACAGATCTTATTGTTATTTATGAAGATAACCAATCAGCAATACAGATGGCTTCAAATATTGCTGTTAAAACAAGAAGGAAACACACAGATTTAAGATATTTAAATGTGAGACAATGTGTGCAAAGTAAAATGATTAAGCTGGAATACTGTATGTCAGAAAACAATATAGCAGATCATTTTACAAAGGCCCAAGGCTCTGTAAAGTATAAGGCTTGCTGTGAAGATTATGGACTTAGAATGTATGGTTGTATATATTATCTTACCCAAAAGGGGAGAATGTTAGGAATATAAGTCACCTAACAGGTATTTGGGTTAGAAATATATAAACCAGGATAAACATTTTAGTATCATGTCTTGCAAGATTGCAAGAACTGCAATTGGGTGTGGTTTTTCAAACGGCCATAAGATGGAGCCAGAGACCTGGATTGTTTTAAGCCTTAGTCTCAGAAGAGAGTGTGAGTGTATCTCTGTTTCCTTCTGTTGGAAAGTATTGCTGTTCGTCCATTTTTCCTAATTGACTGATATTTCTGGATTTAATGTAAGTCTGTTACTGAAGTGTTTTTTGACACTGGACTTTGATATTTGGATTATCCCTGGATTGAAAAACTGACTGATTTACCTGTGAATGACTTTGGACTGCCTATTCTGAACTTTGGTTAAACCTTTCTGGAAGTAAAAACCTACATTTACTGTACAGTGTATCTGTGTTCTGTACATGTATTATTCAAACACTACTCTCAAATACGTCTCCCTGTGTGCGCTCATCCTCCTAATGGGGAATTACCTTAACAGTGACTTAGGACCATTTTTCACAGTTAAGATCTTTGAAGCATTCCCATGGTCATGTAATCAAAATTCAGATGCTTGGGACCTGGTTCATACTTATGACCATTGCTGTGTCCCAAGGTCACGCAAACCCCTTTTGCAACCTTCTGACAAGTGAAGCCAATGGGGATTCAATTAACATCTGGGTTACCAACTTAACAACTTGCGGTGATTCACTTAACAATTGTGACAAGAAAGGTAATAAAACTGGGCAAAACTCACTTGACAAATGTCTTGCTTAACAACAGAAATTTTGGGCTCAATTGTGGTCATAAGTCGAGGACTACCTGCATTCAAAAGCAAGTAAAAATAAACATAATAATAAACAAAACGTAATAGAGGAAAACTGGCTCCCCTACAACACGCAACAGTATATATCAAATGGGCTCATCAGCAACCAATTCCACAGTTTGGGATGAAAAATACATTTTTAATTGTTATCTCAAAGCTTGCAGAGTCAGGTTGCTCTGAACCTTCAGAAGATTATTCTTAGAGGGCAGGTGCCATAACAGGGAAGGTGCCCTTTCCTGACCCCGTTGGATGACTTCAGATGATGCAGAGGACACAAAGTGCTCTTCTGTCTTATGGAACAAGGGTGGGAAACTTTTATTTATTTATTTATTTTATTTTAGTTTGTCTAGCATGTATGAGAAAACAAGTATAAGTATGAACATAACAGATAAAGATGTAAGTATAAACATGTATAAATATATATATATAATAAATGAGTACAAATAAAAGGGAACATTAGGACAGGGACGGTAGGCACGCTGGTGCGCTTATGCAGGTCCCCTTACAGACCTCTTAGGAATGGAGTGAGGTCCACAGTAGACAGTTTAAGGTTAAAGTTTTGGGGGTTTGAGGATGTAACAGAGTCAGATAGTGAGTTCCAGACACTGACCACTCTGTTGCTGAAGTCGTATTTTCTGCGATCGAGTTTGGAGCAGTTTACTTTGAGTTTGTATCTATTGTTTGCCTGTGTATTATTGTGGTTGAAGCTGAAGTAATCATTGACAGGTAGGACATTGTAGCAGACAATTTTGTGTACTAAGGGAAATTTAGCGTATCATTTTTTGTGTATCAAAATTTGTATATCAGGGAAACTAGGAATGTTATTCTCTTGAAAATTCCATATACATGAACAACATTATAAAAAATATAAAAAATCTAGGTGTGGATTAGCCAAATAAGAGCTTTTAAGTCTTAATAATTTGGATCTGACACTAATACTGAAAATAAGTTCCACTCTCATTATGAATGTCAGATCCAAATTGTCAAGACTTAAAAGCTAAATTGCAACTCAATTTAGTCTTTTTTTAAAAAAAATGCAATTTAAAATACATGAACCCAATGAACAAAATCAGATTTAAGAAGAACTAGCAATATATACCTGTCTAAAAGATAATTTAATTGTTAAGTTACAAGCACAAAACAAGCATCAGAAAAATAAACAAATGGAAAACCCTGAAGAATTAATATTAAATTGAAATGAATTAATGTTTTTTGAAGTCGGAAACTTAAAAATGTGAACTTCAGCTCCCCAAATTCATAAAGTTGCAAGATTGTGAGATCAATTATTGTGAAATCAATTATTGTGATATCAATTATTTAAATATATCGTTCGCACACACTATATTTAATAGCAACATATTAGATCCAAATGACCAAAACTTAAAAATTCCTATGAAATAAGAAATACAGCAACTTTGCTTGAAAGTAATAGTCTTGTGCCTCTTCTTTTTTCATCTTATTCTAGAACTTGTAACCACCCAGATTGTGTTGAACTATAGATGTGATACTCCAGAACTATTGGCCATGTGACTAGGCTAATGGGAATTATAGTCCAACATTAAGTGAACCAGTAGCTTCTTCTCTCTTGGGAAAGCCATTTATGTTAAATGGTTTTAGTAATGAAATATCCAATTTTAACTATTGTTAACAAATAGATAATTGAGTTTTGTCCACTGCCTCTGCTAATATTTCCATTTTGCCTAGCATCCAGGTATGTCATATTTAAAGTATCTAAGGAAAAAAATCTTTATGATGGTTTCTTGGATTAGGATAGGGATGAGGGTATCATTAATAGCATTATACCAATATAAATGGCCTCAAGCAAACTCCACCTTCCATTACAGCTCTGTGAAATAGATTAGGCTAGGAGAGGCAAGGGCGTGCCAAAAACTGCCTTGCAATTTCTCATAAGTTTTTTTTTTCCTCCCTGAAAAAGAAGCTTTTGTTTTTCTTCCATGTTGGCAGGATACTGGAAGCTTTCTCGCAAATGCCTCTCGATAGTGGCTTTTTTTTAAATTACTGGAGGTGATGGATGGTAGGTGTTATTATTATACACAAGAATGTGAAATTGCAGCTGCCAGTTCTTTAGCTAACTTCATAGGCATTAAATTCTTCCCAAGAACCCAGAATGTTGTAATGTATCAGTTTAGTTCATGTGCAGATGCAAGAAGTTGCTATTGACAGGTGGTCATTTTGTCAATCTCCAGATGTTCTAAGTGCCCACCAATATGTTTTGGTATGTATACTGATTGCCATTAAGGTCACAATGGCCGTTTTATGCCATAAACTTTCCATTTATGCTTCATGATCTTTTCCAATACTTTGTCTTCTATTCTACTATCCTGTGATACTGCCACATCGATTATCCACACTTTCTTCTTTTCCACCACATTTATATCTGATGTGCTATGAGCCAAAACTCATAGCTCATCAGATTTAAATGTATTTGGACATCCATATTTAAATTTGGAAACATATTTAAATCTAATTTCTGACTACATTTTCAACTTTATGTTCCCACCAATTTTTCATTACTGGTACATGATAGATTTTTCAGATGTTCCAATGAATCATTTTGGCAATTGGGTTATGTCATTGTTTATAACCAGCTTGTGCAAATTTCTTGTAAGACCTGAATATGTGATTTACGTTTCTGTTTTGAACAAACTGTATTTTGAGAGGTCCTTGGTGTTCTCTGAGCTTGGTTATTTTCTTGCAGACGTTTCATTACCATTACTAGGTAACATCATCAGGACCAGGAGTGGGATCCTACTGGCATAACAACTGGTTCGTGTGAGCGTGCACAGTATTTGCAAAACAACTTCTCCTGCAAGCAACCACCATCTCTTGCTGATGCGTGGCACTCAGCTATGCCACAAAGAACTAAAGTAAGGGTAAAGGATAGCCTAGAGCCCAGGTGGGCAGGTGGGCCCAACCGAAGAAAAGAAGATCTTCAGAAAAAAACAATTCGGTTTCAGAGCTACTGGTGTTCTATAGCAGTGGTCCCCAACCTTTTTTGTGCCACGGCCTGGTACTGGCATCACAAAATCATCCGCGGCCCGGTACCAGCATCAGCACGCATGGCAAGGTGAGCCAAGCCGAGTGACCAGCCAGCCAGCCGTCCTCCACTTCTCCCTGCCACCTTCAACTCCTCCTTTGTACCTGTGTCGATGGGCTTCGCGACGGCTTCGGGACGGTCACTTGGCTCGCCTTGCCATGCATGCTGAAAGAATCCTCGTGCTTTAGTTTTGTTTGAAGCCGCCGCCGCCCCCGATGAAACTAAGGCACGAGGATTCTTTTAGCACCCAAATGCCGCTTTCTACCCGGAAAAGCTCACTGGAAGCACTTTTTCATCAAAACAAGATGGCGACGCCCAGCAAACCGGCAGCCTGGTAGAAATTGTTCCACGGATCGGTACCGGTCCGGGACCGGTGGTTGGGGACCCCTGTTCTATAGAACTGGGCTGAACTGATAGAATCCCACTCCTGATCCATCAGAGCAAGCAGTAGTTTGGGTAATAAAATGTGTTCAAGAAAAAAAACTAAGCTTAGAGGGGCACCAAGGATTCCTCATTTCAACTCTGAGCTACAAACATTCTCCCTTATTAGAATTTTCACTTTGAATCAGATGATAATAGTGATAAAATGATGATTAAAATGATGATGGTGTTACATATTTTTTTCTCACTGAAGTTTCTCTGAGTGCTCAACCATGACAGTCTAAAAATGCCAAATGGAAGGGACTACCTCCCAATCATTTTTCTTGGGATATAAATGAAACTTGGAAAAAACAGAAATATTATGGAAACAAGAGTCTGTAGGCCATATTTTAACTTTAAAAAGCACAAGTAGGCACTCCAATCATGAAAATGTTCCCTTTTGGAGGGAAATAAATTTTGATAAAGGAAATTATTTCATTAAATAGAAGGAGAACTGGTAGGAAAAGAAATACTTCAGGATAATTTTTCTGCATAGCACTATATAATAGAGTTTGACAAAATTCTTAGGTCTTCTGCAAACTTTGAAATTTATAAAGGAGGCAACTTGATGCTCCCTAGAACTTTTATTTCCTCTCCCAATAATCCTTATCAATGTAATGAATGGCAAGCCACTGTGGGTTATAGTTCAAGTTATTTTATAGTCTTCATAATTCCTCATTTTCCTGATATTTTACCCTGGTTGTATCTCACTGGTTTCAACCCTGATAAGATGAACCAGAAAACTGGAAGAGGATATAACAGGAAAATGTCAATGTAAACTGGAATCTGGGTTTCTAAATAACTGACAAGAGTTCAGAAATAAGATGTCAATCTAC
Organism: Pseudonaja textilis; assembly: GCF_049901715.1. Lineage (NCBI taxonomy): Eukaryota > Metazoa > Chordata > Lepidosauria > Squamata > Elapidae > Pseudonaja > Pseudonaja textilis. The sequence continues at coordinate 18,349,151 of NC_142008.1, forward strand.
CAAGTAGGGCATATTTGTCTCCTTTGTTTAGGAGAAGAGGAACAATCAACTCCCTTTGACCCAACCTTTATATAAATCTGGCCCTGAATTTCAAGTCTAGCATTGGTTCCTCCTCCCCGGCTCTCAGTAATGAACCCTTTCTTGTGTTAAATTCCACAACTTTGCTAAAGATCTTCAAAGTTTTTACCACCTTGATAAGATACTTATTTTCCTCTGAGATCACAAAGAAATAAATCTAGTTATCACCAGCCAAGACTTTAGCCATGTTGGAAGTCACCTTGTTAAGTTTTTACTTTTAGCAAATGAGTTTCTGCTTGAAATTTATGGCTTAATTCCCTGCCTGAAAACAAAGAAGCCACTATAGTTATAAGTCAGATACTGAGCTTCAGATTGTACTGCTACTTCAGTTTGTGAAGGAGTCCTTGGGTTTGGATGTGGGAATCTATTTTTTTTCTTTTTATAATAACTAGCAGGGTAACATGAGGGAAATTGTGTATTTATTAGTCCAGAGGTCCCTAAACAGCAAAATCAGTCCAGGTGCTTTGTTAGAAGACTGTTTCCTTTTCCTCATAAAATGCTTATCTTCATTCATCTATGTTTATTTTCCTTCTGCTTTTCTTCTTCTTTTAACCAAAATGCTTAATGGACCTCAGCTGAGTCTTAACAGCAGGATGAAAGTAAACTCCATTAAATCTCTTGGGGCTTAATAGTCAGAGTTAAATGCTTCATTGGATTATTTTGTCCAAGTGTCATCTTTTGTTGCTGGAGAAATGCTAATGTGGAACCTCTTAGGCCCTCAAATCATGTTTTAGGAGCTTGGGAATGAACAGCAAAGATTCATACAAGATTATTTCTTTACTCCTTCCATAGAAACAACGTACATGTGGTGGAAATTAGATAGCAAATTGGTTTTGTTTATTCCTCCTCATTTCAACTAAGGTGTACAATGAACTTTAGAAGAAACCTTTAGAATTCCTCATCTGCAGGTTTCGGCCATTTCTACTTTTAGCGAGAATGTTACAACACAGGATGTCTCAAAGGTGCTTTTTTGTGCCTATGTTGTGCCATGTGTTTTGTAAGTAGTTATTTTGGTTTTTTTCAGTGTACAGAGTGTACACATGTCTCACTGCATTGTACTGCATATATCATGCTGTTCATCTTTTGTCTGGATGTTTTATCATTGGGGTGGACAAGATTCTGGCTATGCTTGGGAGGCTGAAGCTTGTTCACCCAAGACAAAACATCCAGACAAAAACTGATCAATGTGATATATGCAATACAATGTAGTATGACATGTGCAATAAAACATGTGCAGATCTGTGCACTGGAGAAATAAAAGAACCACTTCATCGTAATCAATCAATTAATCATTTTCTCTACCAGCTGATTCTCAAGGAAAATCTTGATTTTGTTTAAAGCAGAAGAGAAACAGGACTGCATAGATTGCAAACTCTTTTGCTGATCATGAACTTTCAGATACTTTTTTTTTTTGCTAAGGTAGCCTGATTTCATGACACGAGAAGTGTCCAAACGAACATGCAAGGTAATTGGAAACATTAATGAGAAGCATTCTGGCTTATATTGTGCAAACCATTCTCCCTTATATTGTGCAAACCATTCTCCCTTAGTGTTAGTATATTCTGTAAACCAAGAATAGTAATGACCTGCCCAATAAAGTAATTTTAAGGACTACTGAGACAGATTGTAATGTTCTTTAGAGGCACAATGCACTATAAGAGCCTTTGATCTGCCATTGAGTGAATTTTGAGGGATAGCCAATGTCGGATTAGAATCTAAATGTTATCTTTGTTTAGAGTCCAATACGTAAATTTGGCACCAAATATGCAGTAATTATATTCTTCTATACAGAATTACATCTGGTGCGTGTGGAGGTAGTAGCAGATTTAGTTAGTTTAGCCTGAAATTGCCTTGCATAATTAGAATCCTACTACCTATTTCTTCTGGTGAACAAAGAATCATTGTACTGTTCATTTCAGTAATGTGCTTTCTAATTTTATTTATTCTATATAATTCCCAGATAATTTGCTGGACTTTCATTATTTTAAGCTATGTTTGTATTAATAAGATATCTCATCTGTAATAGTGCCTTATCATAATATATTTCTGGCAATATTTGAAATAATAATCCAGTAATCTTTTTCTGGTTAACTCTTTTTCTGATTAAATTTATCAGACAGCAGCCTTTTGATATCTGTAATAAAAGGAAAGAAGAAAGGATGGCTGTAAACTTGTATCCTTTCTCCATCCATCCTTAATATATGGGATTCTCTTTGCTGCTATCTCAACACAATCTTTACAGTCTGTGATCCTAAAACATCCTGGACTAGAATACTCTAAATTGTTTCCTGGGAATTCTTAATAGCTTCCTTCCTCCTTGACATTCTTTCTGACATATTCCCAGGCTGAAGCATGCACTTTTTAGTCGACATATTAAACACAAAGATCAGGTCCATAATAGGACTGCCAATTGAGATGTTAACAGAACCCTGCACAGACAGATTGCATCAGCTGAGTTAGATATTTATGTGGCTTTTTCACAGAGGTCGACAACTTAGAGGAACTGATGGGTATCTTGCTTCAATCATGCTTCCCCACATATGAAGCAACACACACAGTTTTTTTCCCCTGCATTTCAATTGGAAATGGACTTGATTCTATTGTGCATCCAATAAGTCAATTCAGCACAATAAATTGCTTTCGTTTGTTTTCCCCCACTAGACTTTTTATTGCATAACACTATAAAGTTAAACTACTTTTGTTGGATTGTAACATTGTTGGAAGAAATATCCTTGTGGATTCAGTTCAAGTGGAGGGAAAAGCAGGGGTGGGATTCTACCGGTTCAGCCTGGTTCTACAGAACCAGTAGCTCTGAAGAGCAGCTGACACCAAATTGGTTATCTCTGAAGATCTTCTTTTCTTCGGTTGGGCCCGCCTTCCTGCCCGCCCACTGGGGCTCTAAGCTGTCCTTTATTCTTACCTTAGTTGCTTTGTGTGGCACAGCTGAGTGCTACACATCAGCAGGAGATGGTGATTGCTTGCAGGAGAAGTTGTTTTGTAAGTACTGTGCCCGCTCATTGAAATGGTTGTTATGCCGGTAGGAGCCCACCCCTGGGGAAAAGACACTGGAATCATGGAAGTTGCTTCAAAAGAAGGTTTAAGTGTGGACACATGGCTTGGAGATCCTGGGTGAAAATGGCGATCACATGCTTCAAGATATTGGGTGAAGGAAAAAGGAATGCCCAAGTTTTATACCCACTGCCTGGCCCTACCTTAGTGTGTCCTGTTCCTGTGTAAGAAATGGCTGTCAGACTCTAGGGGTAGACTTTGTCTGTGTCCCAGGCTTGTTCGAGTGCTGGCTGATGTAATCTTCCTAGGTGCCACCTGGTGAGATGGGTAGAGGGCTAATCCTACCTTTATTATGTAAAATAGACTGGCTCAGGCTTTAATGGCCCATTGAGAAAGGGGGGCTGAGTTTCTGCCTTTTTAATATTTCTTAGGATATTTCATAATGACGTGGGAAAATACCTGAACAAATACCATATGTGTGTGTGTGTGTGTGTGTGTGTGCGTGTGTGTTTTCTGAGGTTCTCGCGGGTATTTGTATGTGGATCTTTGGTTATTCGGGTTTTCTCCCACGTAAGATTGGCAGTATCTAGGCAACGTTTCGATGAAGTCTCATTCATCATCTTCAGGCCCACACAGCATGAATAAACAAGATGACACCTCCTGCCTTCCAGCCATTTGGAAACCCGCCCTCATGAACAGACGAGTACCTAACATGAAGAATGACACCAGACCCACACCCATGAGAGCCACACAAGATGCCACCACCACACTTCCATGTAGAAAACAGACTCACACCCACTCAGAAGATGAGACACGACCACGGACCAGAGGCCGCACTGCAGCTGCATCACTACCCACTTCAAACCCCTCCGAGCCATACATGAAGCAAACCGACACCCACTATGAAGATGCAGCACGACCACGAACTCGAAGCCAAACAGCAAGATCACAGCTCACCAACTCAAATACCCCAGCAACTAAGACTAACCTGAGCACAACCAAGCCCCCACCTGAGCAGAACACGCCTCTAGCCAATCAGAACACGGCCAGCCCCCAACCAATCAGAACACAGCCAAACCCCTACCAATGAGAACACACCCCCACCCAATCAGAACACAGCCAAGCCCCCACCCAATCAAGTCACACCCCACTAGTAGTTAAAAGGAAGAAGCAGCTGCAATCTCACATCACTCTGAGAAGCACAGAGCCGAAGACAGAAGCCTGAAGATGATGAATGAGACTTCATCGAAACGTTGCCTAGATACTTCGAATCTTACGCAGGAGAAAACCCGAACAACCAAAGATCCACATACAAATACCATGAGAACCTCAGAATATATATATATATATATAAATATATATATAAATATATATATATATATATATATATATATATATATATATATATATATATATATATATATATATATATATAAAATACAATATTCAATGTGTGTCTATTTACATTCTGAAGGTTTTTTTCTTTTTCAAAATAAACTCTTTAGGTTTGTCAGTTTGTTTTCCTTCTTCATTCTACATGATTTATATATTTTTCTTTTAATTATTTTGTATCACAAAATATTTTAAAAATAAAATTAAACAAAGGCATTGTGAGCATTTTGTTTTCTTTGTGGATTTTATTTTGTTATTTTCTAGAGGGGGATAAATGTGATTTAAAAGTGCACACACAAAATTAGCCACAAATGCAAACTGTATAGTCACAATTTCATATAGAAAAATGGACACCAACAATCTACAACAAAGCTTTTCCCAGAAATTCTGATATCAATTGGGGGCAAGATTGCTTTTCACTTCTTTCTGTAGAGATTCAGCCCATGTTTCATAGATCTCTTAAATGCAGCAGAAATATGATGTCCTAGTTATTTGTTAGGGATTACCAACAAAATAAAGATGACATGAATTAAAAATATGAAAGGGGGACATTCAATTAAAGACATCCTTTGAGTATCCTATGGTCAGGCTGAACAAACAATCAATGATTTGGTGCAGGAATCTATGTAAACCATCAATAGACAGCTTCAAACATCTTTTGAGGGGTTGAGAAATAGAAATGTCACCACTGTGAAAACGTCCTTATTTAGATCATTATTTAGGGAGACAGAGTCTAAGCATCTTCTTATTATTACTGAATGAAAATTCCCAGAATTGACAGTTAGTGGTGGTGGTTTCTTTCAAAAGACACACAATGAATGGTCCTTTTGTTCTCTTTCATTCTTCTCATACAGGTAATCCTTGACTTACAACCGTAATTAAGCCCAGAATTATAACTGTAAATGATGGTGGTTTAAGCAGGTCACCACGTGACCACACCTGATTTTTGACTTTTTTTTCCCAGTAGTTGTTAAGCTAATGCTACAGTGATTAAGCAAATGCTGCCGTCGTTAAAGAAACCTATTTTCTTCAAAACACTCTCACCATGATGAGTGTTTTCCCCACCCATAAACTAGAAGTAAATGCCAGAAATTGGCAAAAACATCAAAAATCGTGGTCACATGATACTCCATAGGATACTCCATATGGCTGAAAAATGCAAGCTGTTGCCAAAAGCCCAAAATGCAATCACATGATTGTGGGCAGGTATGGGAGATCTCTTTCAGAATTCTGGATCTGAATCATAAGTCACTCTAGAAGATCTGTCATAACTTTGAATGGTCACTAAGTGACCAGTCATTAAGCAAGGACTACCTGAAGATATACCTGATCATAATGTTTTCTTTATGGAAGCAGAGAATATGCTTTGTTGTAAATTGTGTACTGTATCTATGCATGATAAAGGTATGCCATAAATCAGGGGTGGCAAACTCGATTTCATTTAAGGCCACATCAGGGCTGTGTTTGATCTTGGGGAGCTGGGGTGGGCTTGGCCAGGGTGGTCATGGCCAGCTCAATGTCACCTGTATTGGGGGTACCTGTGGTTGCCTGAGTACTCTATCAGCAAGAACAGGCTCCCGAGCACTGTTTTCGGCTGTGACGTCCTCCTGTAACCCTCTGCCAGTGAAAACGGAGCTCAGGAGGGCTGCACCGGCTGGTTCTTTGCTGTTTCCAGGTTGGCCCCATGGGTCAGATATAAACACCCCCCGGGCCAGATATGACCCATGGATCTTGAGTTTGACACCCCTGCCATAAATGTTGGAAGAGTAGGAAGCGTATAATTTCATGTTTTAAAGATTCAAAATATTTGGTACTTGACCTTTGCAAAAGTGTGTTTTTATAGAGAGAGAAATACCAGATCAGATATTGCCAGAACATTCTGGAAGTGCTTTTTCTTGTTGCAGCCTAGCTACTGGTGCTTGGCAGCTACCATATTTCAGGAGAGACAGAACATATTTATTTGTAAAACAATGAACCAAAAACCTTGGATTATGGATTTGCGATCGGATCAAATGCATGATTTTACTCTCATTCAGCTTTCCTGAAGTTCAGCTGGGAAAATAGAATAAAGTGATTGCGGGGAGAGGAGCTTAAAGGGGGGTTCACTTTGGCCCTCAGAATATATTTCACTTTGAAGTGAATCAGTCGGGGGGAGGGCAGGGAATGAAACAGCTTCTTCCTCTTTGCCTCCTGTTTCAGAAGAAGTGTCAGCTAAATTTCGTACATAGCTGAAGCCAGAGATAACAGGTCAGCAAAGTGAGAAATGCAGAAGATAGAAAAACAGGATTTCTGCCCACCGTGACCTATTCTGAAACCTGGCTGCTTAAGAAATTATTAGTATTGTAGAGTAGATTCTGTGGGATTCAAAAATTTTTTACTACCGGTTCTGTGGGCATGGCTTGGTGGGCATGGCAGGGGAAGAATATTGTAAAATCTCCATTCCTGCGGGAAGGATACTGCAAAATCCCGTCCCCCCACCCACCCACCCACTAACCTGCTTTCCAGCTCCATTCTCCTGTGCAGGGCAACAAAAGAAGGCCCAGTTGATCAGCTGGGATTTGGGAGGTAGAGAATAGATGGGAGCGGAGCCAGTCAGAGATGGTATTTGCTGGTTCTCCAAACCATTCAAAATTTCTGCTACCGGTTGTCCAGATCTGGTCAGAACCTGCTGAATACTCACCTCTGGAGTAGAAGCATCTGACTCTTTCTAGAGAAGGTTTGGAAGACACACTAGATAAAGACCAACTAGAGATGGCTACCAACAATATATCTGGATAAAGACCAACTAGAGATGGCTACCAACAATATATCTGGATAAAGACCAACTAGAGATGGCTACCAACAATATATCGGGATAAAGACCAACTAGAGATGGCTACCAACAATATATCTGGATAAAGACCAACTAGAGATGGCTACCAACAATATATCTTCTCAAGGGCCAGAGATGGACAGCCTGCAATGGGAGACCCTTTTGCATCCTTCAACCTCATTCAGACAACTGTCAAAGCCATCTGCAAGCAAACAAATTCACCCTCTGTCAAGATGATTAGGGCCCTCCCTTTCCCAGAAGCATCTCAGGAAGGGGAAAGAGAAAAGTAGCAGAAAATAAGAGGCAGAAGATAAGGGTTGTCACAGAAAGGGAGAATGATTGGCTCCACCCAAATTAGACTGTTCTGGAAGATACCAACCTTGACAAAAAAGGATGGTCGCCACACTACTGCCCAAACAATTTGGCATCTTTTTACTATTACATGGCTTAAAATTAAATGAACTGTCCTGCCTTTCTTTTGCTTCGTGCCCTGGTCTGGTGATACCTCAGACAACAGACTGCCATGGCTTTATCTGTGGTCTGTTCTTTTTCCCAGCTAATGGGAATATCCTCCTGACTTCCTTTAGCATGCTCCCTCAATGAGAGATGCACATAAATTTAGAAAAATTATCTTGTCAAGGAGGTGAGAGAGGCCCTGGTTTTTCTCCTTGGAGATTATTTCAATGAGCTAGTGGAGGAGACAAACTGTCCCGCAAAGCTATCTGCTGACGATCTCAAACGCTTAACCGAGCAGAACAAAGGCTAACTTGGTATTTCAAAGTATATATTCACTAAATTTGCCTTTGGGTTTTCATTTCTGGTTCGCTGCTGTTGTTTTCTCTGGCAGCTGAACAATAACTAGCACTTTTTATCTTGCCTTCATGGATTAGTCAGATGGATAATGCACTTAGATCAAGGTTCACCCAGTGACGAAGCAGACAGGACAATTAAAAATGAAAACTGAGAGCAAGTGAGAGGGAGAGCAATTTAATTTAATAAGATAATATTGTTGCAAGGAGGATTGAGTAAGTAGTCAAAAAGAATGCAGAGAGGTGTTCCAAATGACCCAAAGTGTAGAGTCATCTTTCAAGTTGGTATAAAACATTGAGGCATGCAATCCTCTTCTCCAGCATTTTTATTTCAATACTGGTTAAATGAGCTGCCACAAAGAAGAGGGAATCAAGCTATTCTCCAAAGCACCTGAGGACAGGACAAGAAGCAATGGGTGGAAACTAATCAAGGAGAGAAGCAACCTAGAACTAAGGAGAAATTTCTTGACAGAACAATTAATCAATGGAAGAACTTGCCTCCAGAAGATGTGGATGCTCCAACACTGGAGGTTTTAAAATGATGTTGGATAAGTGGTGTAGGGTTTCCTGCCTAGGCAGGGGGTTGGACTAGAAGACCTCCAAGGTCCCTTCCAACTATTCTATTCTATTCTATTCTGTTCTATTCTATTCTATTCTCCTTCCAACTATTCTATTCTATTATCATATACTATTCTATTCTAACTTTATCTGAGATTGCTATATATTTAGATCCCTGTAAAGAATTCAGATCTCATTGTTCAATGTAGTGTTATATTGGATTTTGCAGAAAAATAAGCACTTGAAAGTCTGAGGGAATAAATGTTGAATGAAAATGCCTGTATTCCCCAATCTTGGCAATTTTAAAATTGCCAAGATTAATATTTAAGATACATGGACTTCAATTCCTAGAATTCCCCAATCAAGCATGCTGGCTGGGGAATTCTGGGAACTAAAATCCCCATATCTTAGAATTGCCAGGGATGATAACCACGGCTCTAACAATTCCACTATGATATTACTTAATCCTTTAATACCAAATTTAGAAGCTACATATATCCGCAAAGATATATGACAGTAAAATTTAAGATCTTTCAAATCTTTTCCCAAGAATTTTAGGGATAATTTGCTGATGTTTTATAGGTAAAGGGCCTCTATCATATAAATTCTACTCTCTCTTAGAAATGCGCTGGTTCTCAGGAGCTGCCTCCTAAATTGAGAACATTCAATGCTGACAGGAAGTCTTAGTGTAAATTTACGATGCTACTCTACTTATGGTTTCTAGTAGCAAATTAATGAGTCTTGGGAGGGATTTAAAATCCTTTCCCAATATTAAAGACCAAGAGGTCTCCAAAATTCGTTTTTAATCTTCTGCCAACTCAATAAAGTCTTTTCAAGATGGGGATTTTAAAATATATAGTCTGATATTCAGTGGGTGGCATAAATTTAAATGATTAATAAAACAAAATGTATGCTTTCTCACATACACACAGATATAGGTATACATACTTCAAATCTTTCTTCTTATTGTATTCTCTGGCAATATTGTCATGATTTTGCAGAGGAGAAACTAGTTTCCAGAACACAGAAAGAAACCAGGGACATTTTTCAAAATATTAATAAAAAAAAAAGCAAATTATCACCTGTGGATAAAATTATAAATGAGCAAAATTCTCATCCTCATTCAAAATCCTTTATTATAGCAATCCGATTAATAATGTCTATTTAACAATCATTAATATCAGCAGGACTACATACTTTTCATGTAGGTTTGGTCCCATCTTAATTTTTGGAGGAAACATTATTCTGTGTAAAAACAATGAGAATAACACATCAACAGGAAAGTATGTTTGTGATCAGAATCTATTTTAAAGATGAGTTGGATTTTATTGAAGAAGTGGGGAAGGAATCCATGAGTAAAATGCACTGGTTGGGTAAGATGAAAAAGTTTTTTAAAAGGATCGGTACAAAATATTAGAGATTCAAAGTGGACATAAACAAAATGTAAACATTGCAATAATGTAATGAATTGATAACGAATTATATTGCTGTGCTCTGCTGAACATTCATGTGGTCATGCATACAGGAACTCTTAGCAAGCTGGATCACTAGCCTTCTTCCAGTTGATTTCATAAAGCATGGGTGTCAGACTCATGTTGTCACGGTGGTGTCACGTGATGTATCAAGAATATTTTTCCCCCTTCGCTAAACTGGGCGTGGGCATGGCCAGAGCATGATGCATCCAGCCCATAGGCTGGGAGTTTGACAGCTCTGTCATAAACGATGCAGACAAGTAGAATGAAGCTAAATCATCTTGGCTGAGCCAGATACAAAAAGCTTTATTAAGAGACTCAAAATACCCTCAAAATAGATTTGCAAGTTTCTGTTTAAGATGGAGAGTACATTTCTCCCACAGGACTAAACTTCATACTAGTTTTTTTTTTTTTTTTTTTGTTAGTTTGTTTAGTCTGTCTTTATCTCAGGTTTTGGTTTACAAAGAATAGGAATAGTCTAAGAATGCTTCTTACAAGCACGATTATTTTTATTGCTTAAATGTATTGGCTGTCCTTCAAAACAAAAATTCAAAAACAATTTCCAACATCCTATAGTCACATTTTTAATTTTTAAATTAATAATTTTAGCTAAAAAGACTGGAGGAAGGAGAATAAAAATGCCATGGCGTTCATTTCCTTCCTTCCTTCCTTCCTTCCTTCCTTCCTTCCTTCCTTCCTTCCTTCCTTCCTTCCTTCCTTCCTGCTTTTAGGGTTTCCCATGGTCTCATATACATGTACAAATCAATCCTGAAACTTCTAACTTTTATTTTATATTTTATTTTATTATTTTATATTTCTTGCCTTTATTCTTTTTGTAAATAATTTAAGGTTGCGAACATACCTAATACTCCTTCCTCTTCCTATTTTCCCCACAACAACAACCTTGTGAGGTGAGTTGGACTGAAAGAGAGTGATTGGTCCAAAGCCATCCAGCTGCGTTTCAGGACTAAAGTGAGAGCTGGAGTTCAGAATCTCCTGCATTCTAGGCCAGCACCTCCATTAGCGGACCAAAGCAGACAGGAACTGGATGTGCCAGAGCTAAACTAAAACAGCAGGAAAAATAATATACCCTAAAAAGGCCATGTCTTAAGTACATACTAGTGTCTTAAAAGATCTGCTGCCAAAAGGCAAAAGGGATTCCAAAACTGGGTGGGAAAAACAATTTGATTCTTTGATTCTGAAGTCTGGAAAATTCAAAGTCCAGGATAATGTGAGGGCTCTAGGAATATATAGAAAGGTGACCCTTCCTTCGGATATGATAGCCCTAAACTCTAAAGTCTATCATCTGCACCTCTCTAACTGTCTGGTTTAGTTATGCAACCCAACAGGACAGACACAGACTTCCGATGATAATCAGGACTGCAGAAAAAGCAATTACTACCCACCTGCCTTCAATCGAGGACCTGTATACTGCATGAGTGAAAAAGAGGGCTGTGAAAATATTTACAGACCCCTCACATCCCAGACATAAACTGTTTCAACTCCTTCCCTCAAAACAACGCTATAGAGCACTGCACACCAGAACAACCAGACTCAAGAATGCCTGAATGCTCTGCTAAACAAATAATTCCCTCAATACTGTCCAACTATTTATAAAGTCTGCACTGCTATTACTATTAATCTTCTCATCACTCCTTATCACCCATCCCCTCCCACTTGTGATTGTAGGGCTGTAACTTTGTCATTTGTATCCTTACAATTTATATTGACTATTTCCTAGTATGATTTGATTGCTTATTGTTCTCTATGACCGTCATTAAATGGTGTACCATATGATTCTTGACTCTTGACAAATGTATCTTTTCTTTTATGTACACTAAGAGCATTTGCAACAAGCCAAATTCCTTGTGTGTCTAATCCCACTTGGCCAATAAAGAATTCTATTCTATTCTATTCTATTCTATTCTATTCTATTCTATTCTATTCTATTCTATTCTATTCTATTCTATTCTATGCCATGCCATGCCATGCCATGCCATGCCATTCCATTCCATTCCATTCTATTCTATTCTATTCTATTCTATTCTATTTGATTCAATTCTAAATGTCTTGGTAGGTCAATATCAATACTCTGACCAGGACCATGGATGAACTTGATCCATATCTGGAAATATGACATCATATTAGCTCTTTTTGTCTTTTCCGATTGCTTGATAAACCAGAACTTTTTATACAGGAGAGAACAAAATGTAAATGTAGATATAGGATTGTTTAGAGTGGTGGAAAAAGAGGAGATAAAAGATAATATTTGTATGTTATTCACCCAATATGTATAAACTTGAGAGCTGATCATTAAATTTCTGAATGCAGAAAATGAATGTTGGGTGATTGGCTGATAATCTGAATGATTTGCAACCTATGTGTGATGCAAGAATTTTTTTTAATTATTAGAATTGTTGCTTTCACCAATTCTAAAATAAAAAGGAACTAAATACAAAAATTCAACCCATCTTATTATGCTAACAGTCAGCCAATTATTTGTACATAATTAACATTTTTTAAATCTCTTCTATTTACACATAGAGTACAATAGTTGTTGTTCTATTCAATCTCCCAATCTTGTATGGTTTGTGTGTGTGTGTGTGTGTGTGTGTGTGTGTGTCTTTTAGTCACCGGTGATTACTGCCTTGACAAGTCGTTGCAGTTTTCTTGACAAGATTTGAAAAGCGGCCTGCCCTTGTTTTCTTCCTAGGGCTGAGAGAGAGGGACTGGCCCAGTGGTGAGATTCAATTTTTTTTACTACCGGTTCTGTGGGTGTGGCTTGGTGGGCGTGGCAGGGGAAGGATACTGTAAAATATCCAGTTAGATGTGGTATCTGCCAGTTCTCCAAACTACTCAAAATTTCTGCTACCGGTTCTCCAGAACTGGTCAGAACCTGCTGAATACCACCTCTGGACTGGCCCAAGGTCACCCAGTTTTTAGGACAGGATTAGAACCGCCGTTTCCTGGTTTCTAGCCCAGTATCTCAATTACTGCATCAAACTGGTTATAAGTTCATATTATATAGTACATTGTCTAAAGCAGAGCTGTCAAACTCGTGGTCCACGGGGTGGATGCGCCATGTCCTGACCATGCCCATGGCCTGTTTAGCAAGTGGGGAGGAAGTCATGATACATCACGTGACAATGCCATGGCGGCGCGAGTTTGACATCCCTGTTCTAAAAAGTTATACTCACTATACTGAACATTGGCCAGATAGCAATAGCAATAGCACTCAGACTTATATACTGCTTCACAGTGCTTCACAGCCCTCTCTAAGCGGTTTACAGAGTCAGCATATTGCCCCCAACAATCTGGATCTTCATTTTACCAACCCTGGAAGGATAGAAGGCTGAGTCAACTTTGAACCTGGCAGTGGTTCATTCTGACCCAGTGCAAGAAGCAGTGATCAAGTTATGGCCATGCCTGCTCCTTCGGGAGAGTTCCCTGGCCTGATCATCTTCTCCAGGGTCTTAAGGTTTCAGAACACATAGACTTGCGTGTCCTCATAGCTTGGCAGCCCCTAGAGGCTTTTTTCCTCAGTAGTTACTATTTGCCTTGCTTGCTTGGACCAGTAGGTGGCAGTGTTGTGCGACACTACTGGTTTCCAGACAATAGTATGCTTTGTGTTCAGCTCTCTTTTCAGCTGGGTTCTGCATCTCTTCTCTCACACAATCTTGCCTGTAGTAAAAGCTGTAGAGAGAAGTTTGGAAAAATTATCCCTTTTTTATCAGGGGTGTGATTGCTTCAATGTATAGGACTGTACAACTGACTCTCTCATCAAGGAGATGCTAAACAAATGTTAAGTATACAAAGAGGTTATTTTCCCTGCCTTTAATATTGAAGCATAGAGCTTGGTTTATATCACCTCTCCAGAACTTCAAAAAATTGCCAGACGTTTCCTAATTCTTCAAAGAGAGTAGAGACTTCTTCATTTCTATCTAGTAAATTTTCTCATTAATTGATCAGAAACATGTAGGCATTTTCCCTAGTACCAAAAATTATTCTGCATTTTTTTTCTACAGTTGCTTTTGATTTCTTTGCCCCAAGGGAGAACATTCTGGTGAAATTTGTATGGGGTAGGGAGAAGTAAACCTCTCCTTACTTTAGGTAGGAGTGGTTTCAGCCAAGAGAATTTTTCCTTTCTTTCTACATTGATCTCTGAAGTCCTCCATGGACTCCACGTTTATCCAGCCCTCTAGATCTTGGAGGGCATTATGGATCTTGTCTATAAAATGTCTTATGAAAACACCCACTCCCACAAAATTCATTTCACCTTGATCCTGCTAGTATTTCATAAATTTCTGGAGACCAGGATGGTCCTCAGACATGGGCCCTAATTGTTATGATGGTTTTTTTTCTCTTGACTGTGGTTATGTGGCTCAGTTGACTGCCTCCTGCACCACTGTATTATTCTGGTATTCTTGTTTATTGTTATTCATTACTTTTGTTTTGTTGTTTTTTATTTCATCCGGAAGAAGATAATAAAATATTTGAAATAAATTCGAAAGCATCAGGAGGAAGACAGAAGATTTGTGAGGTCCTAGATTCTCTCTGACTTTGGTTGGTTTCTTGCAGATGTTTCATGACCCAACTAGGCATCATTTACAACGGAGGATTTAGAATCTATAAAACACTGCCAAGGCAATTTTTGAATATAGGTTAAAGTATGACAGTTTCTCCCTGGGACTTGACTGTAAGAAACACAACATCAGAGGCATCTGAAGAAGGGTAAAAAAAAAAAAATAGCAAGATGGTGGCCACAACCTTGTGATAGGAGCACTGCCGCTTATATATGTCACTATGTACATAAGAAATCTTACAGTTGCAGCCGCCAATGTGAATTATTTTTAGACAGATCCTGTAGATGCCCCTAAACAAAACAAAACAAAAATATTTTGGGAGGAAGAAGAAAAAGAGAATCTCAGCCGCCTCACCTTCTTTCTTTAACAAATTTCTTCAGATAAAAGTCTACTTTCATCTCTTCAGAATGTTTCTACTTGAGAATCATAAGAATCCTGCACGGTGGGTAGCATTAGCGCTTCCATATTATAAAGGGCAGCAGTGCATCTGCAGACACAAGTGAAAAAACTCAAGTTGATTACTACAACTTCACAATCAAAGTCACATTCTGAAAAAGGGGGCAGGAATTTTATTGTATAGTGATGGGTACCATTTTAATGTTTTGACCCTCCTCTGCAGAGACCCCTGATGGGAAGTGACGTTACAGTAATGTGATTTGCTCAATAAGCCACCCAGAAAAAATGAATATATTTTTATTCTCAGATATTTGTATTACGTCTTTCAGTTCATAGCCTATCTGTCTGTACACTGAATGCACAAGGCAGCCAACAATATTAAAAAACAGAGAAATACAAGAAAAAAGTCAACCAAAACTGCAAACATGACTCTCAAGTTTATTATAAATAATAGAGTAATGGTTTTTATATCAAACCCAGCTACTTCCATCGCAAATGCAATTAGTCTAGCCATGGAAGCTATTGTCTTGAATTCAGTGGCTAGAATTTCAGAAGAATGCACATCTTCTTAAGACTATGCTTTGCAAATGAAGGATACTTTCCCGTCTTGGTTTTCCTCACAGCTGAAGATACATTTAATATGATTTAAGTATGGTTCCAGTTATGCACTTTTAGCTAATGACATGACAAACATGTCTCTACCATGGCACCATTTGTCATTCTTAGTGGTCATTCGAGGAGCATTGTCGGCTGAAGAAAGCTCTTTTTGCAATTGAAGAGCTAAAGATGGCCAACGTTTGGAAAACAGAAACTGCGTGGTGTGCTTTGAAGCTGGAAAATAATGAAAGCTGAACCTCATGAGCATGTCTCAGTGATCTTCTGCATGGGTTTACTATAAATATTCAATAGGAATGAGGACAAAATGCACCAGGAAGCCCACAAGGATTTCCTGTCTAAAAATGAGGGTGCAGCTCTAGAATAACCTCAGATGGCTTTGTTAGATAAAAACTCTACTTGAAAGAAAGAAATGAGTAGGACTCGTCTAAGGCATGTACAGGGTATTAAATAGTGGAGAAGAACAAGGCTGATGTATGGTTGAAGCAGCTGATTAGTAATTCATAGAAAATGCAGCTTGGGATTTTTCTGAAACAAGAAAATTTTGTTTCTTAAACAAGGAATTTCCCAAAACATAACTCTGCCCTTACTTCGGTAGTGTCCTGTGACTTTTACCTTGACAGTCAAAAGCTGGCCCTTGTCTTAAGAAGGGTGGTCAAACTCGCGGCCCGCACAACAGATGCATCATGTGCTGGCCCCTCCCCCACCCAGTTTAGCGAAGGGGGAACAGTCCCAATATGTCATGTGACACCGCCGTTACAATGTGAGTTTGACACCCTGTCTTAAATCATTAGCTTGGGACTAACTTTTTAAGGAAGAGGGTCCCCAGGACATTCTTTCAGCAATGTTATTAGAATAATAATTTCTTTCTTTTTTTTAAGTGTCCTCTTTTCTCCCAGAGTATGTTGTTTTTAAATCATCACTGACTCCTCCAGACAAAAGATGTTGCCTTGCCAAGCCACAAAGCTAAGCCAGCATAATTTGCTGTTATTTATTTACTGGATCCAGTGTCTACTAAACCCTTCTTAATGGAAATCTTGCTTTGGAAACTTATTTCTGATGCTGGGAATCCGAGTTGTACTAGACAATTGTAGACCAGGAAATGATGTCAACTAAGAAGAGTTACAGTCATGCCTGTAAAACCTGACTACAGAGTAGGAAATCTTCAAAGCCCCCATCAACATCCTTCTCTTCAGAGTGGGAAGGGGGAGTAATTACAATATTATCAGAAACAGCACTCTCTTTCTCCCGAGGGAAAATTTCCAACTAGGGAGCTGTCTTTATCTCATAAATTCTCATAATCACTGGGAGATTCCTTTGCAGTCCCAGAACAATGTTTATCACATCACGTCATTGCCGAGATTTGAACTGTTTTGGGGGTTTTTTTCCCTAAAAAAATAATCACTTACAGTGGAATGTATGAAATGGCTTTTAATAACCAGTTTAATCCCTGCTTCCAAGAGAACACTGATAAAATAGTTTTCCACCAAGTTAATATTTACAGCGTTGTATTACATGGTATTGTGTTCCAACCCTTCATGACTCCTTGCTTGCTTAAGACCTAGGATTTAGTGGCAAGGGAATCTCTTGTGGCTAAATTTATCTGTAATAAATTCATTGAAATATGAAGTAAATCAGTGATTGGTCATATGGCACTTTGAGTAAATCTGCAATCCTCATACTTTTCTTGGTTACATGCCTTTCACTTTGTTAACGGCAACTGGGTTGGATGATATTGGTAGCGTATCCTGAGTTGGTTTTAGAAATTCAGAAAACATGATGGAAGACAACTCTTATACTGCTTTTTTACTGAATTAGATCCAGACGAATTGGTGAGGCAAAGGGGTAGAAGAACTAACTATGCCTATCAGAGGTAGGCCTTTGTCCTAGTTCTTATGTTCTAAGGTTGCTGTTTCATAGACATTCTTAATCTCCTAATCTGCATTTGTTGTCAAAGAATATTTAGAAACTGATTCCTTGTCAAGTGAAAAATGAAGATAACAATTTTTGAGGACATTGGGGGGGAACAGTGTTTTCCTTCTAGTTCATTGTAAAAATAATATTTTAAAGTAACTGTAAAGCAAGGTTTCTGAAGAAGTGGGTAACATACTACTTATCTGGCTTTATGGACATTAGCAGGGGAAACTAGGAGCTGTTTTTCTATAACATTCAAAGGGCCACTGATTTGTCACTTCTGCCTTAGAAATAGCCTCTAGCAAAACGTTTGAAGAATGTACAGAAAAGTAAAGTAATTTTAATAGCAATATTTTCAGTAGGAGGAGTTGGTGTCTAGACTGTTGAAGACTGTGCCCAAGAGACTTCATGGATGCCATTGTAATTATTTAACACAAATGAAATACTGTTCTTGTGGTTTTGCACAATACTAAGAAAGTTATACTGTAAGCAATTTGCTTCAATTCATTAGAGCAGTGCTGAAACCTTTTTGACAGTTTTGAATTATTCTCATTCAATGAAAATGAATGATAAATTCTGAATAAATTCTGAATATCTTATGGAATGGGTGCAAATTTCTTAATATACCTTAGTTGTGTTTGCTTGACAATCTCCCATTTTTAATTTTTCAATCATTTCTCTAGCTGTTTGCAGTCTCCTTGGATTCTCATGCTTCATTCAGTCCTCAGTGGGAGACATTATGGCTGGGAAACTCTTCCCATGCAATTGTTTCAGCTAAAGAACAGAAGGAGTCAAAAAGGATTCAGAACAAGTGAAAGATATGCGATAGACCTTTCTGTCATGCCACACGTGCAACATGG
Source organism: Pseudonaja textilis (assembly GCF_049901715.1). NCBI lineage: Eukaryota > Metazoa > Chordata > Lepidosauria > Squamata > Elapidae > Pseudonaja > Pseudonaja textilis. The sequence goes on from NC_142008.1 coordinate 18,367,649, forward strand.
GCTATCTCTATCAACTTGCAACAGTAAAGTATGCTAAGCCACCTGTAAGAAGCACAGAGAAGACTTTGGAGAAACAATGCAGTGACGGTTACCAAAACATATTTCAAGTTCAGGAAATGAAGAAAACATTAAAAAGAAACATAACTCCCACTGTCCTCTTTATTTTCTCCTTTTTGTTTTAATTTTGTACTTCATTGTCTATTTTTAACATTTAGTATATACAAAAAGAATCTCCAAATGACTCAGTCTAAACTCCCTAATAGCGGGAAGAAAAACCCAACCAGGTTTTCTCAAAAATTTGTTACTTTAACCTAGAACAATGAAATCAAACTCCACTATTCTTGCAGATTCTGTTTTCTGACTGGGTCTACCTTGAAAATCTGACATCACCAGGGGTGGGTTACTGGGGTTTCTCAGGGGTTCGGGAGACCACCTAGCTAAGATTCTGTGCAGTTCAGAAAACTGCCAAATCCCTCTCCTGGCTGGCTCCACCCACCCCACCCCTCCCAGGAGTCCACATGAGGCCAGTTTTGGATGCAGGTAAGTGCAGTGCGCATGTGGAGGCTTGGGGAGGGTGAAAAACAGGCCTCCGCAACTTTGGGAAGGCTGGAAATGGGCCTGTTTCCGGTTTCCAGAGAACCTCTGGAGCCTGGGGAGGCCATTTTGTCCTCGCAGTCTCGAGGAAAGCCTTTGGAGCCCGGGAGGGCAAAAACACCCCCCCACCCATGCTGCACAAGGCCGACTAGGCCACACCCACTATGGCCATGCCCACTTAGCAACTAGACAGAGAACCCATTGATAAAATTTTTGAAGCCCACCCCTGGACATCACCCAACAAAACCTTGATTTAGATATTGAAATAGAAGGTTTGAGGAACCAATTCAACTTATATAGTTGTTCACTTGCAGAATGACTCTAGGCAGATAGATAATGGGATTAACAAGCTCACAGTACAAAAGAACAAAGCAATAATAAAAGGTTACAACAGGTAGAGACCAAACACAACATACCAATGTTTGCTATGCACAAATAAATCATCCTGGTCCTGTCCTGGGGAAGAATCAAATCTTCAAAATCTTCCTAAAGGCCAGCAGAATCTGGGCCAGCCAAGTATTGGAGAGGACAGGCACTTTGATAGAGAAGATACACCTTCTGGGTTTCATCAAGTGCCACTCGTTAATAACAGAAAACAGTTTGGTACAGATTAGGTTTTTACACATCAAATTGGGCTATCTAGGAAGTCAAAAAGGTTGCAGCTGCCACGATGGAAAGTCTGCCTCTTTTTATGCGCTATTGTGCACAACACACATAAAAAATATTGGATTTCAATTGTGTGCTTCTTGATGTCTCCTGCCTTTTTTTTTTACACCGTTGATATCCCTGAGAAGACACCAAAGAATATCCTAGGGACGTTACAGTGTTCTTTTTGGGAATCACTAAATCATCTTGTCAACATTGCACTGTTTGGGGGAAAAAAAGAGATTCTGAGGCTAGCATGAGTAGAAAGGAGATATATTCTTGCTTTAAAAAATTGTTTTTAAATAAAATCTATATATCCTAATATGAATTTCCTCTTGTCAAATACTTTCAAGTCCTTAAGAGTGGATTGTTTAATTAAAAAGACAAACTCAGTTGCCAATCTCTAGCATCCCACGTACACCTTGTTTAGGGTGTATGTTGACCTGGTACTGTGCCAAGTCAAGAGCAACTCTACATGTATGCTATTTCTTAAACTCTAAGAGATAGAAGCCAGTTATTTAGGCCAGCAAATTAAATCTCCAAAGAGAATTTGTGGGAGAAGGGAGAATTCAAGCCAGGCTTTTCCAAATGACTGAACACTTAGAGCTAATACATAAAATGATACAGCTGGTGTTAATTGCCTGAACTGTGTTAATTGTCAGATATATTTAGTGATGGCCTGGATTAGAAGCAGAAAAATACATCTGAGGCCAAGATTGCTAAACTCTAAATCATGTTTTTCAAACTTGATAACTTTAAGATGAGTGTATTTCATCTCCCAGAATTCCCCAGCCAGGGAATGCTAGCTGGGGAATTCTGGGAGCTAAAGTTTACCCATCTAAAAGTTGCCAAGTTTGAAAACATTATTCTAAACTGAGTAAATTGAATAGAAGTGAACACTGTTGTTTCATGGAAAAGGAGCAAAAAATACCGCAGGCACCCAGATATCACTGGTGATTTTGAAACCTTACCCTTTATTATTCCACAATGCATAACCATAATGTATAAATGCAAGTTGGTTTCAAACTGGTAATTTATTATGCAATGCATGCAAGGACCTGCTAAATTAGGTAACTTGAGTTGTATTTTCTCTCCAATTGTCACTTTTCATCTAGGTCTCTTTATGGTGAATGGGTCTTTTTGTTGGTAGTAATTCTCCTGCACTATGTTTATAGCAATTATAACTCAAACCAACGCATGAGGGAAAAGCCAAAGACTGTTCAGCATCTCCAAATCTTGTGGGAATTCAAACTATGGTTGGGTGATGAAAGCAGAAAGAAACACACAAAAAAGTTGTGGAACTTGGCTAGAGGTTAGAGCTAGTGATTGGTGGACTGCATCTGGTTAAGCTGCTTATCATAGTAGATGAAACCAAATGCTATCAAAGGTAACTACTGTAATACTGTATTTTGTTGGTGTATGACACTTTAACACTGAGGAATGTAGTCATGTTTACTTGCAGACATTTTACTACCAAACTAGATAACATCATCAATACTAACTGAGGTTACCTAGTTGAGTAATGAATCACCCAAGCTCAGAGAACACCAAGGAGTCTACAGATACCATGCTCATGAATGTCATTTTCTGAAACAATCCATTGTTATTCAAATGCATCAGAATTATATTAACCAATTAAATGTGTTCTAATTATTTTAAAATATACTTGCTGAATATATACTGAAAATCCTACCTTACAGATGTGGCAACTAATAGAAGATAATAACACTGGAATCTCCACTGAAAACAGGTCCCAGCGTGCTTTTTAATCTGTTCGTTGTCAACATTAGGTGTTGGCAATTTGAACTGGGAAAATGGTAACAAAAGAAGGCACATTGGAAGATAGGAAATAAAGCAGAACCGAAAGGAACAATTATGACATTAACACAGGGTCAGAAGGCAAAGTACTGCTATTAATAAACTGTGGAGATACCATAGTATACTCCTTCTTAATCAACATTGTAGAGTGTTACCAATCAAGATAAATATACTGCTCCAAGACATTTTGCCGCCTGAGATGAATAGCAAATAACATATCTCTTGCCATCCATCCAAATCTATGTGCACAGTCTGCAAAACAAGACAAATTATTTTGGCAGCTGAAATATAAAATCCCTAAGTACCTGTCCCAATCTCTGGCTATAAATTCAAAAAGACTGAAACACTATAATCACTTAAATTCAATGATATATGGGGTTGTGCTAAAATAGTGATTAGCTTAATGTCCTTTCTTCACAATTATATAATATTATAAAGTGGCCAATTTACTCTATTCCATGCTAGGCCCAAGATATTTCTCAATATTTCAACATTCAATATTTTGGGGGGTAGTATGCTACACAGAGGTCAAACATAGAATAGGGAAGGACGTGGGCTGAACATGGACATAGATCCAAAAATGTTTAAAAATGAGCTGTTATCTAATAATTTTATCTTCAGCCATTAAAAAATTGAATGGATAATAATGTTTCATGTATCTCTGAGTTGTGTTTGTCAAATAAGTCATGGTAAGTGAGGAATTTTGGACTTGTATTAGTCCAAAGAGGATGTAATCCTGACCTTAAACAAAACTTTTGCTTGTTCTGCTATCATGTAGTCAGTTAAATTTTAGGAAATTTCCTTGAAAGTTTTTTTTTTAATTTAAAGAGCAGAATGTTTTAAGAAACAAAAAATGACATGAATTAATTAGGTAGCACAATTGAGTTTACACTTCCAAAAATAAAATAAAAAATTGAAAAGTGTGAAAAGGCCTTCGGTCTCTTTGCTCTTCTGTCATTATCTCATCAAAACAGGTTTTGCCAGTTTTTGAAGCAATAATAAAAACATTGAGATGACAATGAGATGCTGAGAAAGTGGCAGCCAGAACTATGACTTGTCTAGATGGCTTCTTAAAGTGTCATGCTTCTCTTTAATACAATCATCCACATGGTCTTCCATTCATCTGGATGAAGGTAAGCACCAGAACAATGACAACAAGTTCCCTGGCAGATAAAAGGTCGAAGTATGACAACAGAAACCATAAGTGGTTTCCATAATAAATGAAGAAAATAAAAGAAGAAGAAGAAGGGCGTTCTTTCCAGACTTTATGAATTTTCTCTAAATTCCAGGAAGAAACAATCCTTGGAGAATGACTCCATTTTAGAAATAAACAAATGTGACAAAACTTCACATTCCCCGTCTATTGAGGAGATACCACACAGCAAGAAGGAGGATGGCTTTTCAAAACTTTAGAAAGTAATTACTGGACAGTTAATCCTGTTGGACATAGCGTGCCTGTTTCTGCATCAGTGCACTTAGAATTGTTTTGAAAAGCAACAAAAGACACATCTCTTAAAATCGATTTCAGAAGGGAATGAACCTAGAGTGTTAAGGACGCTGTCAGATGTGAAAATGTGCTACAGCAGTAGAGAGGTGAGACATCTGAAAATGTTCTGCAGCAGTTTTTCTCAAGAATGGCAAGTTTAACTCCTATGGACTTCAATTTCCTAGCCAGCATGGTGGCTGGGGAGTTCTGGGGATTGAAGTCCATAGGTCTTAAAACTTCCAAGTTTGAGAAACATTTCTCTCTACAGTTAGAAATCAAAATACCACCAAATGAGGAGGACCAGTCTTGAAGTAGGAGAATGAATTGTTTTGCCTAAATCTGAATATTGCAAATACAAATGCAAATCACCCCAATGTAAATCATCCCAAATAATTCAAATTAAACATACTAAAAATTCATGTTCTCCATTTTCAGCCAGTGGAGGAAGCATTCCAGAAAGCATTAAAAACATCAATTATTCTCCTACATTCTAAACAAATTTATTTTAACTACCTCATGATCATTTTGTGTTGCTGCTTTAACTCTTTTTAAAAATCTGTATGTATCCCATTGTATTGCAGCTGTAAAGGGAGTTAAACATAGGTCAACTAGACATTATTCTTTGTATGTATTTTTTTTACTTATTTATTTATTAAATTTATTTGCTGAGCATATCTCAACAAGATGACTCTTTTTTCTTTATATCTTTTTGCACTTCTATCCCTATTCTCTTTTTATTCTTTATTTTTTCTCTTGATTGAAGGTATATATTAATTTTTATGTATACACTTTAAAATTTAATAGTTATTAGAAATGAAGTAATCATGGCAAATTGTTAGGTATCCAGACTGTGCAGGATTCCCAGCTATGTACATTATATCTGTGCATAATATATTATATACATTCTGTTCTCTAAACAGTTCCAAATAGCTAATAGCTAAAGGAAAAAACAGCATCTTTGAGTCAACTATGACATGGATGACTGAGAATCGCCACAGACAATCACCCCTTACCAATAACCTGTTTCCAATTCAGCATCATTCCAGATAAGGAACTTCCTTCCTTCCTTCCTTCCTTTCCTTCCTTCCTTCCTTCCTTCCTTCCTTCTTCCTTCCTTCCTTTCCATAGCTTCAAGCATTTCTAAGAATATATTTATCTAAAGATAAACTTCTTTTCTCAATTCCATGGGTAAAGTTATCTTGAAAGCCTCTGAAAAATGAAAAGTAAGAAGGCCAACAAAACCTTAAAGTGAAACATGGTTTCAGATTTAATCTGAACTTGGACTTTGTAATTTCTAATTCCTCCTCCGCAGAAGGTCCTGGGTTTTGAAAGCTGTTTGGAAAATTATTATCCTTCCTTCCTTCCTTCCTTCCTTCCTTCCTTCCTTCCTTCCTTCCTTCCTTCCTTCCTTCCTTCCTTCCTTTTATAAATAACTCAAGGTGGCAAACATATCCTATTTTTCCCACAACAATCCTGTGAGGTGAGTTGGGCTAAGAGAGAGAGTGATTGGCACAATGCCACCCACCTGGTTTCATGTCTAAAGTGGGATTACAACTCAGCAGGGATTATGTAGTCTCCCACTTTCTAGCTTAATGTCTCCACCAATAGAGCAAACTGGCTCTTCCTGCCTGCCTGCATGCCTTTATAAGTAATTTAATGAGAATTTAGTCTAATAAATGAATTATGCTCTATTACCTAAGGTAAATTTTGAAAAATGTAGTGTTGGTTATTTATTTATTTAGAGCTTACAAACAGAAGTCTGGTGTACACATGATTTAATTAAATAGTTAAAGAGGATTTAATCTAACAACTCACTTATGCTCTAGTCTCTTTTGCCTGAAGATTTGGACTAGTCATTACAGCCCCCTAAGGGCCCAACCATGCAGCTGCTTAAACATGTTTTCTGACATGCTGAAGAAAATCTTGTTAGTCTAAATCAGGCCTGTATAACATGTTGAAGAAGGTGGGGAGGCACACTGATACATTCAAACTCCTCATAGCCCACAAAGACATATTGTACCTAGAGTGCCAATCAGCTGTTCTGCAACCAGAAATGCTCAGATGGGGATTGAAATTAGGCTTAGAGATGATCAGAATGATGTCTTTTGGAGACAGGAGTATATACCTGTACATATACATATACATACATATATAATATATTGTATATAAAAACATATAGATAGACAGATCTATCTATCTATCTATCTATCTATCTATCTATCTATCTATCTATCTATCTATCTATCTATCCATATGGGGTGGGATTAAAAAATTTTAACAACCAATTCTGTGGGTGTGGCTAAGTTGGTGGGCATGGCTTGGTGGTCATGTTATTGGCTGTGCATGGCCAACTCAATATCACTCACATCGAGGCACGCATCTCCTCGCCTGGCCTCTCATGACTGTGGGGATGCTGCAACAGTCGTAAGTGTGAAAAATAGTCATAAGTCACTTTTTTCAGTGCCATTGTAACTTTGAATGGTCCCTCCACACAACCAAAGTACCAGCAATAATTCAAGAGAAGTTCCTGAGACAGGAAGTCTAGTCCTGCCAAGAATGTAAAAAGGTTTAACGGAGAGGCAGTTTCTGTAAGCAACACCAGAATGTTTCCTTCCTGCCTTCCTTACAGGATTAGGCCAGTAATTCCTTCTAACAACCAGTTCTCCGAACTGGTTAGAGTGTTAACAACTGGTTCTAGGGAATAGGTGCTGGTAAAATCCCACCCCTATACATATATATGTAAGTTTTAGATGCATGAGGTTGTTTGGCAGGCCCTATTTATCTCAGGGACCATATGTGGTTCAAGCCTGGCATAAATGATGCTTTCTTTAACATCTATTAAATATAGAGCCAGGTTGCGCATATAGCTGCTGTTCAAGATTGGGTCAGGGTAGCGATCTATGTACAGAACATGTCCTAATGCGATGCGCATGAACCTGCTCCATCCCAGTCTTTGTTTCTATTTTCCACCCAAAAGGCAGGGGACTTATCAATCTAATGATCATTAGATGGCAGATGCAAGTTTACCTTGTTTTCTGCAACATATGGATCCTCTAGTTTGAGGCAGCCTCATTAGTTATGATTAATGTTCTTGGAGAGAGAATTCTTGGAGACAAAGATTTTTGGTGCATGTAAGAAATGTGTTTACTGTGGGATCCTCTCAGATCCATCTACATTTCCCTCCCAAAACATTGACTGATCTGGTTAACATGTTTTTTATAAAGTTTTTATTTTTTACAAGAAACATACAAACAAAACATAGAAACATGAAACCATCTTTCAATTATATACATACAATGTGTCAGTTGGCTACGATCTTTTGTGCTATCTTTTCTTTTTACCATTACTCACAAGTTATATAAATTCTCACCTTATCAATCTAACATGTGCTTATATAATATCAATCATTAATCATTCATTTACTAAACTATTTTTCCTTCATTCTATACGAGATATTCTAAATTTCATTATAATTTAATCTTATACATTCATCCAATGCAGGGGTGGGATTCTACCAGTTCACACCTATTCTCTAGAACCGGTTGTTAACATTCTAAGTGGTTCAGAGAACTGGTTGTTAGAAGAAATTACTGGCCTAATCCTGTAAGGAAGGCAGGAAGGAAACATTCTGGTGTTGCTTACAGAAACTGCCTCTTCGTTAACCCTTTTTACATTCTTGGCAGGACTAGACTTCCTGTCTCAGGAACCTCTCTGGGGTTTTTTTCCCCTCCTTTGCTTGTGTGGAGTGACCATTCAAAGTTACAATGACACTGAAAAAAGTGACTTATGACCATTTTTCACACTTATGACAGTTGCAGCATCCCCATAGTCATGAGAAGCAAGGAGAGGAGATGCATGCCTCGATGTGAGTGATATTGAGTTGGCAACACCCAGCCAATACCATGACCACCAAGCCATGCCCAGCCAGTCACATGACCACCAAGACATGCCCACCATCTAAGCCACACCCACAGAACCAGTTGTTAAAAATTTGAATCCCACCCCTGATCCAATGGTTATGTATTTTATATTGTATTCTATATCAATCTATTAACTTTTTATTGTAAAGCTTCCTAATCTATTTCTTTACCATATCTCTTTATCTAACCATTGATAAAATAAATCCCATATCATATAAAAATGTTTATCTCTGATTTCAAATGTCAATTTACTCATTTCAGCACAGTCCGTGATTTTCTTAATAATTTCCTCTGCATAAGTATTTTTTCATTTTTCCAATTCTTAGCAAATACAATTCTAGCCGCTGTTAAAACATTTACAATCAAATATTTCATTTCTTTACCGTATATTTCCGGTATAATTCCCAATAAAAATATCTCAGGTTTAAAGTCTATGTGTTGTTTTATCATTTTTTCCAACCATGTGTGGATTATAGTTCAATATCTTTTTGCATCCGAGCATGTCCACCACATGTGGAAATATGAGCCAAGTATCTGATGACATTTCCAACATTTATCCTATTTATTCTTGAACATTCTCGCAATTCTCGTTGCGGGTAAGTGCCACCTGTAAAACATCATTTACAAATTTTCTTTATATGCAGTTGACATTGTCATTTTATAGTTTTGAGACCACAATTTTTGCCATTTATCTAGATCAATCCCATATCCAAAATTTTCCCCCATGCAATAATTGTTTCTTTAACTTGTTCTTCATCTAGTTTAAACTCCAGCAAATGTCCATAAAGTTTTTAAATTACTTTTTCATCAGTACCTGTCAAAATTTTATCTAAATCAGTCAACTTATAATAGATACCTTATTTGCAAATATGAAAACCAATTTATTTTTACACCTTGTTCTTCCAACGCTTGCATAGATTTAAGTTCACCCTTTTCATTCAATATCTTACCACATCTGTTTATTCCTTTTTATATATTATTGGAAAGAAAAAGTTTCAATAGTAGATAACCATAATGAAATTTTTAGTTAATATTGCTTTTTTATCTTCTCCCAGTTTAAAACAATGTCTTCTAAAATACCCCTGCATTTTAGTTCTCTTATACCAGAGGAAGGCATGCCACCCTAACAGCAAGTCATGTCCTTCTAAATTCAAAAGTCTAGTATTCCTTAGTGATATCCACTTCTTTACCCACATCAAACTCAATGCCTAATAATATCATTCCCAATTGGGCAAAGCGAATCCTCCTCTTATTCTTGCATCATGTAACAGTTTAAGTTTTATTCTCGCTTTCTTTCCCTGCCATATATATTTTAGCACTGTTTTATTTAGATCTTCAAAAAATTCTTTTCCTAGTCTAATTGGAATTGTCTGGAATAAATATAAAATTCTAGGCAATACATTCATCTTAATTGTAGATATTCTCCCAATCAATGATAATTGTAATTTTCCCCATTTTATCAGATCTGTCGCAAACTGCTGTTTGAGTTTAAGATAATTGTCCTCCTTAAGTGTGCTGCATCTTGGTGTTATGTGTATCCCTAAATACTTAACCTTATTTGTGACCTGGATCCCCAAAACTTCCTCCAATTCTTTCTTTCATCTTGCTAATATATTCTTTGTTAAGATCTTTGTTTTATCTTTATTTATTTTCAGACCTGCTACTTTCCCATACTCTTCTGTCTTTTCTATCAGTTTAGGTGCTGACTCCAACAGATCCTCTAATATGAATACCAGGTCATCTGCAAAAGCTTGCAATTTATACTCTTCATTTTTAATCTTCATTCCTTTTATTTCTTTTTCTTCTCTGATGTTCCTATTCAGCATTTCCAGTGTTAACACAAACAACAGTGGTGACGGTGGACAGCCTTGTCTAGTCCCTTTTCTTATATTTATAAAGTCTGTTAACTCTCCATTTACCATAACATTTGCAGTTTGTTTACAATACATCATTTGTATGGCTTGGGTAAAATGTAGTAACATAAAACGCCAATTCACATTAACATATTGACCACTCAGTGGCAGCAAAGGGTTGGAGGATTTTGTTTCTCTTGGCTGCCACTTAGTGCTTGTTTGCATTTGTGCCTCAGAATAAATGTGACTGAAGAACTGGACTTTGAGAAATAGCTTTACTGATTTGTTAATCAAATTTTACCTTGTATAAGCTCTGATCATCCTAAAGGGTGGGAGGCCAGGGGAAATGGCTTACCTTGAAACCAAAATTGTACCAGATTGCATTCTACAATATATTGAACTTTTCCAAATAATTTGAAGAAGAAAGGAAACAAGGAGGAAGTGACTTCCCAGGGGAATTTCCTACTATGTAAGCCTACTACTATTTTCTACTATGTAGAAAGCTAGTTTTTTCAGTTACACTTAAGATGGGAATAGGCAATCAATTTTAATGTTTGAAAATATCTTCAAGATCTGGAAAATCATCTTGATTTCATGGATCCCTGAGAGAAATTTAGAGGATTTCCAGAGGTATCAGATCATCCTCAGATCTGGTCTCTCCTGCAGCCAAAACAGTATTGCAGATATTAGATCTGGATCTGGGACCTGGATGGAAGTATGGAATGTAGTTGAGCAAGACGTCATCATCCTCAAAGCTCTGCCCATATTTTCAGTTCAGTCTAGTTCAGTGGCCCCCAACCTTTTTTGTCCCATGGACCGGTACCGGCATCACAAAATGATCCATGGACCGGTACCGGCATCAGCACGCACGACCAAGGCAAGGCGAGCCAAGTGACCGGCCAGCCAGCCATCCCCCGCTTCTCCCCGCCACTTTCAACTCCTCCTTTGTACTTTTGTCGATGGGCTTTTTGGACTCTTTCTTAAACTCCTCCTAACGCGAGACTCCACCACCATTGGGATGGCTCTTCGCTCGAAGCCGCCCCCCCCGACGAAACTAAGGCGCGAGGATTCAGCACCCAAACACTGCTTTCCAACCGACGGCCGACAAGCTCACCCGGAAGCACTTTCTCAAGCGCCGTCGAAACAAGATGGCGGCGCCCACTTCTTTGCGGCCTGGTAAAAAATGCTCCACAGACCGGTACTGGTCCAGGGCCCAGTGGTTGGGGACCCCTGGTCTAGTTGGTCCTCCCTCCTGCCACAAATTTACTTTAATAAAACCAAAAAGTAATTGTATGATTTGTGTAGTGTTGTAGAAATTCCAAGCCCTGATTGAACTACCTGAAGGGTTGATCAAATAGTGTGCAAACATTCCTGTTTTTAATAACACTTTATGAAGCAGCAGGGTTAGAATCCCCTCACAAGAGGGATTCTAGATAGATAATGCTATAGAAAAAGATGGAGGATAAAGTTTGCTAGTTTTAAAAATTCTGTTCCTGCTCCTTTGGTTCTACCTACTCCTTTTGGCATAAGGTGCTTGACATGTGGTCAAGGACTGTGGTAATCATCACCTTTTTCTATAACAGCATCCCAGGCTATGACTTAATGTAGCCTCTTTCCCCTTAAAGGGTGGGATCCGTTTCCTGCTAGAATTTCTTTTTGATTTATTTCTCCTATGTTCCTTTTTTGTAACTGCCCCATCATAGATGTCACTGTTCCATGGACATACAAGCTCAGGGAGTATGTTTGTGTGCATCTGGGTACACAATTGTATATGTGGTGTTTCGCTGGCAAACTTCAGGAAAGACAAAGCACTATTTAGTCTGAATTGTTTCTCTCTGTTTCTCCCTCTCCCTCTTCCCTCTCCTCCTCTCCCTCTCCGTCTCCGTCTACATCTCCGTCTCCCCTCCCTCTCCCTTCCTGCTTCTCATCTAGTGCCTGGAATGATAATCTTAGAGGGGAAAACCAGAAAGGCATTCTACATATGCAGAGACATGCCAGCGCAAAGCTTTGAGTGTCTTGGTTTCTAATGAATTTAATGGTTGGGTTTCCAGGTCCTCTAGGTCATAGCTTAAGGAGCCTTGTTATTATAATCTTGCCTGAAAGAAAGTGCCAGGAACATTAATACCAAAGAATCGCTATATTATCCTGCATTCATTATGTAAATTTCTGGTATATATTCATTTATTTCATGATGTTATTTTCACAAATGATGGGAATGATAACAGTAATTCTGAGTCTGCACGTATACTGATGGTACCTTCATTACAGCATTAACTGGTGCCATACACTCTTCTGAATGTGTGTGTGTGTGTGTGTGTGTGTGTGTGTGTGTATGTGTGTGTGTACGTATTCCTTTTCTGCAAATGAAAAGCTCTCTTGTATTTTTAAATGCAGCTGGTATTTGGGATTTAAGGAATATATATATTCCTTAAATCCAAAATACCAAATATACATAAGGAATAATATATATATTCCTTAAATCCCAAATCCCAAAATATATATAGAGTCCAAAGGGATTTTCTAACAATGCATAATCTAAATGTAGGCATATAGTTAAAAGATTGCATGCAGCTAATCGTCAAATTCCTGGGAAGAAACTGATGGCCACAGCAGTACAACTTTTAATCACATTGAAGAATGGAAGAATCTGCTGTTTTTCATTTTTGTCATTTGTTTTTTTGTTGATTTCTGCTTCTGTTTTTGCATTTGTTTGTCCAATGCAACCACTGTGAATGTATACCGGTTGCCAAGCACCCAAATTATGATCATGTGACCGTGAGGACACTGCAGTGATCATAAAGGCATGCCAGGCATTTTTCAACATTGTCAGAACTTTGAACACTTGTTAAACAAATGGTCATAGTTTGAGGACTGCCTGAATTAGGAAAACAGCCTCTGGTAATATGGATATTTAACAGGAACACTCTTTCCTCCCAGGAAGGGCAAAGATTTTAGTGAAGGCCATGAAGTTCCACTACTTTTTTTTCAGCAAGTGAGGGTGTGGCAATGAAATATCTAAGGCTAGGCTTTCATTCAAGAAGGAACCCTTTCCCCCCACCAGATTTTCAATCTATGTACTTATACAGAGAGTTTGTCCCAGATTTGGAAAAGCAGAAACCATTACTTAGTGCTATGTTCTTCCCACAATCTTTGCTCAGGAAAAAAAAAACCCTTTAAATTGCTAGTTTAACGATCCATTTCTAAAAGAAATGGAAGTGGGTTCCTTGCTCTCGGCACCAATCTATTCTTTGTGGTTGAAGGAAAAATTACTTACAGATTGCAGAAAATTTTCTTACAAAGAGAATTTCAAACCAATATAATATTTTAAATATTTAGCCATAATCCTCACAAATGTATTTATCTTTTTGGGGGTATGGTGTATAAATTGTTAGATCTGGGTGAAAGATAATTCTGGTCTTTTGACGTTTGTAAGAAAAATGTGCTTAAAAACAGCCTAATTATAACTTGTCTTTGTATATAATTATCTGTAACTACAGTTAAACATGATGCTTCATGTACTCAGATCTGGCTTTGTTAAGATGCAAAAATATTGAAATTTCAGAAATACTGAGCCAAATAAAAATATTCCCAATTTTTGTATCCTTAATGAAAACCTCCAGTTATTCTTCTCCATTTAAAGCATCTCAGGAGCATTTAACTTACAAACAACTGACAAAAATACTTAATTATAAGTTACAGCCTAGTCTAGAGCAAGTTTGTATCCTATGAATGTAATTTAAATCTGCATGGAACGGAATGGAACTCAGAAATACTGGAAGACATTTCAAACGGAGAGTTAAGAATATCCATTCTGGTCTTCTGACACAGTTTTCCAAAGACCTTTGGATTTGAGATTAACTTCAAGATGATATCCATTTAGATCCATTACAAAGTCAAAGCCAAAAGTTGGTAATTAAGTCTTATAACATTAGTATGTTATAAGACTTAATTGCTAGCTTCTGGCTTTGATCAGGGCTGTCAAACTGGCGGTGTCATGGCGGCATCACATGACATATTGGGACATTTCCCCCCTACACTAAACCGGGTGGGAGCATAGCCAGCACATGACGCATCTGGCCTGCAGCCTGCGAGTTTGACATCCCTGTCCCAGATGATGGGACGTAATACTTTTGAGCACAGAATTCCAAACCTAAGAATGTTCTCCACCAAAATTGCTACTAGCAGAATATTTCAGCCATTCTCCTAACTATACAGTTAGTCTAGGTAGCCAATAGGCAGAAGCCATAGTCTCTATAACTGTGTTATGTTCAACTTTACAAGACATTATTTATCTTTAGATCTTGAGCTTGAACTTCAATCAACAAATGGAGGAGCAATATGTGATTTTTCTTTTGAGCAAATAGCTCTTTTCAGCAAGCTGCAACAGGTACTTGTTGACTTTGCTGAATCAGCACAGGAGGAAATCTGAACATTTGCTGGAATTTTATGGCATTCACTGCTTACCACTCTGGCCCTGAACAGATGTTAGGATTGTTTATGACATTTATGATATTCTTGGTGTCTTAGTTGGGTCACATGAAATATTTACTGTAACAATATCTTATAAATCAATAATGACATAATGTAGAAAACTTGCTTCTTTGATACATACTTTAGTGATATTTTTAAATGGATCTGATAAAGATTTCCTAGATATGGAGTTTGGATGAAAGAGGGGAGAAATGAATGAGAGCAATCAACCAATGGAACAGAAGTTGCCTTCAGAAGTTGTGGGAGCTTCATCACTGGAAGTTTACAAGAAGAGATTGGACTGCCATTTGTCAGAAATGGTGTAGGGTCTCCTGTTTGGGTGGGGGTTGGACTAGATGATCTTCAAGGTTCCTTCTAACTCTGTTAATCTGAATCTGAAATAGATTGTAAGTGTACAAAGCTTGAGCTGAAAGTAAACATCCATACTTCTTCCCAGCTAAACCAAGTCAGCACTTTTGAATACAAACTGAACATATAAAAAAGAAAGAGAAGGTGCAAAATGTAAGGAAAGTCGGGAAAAGAGAAATAGAAAAGAAAGAAAAAGTAAAAATAAGTAAACTGAATAAAGATGAATATGTTTGTAATTCACTGTAGGGTTTTTGTAATTAAGTTTTCATTTCTGTGTTTCTGATTGGCCCCATTCTATATGATACCTATATCTGAGAGCACTCCTAACATGCTTTCAAATTATCAAACATGTCTAGTTTAAAAAATAAGTCATTACAGCTACGGTAGTCCTTGACCAATTGGGACCAGAATTTCTGGTGTTGTTAAGTGACTTGTCCCTATTTTTATGTCCTTTGTTGCTATGGCTGCTAAATGATTCACTGCAGTTATTAAGTGAATCACACAGTCATTAATTGAATTCAGATTTCCATCAACTTTTCATTTCAAAACCTGGCTGGGAAAATTGCATATGGCAATTACATCATCCCAGGGCATGGAAGCACTCCAGAGTTACTTTGGCTAATGAGATAAGTGGCATATAAGTTTAATAAATAAATAGATAAACCATTGTAAATATATGCTAGTTGCCAAGCATCCTAATTTTGATCACATGACTCTTGGGATGCTGTGCTGATCATCAACTACTTTTTTCAGTGCTGTTATAACTTCAAATTGTCACTAAAAATGTTTTTAAGTTGTTGATGTTCCTGTAGCAGTATCCTCCATCGTGTCTCTGCAAATGTGGGGAAGAATGAGTTGCTTCAGATTAACTTATCTTCAGTCTTGATGCAATTTTTCAGATTGGCATAAGTGAACTGAACAGTTCAGTTCACTTTTTCTTTTCCCTGTCTCCCACACCTCTGTCATGTAGTGCCCCAGATACACTAAACCTGTCCCCTGGAAGAAAACTGTAAATTTGAGAGCAAGGTAATGGTGGAGGACAGAAATGCTTTGATTAATAGAAACACTGTCAGGCTTTGGCTAGAGTCCATAATTTATGTGCAACAATGAGGATGTATTTAGCAAAGACTGAAATTTGACAAAATCTTCCGTTGACGTAAAACTATAATTTAAAAATTATATAGCTATTTGGAGTGCAAGTCAAAGCAGGAAATATATTCCTTAAGTGGAGAAGGGGATGTTTCAGAAGTAATTGTCTGCAAAGAAAACTAATTTAAGGAGAGGGTTGTATTTTGTCTACCTGAGGTTTTTTTAAAGCAGGCTAGTATGTTTTATTTTTGTGATAAACATTTGTTAGATGGGGATAAGTACAGCTTTGCCAAACATGCCCTTTCATGGAATAATGCCAGGATTAATGGATTACTCAAATTCTCAGCAATACAACAACATCTCATTACTGGGATTTCCAGAATTTAGCTGCCAAAATCTGAATAGCCACAAGGTGGTAGCCAAAGAATGCAGATATTCTTTGTGCTGCCATCTAATGGCCTTCTTATTATTACAGTCCAAATAGGGCAATACTCATTTACTTCCCCACAATAACAACTCTGTGGGGTGGGTTGAGCAGAGAGAAAGTGGATTAGTCCAAGGTCTCCCAGACAGCTTTCATGCTTAAGGTGGGACTAGAACTCAGCCTCCTGATTTCTAGGCCAGCTCCATAATCATTACCCCAAACTCACTCAACACTTTTCTATAAATACAGCAAAATACATCCAACTGATCATAGATACTGCATACAGTGGCCATATGACTTGGTTAGATCTGCAGTTTGGAGGCTGGAGAATACTTTTTTTTAAAAATTTTTTTTGAAGGCCTCCTGAATTTTCATATGTGCCATCAGATTGTTCCTGATACTTAGGGTCCACAATTATAGATTTTCTCAACAATGATCTGTCCCTAACTGGGTCCTTCCGGTCTTCCACTGTAACCTTGCTGCTAGTCATCTTCTTTTTCCCTTGTCTTTTAACTTTCCCAGCATTAATGCCTACTCCAGAGAGACCTGACTCTTCGTGTAATGCAGGGGTCCCCAAACTTGGCAACTTTAAGACTTGTGGACTTCAACTTCCAGAATTCTCCAGCCCATAGAATTCTGGGAGTTGAAGTCCACAAGTCTTAAAGTTGCCAAATTTTGGAGACCTCCGGAGTAATGGTAATTTGAGATAAGATAGGTAATTTGAGCCTGACCCTTGCTTAGTTTCCTGCAAAATTTTAGGAGGACTATTAAGACTCTTCCTATAGAATTTACAAATATTTAACTTATTATCTTTATTACTATTACTGGATTGGTTAGAAGTGCCTTGAAGACATTGACTATTTAAGAGGACTTTGGGGAGAGATATGGCAAACTGAAGACAGCTCTACAGAAGTGGAATCAAAGAGTAGCAAAGACCAAGGAACTGGAGAATAGATAGATAAAGAGAAAATAGGAGATGGCCCACATGTGCTCTGGATGGCTGATCCTTGCAAAGAAACCATGGGATAGTGGTCTTCTGTGTGTTTGAACAGCAACAGGCAGTAAGATTAGCCATCTTGTTCATAATCATGGCAGAGAATTTTAAAGGACACTACGTTCATAAACCTCACTTTCTAATAACTTTTGGAAATTGCTCATTAAGTACTTCTAAGCAATTAGAGACCTTCAGAATGACAAGTTTGTAAACACTGGGTAGGCCTGCTTTCAATCCTGAACAAAATAAAATTTTAATTATACATATAAGAATGTGAAGAATCTACAATAAACAAAAAGCTAAATAAGATTTTGAACTTGGAAACTTAGTTAATAGACAAGTTATCCAGATAAATTTGGAATATTGAAAGATTTTGGATGAATTAATTATAAAGAACAAAGAGCTTCTCTTGGGAAATAGATTATGTTTATTTTCTCATGGGAAATAGATTATGTCTTAGTTTTTAATAAGTTACAAGGATAACTAATTTCACAATTTCAAAAACTGGACACTAGAGGGGACTAAAGTTCTCAAGGAGAGGAAAGATTTACAATCCTTTAAAATATTACAAAACATTATGATAATACTAAAGGAGACTTTTGAAGAGTGGAATTAAAATTAGTAATGATAACTACTTCCCTGGATAGAAATGATGTTATTGAAGATATGATGGATGTGGAACAATTATTTGACAAAATAGAGATGGAATTAATAGTTGGATTTACAGCTGAGTAGGCTGAGTGGTGTCTTAGCCACTGAGTGGTGACACAGTGGCTAAGACACTGATCTTGTCGATCAGAAAGGTTGGCAATTGGGCAGTTCGAATCCCTAGTCCTGCATAACAGAGGGAGCTCCTGTTACTTGCCTCAGCTTCTGCCAACCTAGCAGTTCGAAAGCATGTAAAAATGCAAGTTAAAAAATAGGGACCACTTTGGTGGGAAGGTAACAGCATTCCATGCACCTTCAGTGTTTAGTCATGCTGGCCACATGACCACAGAGATGTCTTTGGACAGTGCTGGCTCTTCGGCTTTGTAACAGAGATGAGCACCATACCCTAGAGCTAGAAACAACTAGCACCTTTAGGCCAGGAAAATGATTGAGAAAAAGGATGGCTGAAGTTTTAAAACTTAAAAGTGAAATATAAATGATAAATCAGAACAGTGACATGGATTTTTTTTCCCTATTGGATTCAAAAAGAGGCTTGCTAAAACAGGACTATGGTAGTTGGGCGAGGCTTAATGTCTGCAATGACTTATGATCGAAATTCCACGCTCAATTGTGGGAATAAATTGAAGACTATCTGTATGTTCTTATTTCTGGTAACCTTTTATGGACTTTCTGCTGATACCAGAACTGAAAAGATGATGTTATATCGATTTGTTTATAGATCAGAGATGGGATTGGGATGAAAAGTAAATGTTTGCCATTTTAAAGGAGATGAAAAGTTACTAAACTTGTTTATACCTTTTGGAAAAAAGTTGGAAGTCACATCTTTGTATATTTCTTTTATCTTTCTTTATTAAAGTCATAGTTTTTTATTTCTTTTTCTTGTACTTTTATTTATTTCTATCCTCTTTTCTGCATTTATGTTTCATTTGTGTGAGGTACACCAATGTAATCATTCTTAGTAAAATTATACCATACTATATATATGCAAAAGTTTTTACATTTAACATTTACATAAACTTATTGTTACTATAATTAGTAGAGATGGTTTCTCTGTAGAAGCTATTTATAGAAATAAAAAGAACCCTTGTAATCTTTTCTGCTAGGTAGAAGAAAGATATTCACAAATCATGGCTAATACAATAAATATTTCTATTCATATTTATATTATGACATTATTATTTTTTTCTGCACCTGATGGTTCTTAATAAAATACACTCAAAATCCTACCCTGTCCAATTCCAAATTCAGTGACAGCTGACATAGTAGCAAATAGTTTTAAAGAAAAGTAGAAAAAATATTTTCCTTAAGTATGAATGGCGTCCTGATGAATCATTCAGACACTATTTGGAGGGGGTGCTGGCAACAGAGCCAGAGGGAATTGGCCAATCACTTCCCTGAAATCCCTATTGCTCATTCACTCATAAAGGCAACATTTGATTGGTTCATCTTAGTGTCACTTGAATAGATGCTTTAAGTCAAAGAACTTCCGAATTTAGCACATACTTCTTTGTCTAGTGTTGTCCACTGTTCCTGTTGATCTGCCCACGCCCCACAGCACCAGCCCATGGCACTCCAGCCCATGGCCCCATGCAGTGATGGGATTCAATTTTTTTTTACTACGGGCTCTGTGGGCGTGGCTTGGTGGGCGTGGCTTGGTAGGCATGGAAGGGGAAGGATACTGCACAATCCCATTCCCTCCCCACCGACCGCGCTAACCTACTTTCCAGCTCCATTCTCCTATGCAAGGCAACAAAAGAAGCCCCAGCCAATCAGCTGGGACTCCTATCAGCTGGGGCTTGGGAGGCAGAGAATAGATGGGGGCAGGGCCAGTCAGAAGTGGTATTTGCTGGTTCTCCAAACTACTCAAAATTTCCGCTACCGGTTCTCCAGAACTGGTCAGAACCTGCAGAATACCACTTCTGGCCCCATGGTACTGGTACACCCTTGCCCATTCCTTGCCTTAGGTTCCCCCTCTTCCTACTTAACAATCCATATGGATTTGGGTTATGATAGCAGTCTGGGTCGCAGGAATTGCCATCACTATGCAACGCTATCATGTGACATCATGGTTTATGACTGTGTTGCTTAATGATGGAAATTCCAAACTCAATTGCTGTCATAATCCAAGGTCTCCCTATATCAAATTTCAGCTACAAACCTTGCATTGTGCAAAGCCAGTTCTATCTCTTTCATACACTCCTGAGGACGTTGACAGGTGGCTTGAACTTTCCCTTAACAACTGCTGCAAAACCTAGTCATTAAGCCACCGAGCTGCACATCTTTGATCTAAATACAAATCAATCATCCCACTTGAAATTGCCATAATAAGTAGTTCTTGGCTAGCAGAAAGAGTACTATTTTCTTTCTTTTAATTGTTGTGTATATTCCAGTATATTCCAATATACCTAAGGTATATTGTTGTGTATATATTCCAGATTCTGATCCTAATGTTGTAGCATGTTTATTTAGTGTTCTGTCATCATATAAAGCAGCCATTTTTGCTGAAATGAATCTGTACGCCCAGCCCGTCTCCCAGGTTTAGCAAAATCTCAATGCTATTCTTTTGCATAGCCTATGATTTATGATCACAACAGAGCCCAAAGTGTTATTAAGTGACACATTTGTTAAACCAGTTTTGCTCTATTTTGCAACTTTTCTTGGCCTAATTGATAAGTGAATCCCTGCAGTTGTTAAATGAGTAACATGGTTGTTAAGTGAATCTAGTTTCCTCATTGACTTTGTTCCTCAGAAGATCACAAATAGTGATCATCTGACCTCAGGATACTGCAATTGTCAAAAATATGAGTCGGTTGTTAAGCCTCTGAATTCTGATCACTTTACCATACTCATCACTTACTACAGTGGTAGTAAGTGCGAAAAGTGGCATGTCGCTAGTTTCAGTGCTATTGTAGCTTTGAATAGTCACTAAACAAGTGCTATAAGTCGAAGACTACCTGTATATAGTCACAACAGAGTTTTAATAATCTTCTAATGGCAGGAACTGTATCATCTACTAACTCTGATTGGGTTATGTGCTGTCCAGCCAGTGTATGAGAATTGGATAGTTACACATCAGTTACGCAATTGACATTGTATGACCTAAAGTACAAGATTCACTTCCCACCAACAGCTGATGTCCCCAACTGATGTTGTATGTACTAAGGTCCGAGATTCTCTTATCAACACTAGCATCCCTACTCCAGTGTCTCATGGCCTGCCAGGTGAGCAAATTAGCCCACCAGTGCTCACAACAACTTCTCAACAAGTTGCCGTGCAACCAATCACAATTGCCACACTCAATCCTCAGGCTAAAGAGTTCTCACCACAACCGCTAAACAACTCTGATGCACAGCGTGGAACCAACACCCAACCTCAAAAGGTACTACCTACATATGTGGGGGCGGATACCAACCTTCTCATAAAGTACTCTCTGGTGAACCATGTACCGTCCACAACTGATGCTCTCAAGCCAGAACGCCATGCCTACGATGATGTCATACGAAGAGATGACTTGCCCTCACAGAGAAGTAACAGAGAACTGTCACTAGGTGTGGAAGGTTAGACTTAGCAGCCAGCAGTGTGTACAAATTCAATGACAAGCCAGGCAGAGAATACCTACTATGGAAATCTATTTTCATGAGCACCGCCCAAAGCGAACAGCTGCTTCCCAGCGAAGAACTTAAATTTCTGTTGGCATGGCTAGGACCACGGTCTAGCTACTCGGCAAAACACATTTACACAGGCTTACGTAACAACCTAGACACCGCTCTGAAATGAGCGTGGGATGCTTTGAACCGGAAATATAGCAAAGAAACATTGATGGAATACTCGCTCCTAGAACAACTTCACAGTTTCCCATGTATCGCCATCCATGAAACCCAAAAACTAGAGGACTTTTCCAACATCCTTACAGAGCTGCGAACAGCCAAAGAATGTTCTGACTTACCAGGACTGGCTTGCCTTGATCTCTTCATAATGCAAGAAGCAATCATCGCCAAACTCCCAAAAGAAATATTAGAACAATGGATTGTTTTGTCCAACGGCTTTCTGGCTGCGAACCACAGATGAGACCCACCGTTTGCCTTTCTCTAAGAATTTGCCTTCTGGCAAACAGAGTCCTGCAACAGCTTCAGAAAACTTCACCTCAGACGCAGAGTTTACCAACTTAACAGAGACCGCTACTGCAACTGTGGACCTCTCCAGCCTCTACTGCACATCTCTACAGATCATCACCAAACATCAACACATAACACTGAGATTGACTTCTCATCCTCACACAGTTGGGGAGAGACCTCATCAGATACAACCCAATTTAGATCTACTGCTTCAAAGAGAAACCAGTTCTGTCCTATGCACCACACTCATCACTTGCTGAACAGCTGCACTGGGTTTGCAGCGGAATTACTGACCCAACGAAAAGAGTTACTAAGGGAGTACCAATACTGCTACAAGTGTTGTGAATCCAAACACTTGTCCAAGTGCTGCACAGCCAAGGTGCAATACAACTTATGCCATAGTGACTAATACCCGACCGCGCTGCATCCAGACTCTGAACCACCACTGCAGATATCTCGTAACCCTCCTTCGGACAAGGAGCCTCAACGTAACACAGAAGCATGCAGGGCTCCTCAGAAGACTGACAAACAGAAACCAAAACAAAGGATGAGTGTCAACTGCACAGCACTGTGCGCCGACTAACCGTGCCCTCATTCGTGTCTTCCCATCTGTTTAGCCAAAGTGTACCCTGAAGGACACCCTGAAGATGCTGTGAATATGTACATGTGGATAGACACTCAAAGCACCTGCACCCTGGCCAGACCTGCATTCTTTGACCTCTTTGAAGTGTAACAGGATGACCTTCCCTTCACTGTATCAATATGCCATAGACTAAGAAGCACGGCGGGGAGGAGAGCTACTAAATTGTCAGTGACAATCGGATCCAGGCTCCAACCCAGGCAAATGCCTTAGCACCATCCATTTCAACAGCCTTCCAATGCCCTTTAACACCATCGAAAACAAGAATGACGTTCCAGCTTAAAAGGTCGCTGGTGATCGGTGCACGCTTTTGCTAGGACACGCTAAACGGCTGCCAACAACCACCAGACGTCCAATAAGACGCTCTACATGGGCATATGCCTCTGAAACACCCTTTCCAGCAGCTTCCCAATGCCCTTTGACACCGTGAAAGCAAGAGTACCATTCTAATCCTAAAAGGCCTCCAGAAGTGACCACCAGATTTTCACCTTTGCCACCAAGAGTACCTGTACACCCTAAAAGGCCACCAGAGGTGACCAGCAGACTTGCACCAAGAGGCTAAACTTGAAGATTGAACTTCAAGCTTTGCATGCTTTGCTTTGTTTGATGCTTTATTAATATTTACTGTTTTTCTTAGTTATATAGCCAATTGTTTATCTTAGTTATAGAGCTATCTGCTATTCAGTTAGTATTACTGTCTACTGCTTATCTTAGTTTATAGTTAATTTTTTCTTCTTTTAATAGTGGAATTTACAATTCTAGGCGGGGAGTGTGCTCTCCAGCCAGTGTAGGGAATTGGATAGTTAGGTAGCAACTGTGTGCTGTCCCCTTAAGAGAATGCATCATGGTAAGTGTAGTTAAGGTATCCTGGGAAATGTAGTCCATATCACGAGACCACATCTGTAATTCTGATTGGTCACTAAATTGACCCTCGAGGGTTTGGGGGAGGTTTTCCTCATTCTTGCCTGAACTCATGGACTCGTGGTAACTCTTCTACTTCTATTGCTACAACAAGAGGAAAAAGGGATAGAAGATAAATCATCTTTTTACCTACAAGACAGATATACAGAGAATTGGTCATTAAAGAAGAACTTCATCACAAATGTGAGTTATGAGGATACCTAGTTACCTATCTGCATCTGTACAGGATACAGAATAGGTTAGGAAGAAGAAGTTAATGTTTTCTTTCCTGACCACAAAGTAAAGGACTAGATAGTTTTGGGGTGATGGAACAAAGTTGAACATAACCATGCCACCAGCCATTTCTTACAATAGGAATTGGGAATCCAGCCATTCCCAGGATCGCCAAAAATGAAGGTTATGGTGAACTAATTCGTGACTAAATGTTATCCCCTGGGAGAAGGATAATGTAGCCTCATTAATAAAGTGGCATATATATTATCCCACCTGCTACCTGGATCACGATTTGTGTACAAACTGCACACCAGAGTAATGCACAAAAAGTGATGTCCTGTCAAAAGTTAATTTTGTTTTTTTTTCACAGCTCAGGTTAAATTATAGATGTTGGCACTAGGCAATGGTTCATAGAGAGGGCTAGAAACTCAAGCCAAAGGCATTGGCTACAGAAAGAAAACCTATAATGAAGGCCTTTATTATCCTAGGATGAGCAAACAACTGTGTGTCTTCTGGACACCTTCTTCAAAGGTATTATAAAGTGAAGCTATAGATTGAAGAGAAATTGGGGCTACAATAACATTTCCAGGGCTGGTGTTTTTATATTTGTTGTATCTCCATTTCCTCAGATTTCATTTATTGTTGTAGATTGGAAATGTTATCATCCTCAATTTCATTTTATGGCAGACTCTTGCAAATCAGTTGTTCATCCCTGATCACATGACCAGGCATTTATCACACAACTGCAGTGCTGACTGAGGAATTATGGGAGTTGAAGTCCACACATCTTAAAGTTGCCAAGGTGAGAAACATTTATTTAGATCAGTGGTTGCTAACCAGTGGGTGGGGGACCACTGGTGGTCCACGAGAAAATTTTGGTGGTCCACAGAGAAATGTCCCCCCCAAGCAATTAATCCAGGCTGCATGGGAACACAAGGCTGTACCGCCCACATGGCCTGCCCACCCACTGGCCCCCACCCTTCAGCTGAGCGCAAACCTTACCTTGAGTAGAGCCATGCGAGCTGGAACTGGAAGGTAAGACCAATGGTCGGGGAGGGAAAACAGCCCCGAGGTGGCTTACTGAAGTTGGTGGGAAAGTCGGTCCCATATTCCAGAGCTGCAGTAGTCACAGGACTGGTCCTTTGGTCATCCCGGAGCAGCTCTTCCAGTCACACCTGTGTAGAGGATCAGCTGCTCCGGGATGACCAAAGGACCAGTCCTGTGACTACTGCAGCTCTGGAATATGGGACTGACTTTCCCACCAACTTCAGCAAGCCATCATCAATCAAAATTCATATTAGTGGTCCACGGTATTTAAAATTATGAGTTTGGTGGTCCCTGAGGTCCAAAAGGTTGGTGACCCCTGATTTAGATCATTTTAAAGGGGTACTAAGTTGGAAAGAATGAACTATAGCAGATAGTTTCAAAACTTACAACACCTGTTAGTTGGGGATAAATCCTCTCCTGGAACATCTGATCAAGACACATGGGGCTTTGGAATAATGATTCACAAGCCATCTTCTCTGCTGTATTTTAGAGAAAAAAGGCTCTTTTTGCAAGAAGCTCTATTTTTCCCCATATGCCCTTGGATTGGGCGGGGGGAGCGTCCTTTAATCCTACAAAACAATTGGCATCCACCCAGATCCTTAGTATTCTGCAAACTACAATATGCCAGGGATGATTTTGATATGCAATTTTTCTTTGCTTTTCCAACCCTGCTTTATTTTTATATGAAAAGCAGGCTTGCGTATGATAATCAAAAGCAGGTAAGGAATAATAAAACACTTGGTTAACTCTTTCTTTCCTATCCTTTCCCACCAAACCATACTCATTCTTGTGAGGAAAAAGCTCTGTGTTGTAAGCCCCTTATGTTATATGCTCTATGTAAATAAATTTGTTCCAAAAAATCCTCAGCTTTTTTAAAAAGTGGAAAAAAGCATTACATACATTGCAATTTCATGTTGCCACTTTGGGCAAAAAGCACTTCTGTTTTTCATACTCAGTCACTGCTTAACGTGGAGCCAAAATAGCCCCACCAATTTTTAGAAAAATGCCTTTATCTCTCAGTCTTGGCAATTAAAATCTGACTTCAGAACATCATTTACTCCTAAAACTGCCTGTTTAAAGTAAGATAGTAACTATGGCAAAGGTCTTTACTGATTTCTGGGAAAGCTATCTGCTAGACATTCTGGATGAATATGAGGGGGATTCATATGTTTAGCATACCATAAAGTCTGTCCACCAATTTTTTATAGAATTTATTTCCTGCTTCAGTTTTTCTACATTAGAAAATGTATAATTGCTTGAATATATGATTAATATACCATAAATTGTCAATTCTAAAATAGACAGAAAACATATTTTAATTCATTTATGTGGTAATCTAGTAACAAAGGATGTGATATTATTTTCTATTACACCTTTTCTCTATTATTTGCAGCTTCATTTTATTTTCCAGAATGAAAAGCACCTCCTGTGTGTTTGAATTATACAGTGGTAGGAAAATAAAATAAAATAAAATAAAATAAAATAAAATAAAATAAAGGAATTTTAATGGGTGTTCTTCTTTAAACAGAAGAGTGTGTGTACTTTCATATTTATCTGTGAAAATAAATATAAATTGTTGTTTATTTCAGAGTAAAATTATTTGGGGGGAAAAAATATGACAGCGAAGATTAGATTATTCTGAACATGTCTGCTGCCAAGATAAAGAAGATGATAGGAGGAGAATTGTAATGGACAGGATCTGAGGGCTTTCCAGGATGCTGGAATGGCCCATGATAAGCCAGAGCTAACCGAGATTCTCTTCTGCTGCAAAATTAACTGACCATTTTGGTTTTCCCTGGTAATGCAGGCTGGTTTTAAGAAAAACTAAGCTTTTCATTCTACTCTTGAGACTTTCTCCCAAATGTTCTCCAATCCAACCCATTTTGAAAGTCTGCTAATTGAAGGAAAATAGTTGATAAATGTGTTTTATTTTTACCCATCTTTGGTTCTACTGATCCACTCTGTGTTGTAGTAATTGTTTCCCTGAGATGTACTTCTGGAATATATTGGGGTTGCTGTGTTATCAATGTTCCCCCTTTCTTTCCTTGCCTCTTCTATAAATGGTAGATTTATTGTGTGCTGATCATACAGAATAACAGAGTTGGAAGGGACCCTGGAGGCCTTCTAGTCCAGCCCCCTGCTTTAGCAGGACACATCAAACTCAATTTCATTGAGAGCCACATCAGGGTTGTGTTTAACCTCAGGGGGCTGGGTGGACATGGCCAGTGTGGATGTGGCAAGTTCAACGTCACTCATGTCAGCTCGACGTCACTTGTATCTGGCTGCAGTGGCATCCTGCAGTTCTCTGCCAGTGAAAATGGAGCCCAGGGAGCCGCATGTGGCTCCCCCGGGCCCCTTTTCAGCCACAACGGCCTCCTGAAGCCCTCTGCCAGCAAAAATGAATTGTGTGTTTTGTGTGTGTGTGTGTGTGTGTGTGTGTGTGTGAACATGCACAACTCATTTTTGCTGGCAGAGGGCTGCAGGAGGCCATTGTGGCTGAAAACAGGGCCTGGGGAGCCACATGCGGCTCCCTGGGCTCCATTTTCACTGGCAGAGGGCTGCAGGAGGCCATTGTGGCTAAAAACAGGGCTTGTAAAGGCCACACGCTGAGCTCCCTTTTCGCTGGCAAAGGCACTGTGGGCCAGTCCTTTGCTGTTTCCAGGGTGGGCCCGTGGGCCTGATATAAGCATCCTATGGGCCTGATCCAACCCGTGGGCCTTGACACCCCTGACCTATGCCATTTCAGATAGGTGACAGTCCAGTCTTTTCTTAAAAACCTCCAGTGATGAAGCATCTACAACTTCTGGAGGCAAGCTGTTCCACTGGTTAATTATCCCCACTTTTAGTAAATTTCTCCTTAATTCAAGACTGGATCTCTTTGCAATGATCTTCCTATCTGTTATTCTTGTCTTCTGGTGCTTTGGAGACATAGGTTGTCCCCTTCTTCTCTGTGGCATCCCCTCAAATACTGGAAGACTGCTATCATGCTTGGGTATATCTTCATTAGACTAGAGATACCCAGTTCTTGCAACCCCAGCACCCTAATCATCTTTGTTGCTCTTTCCTGCACCCTTGAACATACATACATGTTCATGAACACTCATCACTGGAATCTAGGAGGAGCAATAAAAAAAATCCAAGGTTCACGAGAACAAGGATTTGTTTACTTTGCTGTTCTATGCATAATGAAGTCGTGTTTTCCGATGGGGTCACTAAACAGAAAAGCCATCCTGCCAAGTACTAAGTAGTCATTCTGTTCTGCACTCATTTTAGTAAAAGCTTTGTAGTATTTCATTTACTTGCTACAAAAGTCTTTCCTGTGAATACATTTTTAACCTCAGGCTCATTATTCAGCAGGATTGTTCTGAGAAGGATCCACCCTTGTCTGATGGCTTTACGGTACATTACACAATAACCTGTTATTATGTGATTGTTTTTGGCCTTTCATAGTACTATCCCAAGGCTATAGGAGCTCTTATAAGTGAAGTGATTTTTTTTTTAAAAGAACTTTAGATCAGCTACTATGCCATTATGATACTGATCTGCAAATCTCTGTTTTTAGTGTAATTACTGTGGAGCAGGGGTAAAGGAGGAGTAATTCTAGCTGGATTGCCTTTGCTGCTTTGTTGAATAATTAAAAAAATTCTGAAGCAAAGATAAGGATGACTACACTCTTTTTTATGGTTCTGGTTTGCAATGTCTACCTGCCAACACAAAATGATTTTGAACAAATAGAATTTAGGCTTCACCCAGGCTGTGAAATTTCATGTTCCACCTCTGGTGAAGCAGGACACTTGCAAACATTTCGTGCCTACAGACATTTCATAAAATTAGGGATACACATGTATTCTTGAATCTCTTCCATCCTTAGATCAAGGAAGAACTACCACCGGCATCTGATCTGGCATTGTTAGCAGCTGCCAGAGTTGTCACATCAGAGCTGATGAATGCCCTGAGCAACTCCTTAATTGTGTGTTTTTTAAATTCCTCATTTGATGCTCCACGATTCTTGGGTCTGGGCTCTATTTTAATTTCTCACAATGTTCCAGTGGGGCATATTAACATAATAGTGCATTATTATAGAAAATTAAAATGAAAACTAAGTCTAGGGCTGGTTAGAGCCCTGTTGCAGTTCTTCACAGTTGGAGAGAGGATCAAAAGGTAGAGTTGACTGGCCCAGGTACACAGTTGAAGTCCTGGTCATTTTTAACCCAGTCCTAGTTCGCATCTTTTTCAGACCAGCCCCATAGCTCTCCCCTATCATAGGCCAGGAACATACCAAGCTAGAATGTAGTGCTGGTGATTTGGTCAAAATCCAGTTAACCTACAGTATATTCCTCAAACATAAAAATAAAAAATGTGGAGGTTGACCACCATGCAACTGAAAACAGATTAACAGAGTTGAAAAAAACCTTTTAGGTCATCTAGTCCAACTCCCTGCCCAAGCAGAGACCTACACCATTTCTGACAGGTGGAAGTTCAGTCTCTTCTTAAATAGCTTCCAGTGACTAAGCTCCCACAACTTCTGAAGTCAAGCTGTTCCATTGACTGATTGTTCTCACTGTCAGAAAATTTCTCCTTATTCCAGATTGAATCTCTCCTTGATCAGTTTCCATCTATTATTCCTTGTCTGGCCTTCAGGTATTTTGAAAAATAGCTTGACCCCCTCCTCTCTGTGGCAGCCTCTCAAATATTGGAAGACCTCTATCATGTCTCCCTTGGTCCTTCTCTTCACTAGACTAGCCATGCCCAGTTCCTGCAACTATTCATCGTATGTTTTAGCCTCCACTTCTCTAATAATCTTGGTTGCTCTTCTCTGCATTTTTTCTAAAGTCTCAACATTTTTTTTATAGTGTGGTGGTGACCAAAACTGGATGCCGTACTCTAGGTGTGGTCTTACTAAGGTTTTATAGAGTAGTATTAGTACCTCACTTGATCTTGATTGTATCTGTTAATGCAATTAAGGATTGCATTGGCTTTTTTGGCTGCCACCAAAGAGCTTTCCTCTGCCTGCCACTATTAATCAGACATATTTAACAGGATTTGGTTTTGGGGTAAGCCATAGCTGAAACAATAGAGATGAGAATCAAGTCAGCATGGGTTGTGCCATTGGCATATATGTACATAGGGGTGCCACCCCTTCAAATTAATAAGACTGGAGGAAAAGATGTCACTGAGGAGTCTTTGGCGCTCTTTGAGCTTGTTTGATATCCTGCATTACCCAAATTAAGTGACATCAGATATCACTTTTGAAACAGATGACCCCACAATGATTCTTTTACCATATCTCTGCAATAAAGCTAGATGCATTGCTGTCTACTTACAAAATGAAATGTGTTGTTTTTATGCAGCAATTGGTGCCTTTGGGCTGGAAAAAAATGTCCCCACTTTTCAGGCATTGAATTTAAAGAGGGGCGGGGGAGAGTAGCAAAGGAACCAAGCTAGAAAGCAAGAGACTGTGAGTTTTAATCCTGCTTTAGGCATGAAAAACCAGCTGGGTGACTTTGGGCCACTCATTCTCTCTCAACCCCAGCACACACTGTTGAAAATGGGATGAGGAGGAATATTAGGTATATTTGCTGACTTGAGTAATTTATTTAAAAAAATAAGGGCAGGATGAAAATGTCAGTCAAAAAAGAGAACTCCTCCCAGCGTTTGTCTCTACTTTAAAATCAGCACTTGCAGTGGGAGGGAACACGTTTTTATCTGTAACCTTTTGCTCATTCTGTATCTCATATTTTTTGTAACCCACTAAGACATACACAAAAACGCCAAATTATTGTCCTTCCCTGATGCTCTATTGAAGTAGCAATCTCAACCTCTGATTGTTAATCCTTTCCTAAAAATTTCTATCTTTTTCTGACTCTGACATTCTCCTGCTCTGGAAATGTCAGCATCATGGAAGATACTTCTTATGGTCCATATTCTTCCAATATTTCAATAAAGAAACCCCCTGCCTTTTAGGAGGTTCCATTATGAGGACATGTCCTCAATAGGTAAAAGAAATCATCTTGGGGAATGGGACTAGGGGCGGGGATGTAGTTGACTTTTGGTTTGTTTGTTTTTTTTGGACCTTTGAATCTGTTTAGGATTCCTGGCAACTGCCTAGAGAAGTCTTTAGAGTTTTATTGGCACGATTTTTCAGAAATGGGCTTGCCATTGTGTCCTTCCTGAAGCTGAGAAGAAGGGACTGGCTCAAAATTACCCAGCTGGCTTTATATCTAAGGTAGGTCTCGAGCTCACTGGTTTCTAGCTTGATGCCTTAACCATTACAACAAACTAGCTCTACTATATGAGCCCTTGAACTCACCCAATTTCTGTTTTCCCTTTTTTTTATCAGCAGTTCATTGTTGTGTATGTTGCACCAAAAAAAGACTAGGAACTTTGCAATGTTAAATAATTTTCACTTTTCCATTTGTTTCCAAGTACTCATTGAATACGATTCCATTCAGAACTCTCTCTTAATCTAATTTAATTTTGTAAGCAAAACTTACCAACTTTACCCAGGAGAAAAATCAGCATGATTTGTCCTTGAGTCCTTGTTTTCAGCAGTCTATGTCTTTATAAAGCAGAACAAGCTTCCTTTCATTTAATTCCCTTCATGGCCATTTTTAAGGTGTGCTTACATTTAAAGTTCCCATTGCAATTTTGGATTCTTTATCTTCTTGTCTGTGGTTGTGAGCATTTAATCTGAGATTCATCTAGAAAGAGACATCAAGGCACCCTGGGAAGCAACTTTCAGTGGTTCTAGTAAAGGACACAAGAAAGAAACTGGGAAATGTGTTAAATTAAGGGTGGATGATTACAGTATATGAATTTTATTTTTGCACAATTTCTCATCTTGCTGCCAGCCATTTCTGCTGATAATGAAGTTGGAAGATAAATCTATTTGCAGTTCTCCCATTGTTTCCCTTTTTCCCAAATACTTTCTTAGTACATGCACTTTAAAACCTTTTTTTTTTAAAAAAAAGAGAGTATATGTTTATTTGCATTTTGCCTTAAGTATAAGTGTGCGCATGCTATGTGTGAGTTGTAAAGTGTGTTGCAAAATTCTTTGTTCATGTTTGTTCTTGGCTCAATATTTGATAAGTCCGAAGTAAGTTCTTTTGTTTAAATTTTTTGATAAACTGAATTTCTCCTCCATTCCTTACTTAAGTATCCTAACACTCTTGAAATAATTGTTGAGTAAGTGCTTTGAATGAAAAACATAAGATATGCTGCAGCTGGTTTATGCAAAACGAATGGATGTTGTAGGGAGAAAGAATATGAGTCTTACCAAGTATCAGTCTATACAGCATATCTCTGAAATGCAATTACAAGACCAGGAACCCAGCTGTAATTCCAACTTTTCCTAAACTTAGGAGAAGATGAAGGGCTATTAACAGTAACCAGGCAGATCTCTGTTAGCCTTTGGAAATTATATCCAGAAGAAAGGGTAGCACTCAGAATCAGTTACAAGCGTTTTACTGTGCAAGGCAAGAAAAGAATGGCAGTTATCTCCTGGTCCACACAGAGAAGCCAAAAAGATTATCCAACTGACTTCCTTTGACATTGGGGACAAGACATTTGAGCCTGCAGGATAGTTGAGGAAGAGAGCCTAGGAAGGGTATAGTAGGCAATACAAGTAGAAGGGATACATATGGTTTCCAGATGATTTGGAGGAAGTGCTTTGGACCTTGTGCAAGAAAAGTATTTCTCTATGGCTCATTAAACAAGCCCACATTTTTTTCTAGGCTTCTGCATGAATCTGCAAAGATGATGATGATGATTTAAGAAATTCACTAACTGAAGTTAAAACTATTTTTTTGATGACTATGAGAGATGCCATGCTTGACTAATGTCCAAAGCACTTTTTCCAAATAATTTTTGAAGCCTGCACAATCTAATACATAGGCTATTGTTTCAATATTCCTCCACGACCATCATTCCCCTAAATTGTTGTCTCATTTTGCTTGATAATAAAGGTAAAGGTTTTGCCTGTTCAGTGATGCTGTGCTCAACTCTGTTTCTTAGCCAAGGCAGCCAGTGTTGTCCAAAGAAACTTCCACGGTCATGTAGTTAGCATGAATATACGCAAAGGCTCAAGGAATGCTGTTACTTTTCCACCAAGTGGTACCTATTTATCAACTCGCATTTGCATGTTTTTGAATTGCTAGGTGGGCAAGAGCTGAGGCAAGTAATGGGAGCTCACTCCATTGCATGGTGCTCAGATTTCGAATTGGGGCTGTCAGCTTTCCAGGCTTTAATCACAGAGATATCACACCCTCCATGCTTGATAATAGTGTAAGCCTAACAGCATCTAATTGCAGAATAAAATGTAATAATTCTCAGAACAGCATTGTTCCAGATTCCAGCATTGTTGCATTCACAGAAAAAGAAAAAAAATATTTGTTGCATAACAAAGAAAATACTCAGCTTGTGTGAGAATAACTTCGAAAAGTGAAAGAAGGATATAGTTCTATGCCCTTAAGGTTATTTTTGTTTTATACAAGAGATTAGTGATATTTAAAAAATTCACACCAACATGTACATTGAGAAATCCTGTAAGTTGTGGCTATATGTTCTGTTTGGTTAGTGATTGAGTGAAGCTTCCAAACCAAAGATATTGTTGATATTGAAGTAGTGCAGAATATCTTGGCATCTCAGAAAGAAGAGATATATTTACAGGCGGGTTTAGAGATTTTAGAAAAATGGGGAACTGAAGAAACACCTCTAGCTTAGGTTTTGCAGGTCAAGAATTGGGGTTGAAAACATCTTTTGAGTGGGTTGAATTACAGCTTCAGAACAGTTGGTTATGCCCTTGAGATTATACATAATTAGCTGTGTGGGAAGCCCTTCCTTTCCACATCTCATCCCACACTGTTTCTTTGTGAAAAGGCTTTTCATTAACTGAACTGGAGACAAGCAAAGAAACTCAACAAATGCCAGCAGCACAGTAATGCCATATTAGGGAGTGATGTATTCTAGGTCCATCAAAGCTAATCAAATCTTTGTCTAGTTATTATTATTTTGGGACTATCCCTGTTTTCTCTCATTCATCTTTCCAAACGTCTCCTAAGAAATGACCCATAGAAAGTTTTGCTCACACAATTATTTTAATTGCATACTGTAGTGAGAAATAAAGATTCTTTTCCATTAGAAAGAAACTGAAATCATAAATTATTAAGCATATCTGGATATTTTAGGACAGAGGAGTTATCAGCATTTTGGAATGTGTATGTATATGCAAAAAATGTAAAGTTTAACCATATGAAAAAGAAGCATATTTTGAACAAATAAGAAATGCATATATTGTGGAATGTATGTTTATAGGTATTGCAACCCTCCCAATGGTGGGATCTGTTCCTACAGGACAGATCCAACAATTATTGCCGAATAAACTTTTCCCTTTTATCTGTTGGGCTCCACCACTCATTGTGTTAGCAATTGCTATTCCACAGCATTATTCAAGAATTAATGTGAGTTGGCTTCTTTGTTATATTATCTTAATTTTTCAAACAGCTCTAAAATGAAACCTATTTATTTATTTTATTTATTTTTATTTGTCAATTGCTTACAAAATAATAGGTATAAGTAAAAACATAATTATGAATACATGGATACATATAAGAAAAATAAAAAATATAGAAAAGAAACAATAGGACAGAGATGGTAGGCATGTTGGTGCACTTATGCACGCCCTCTACAAACATCTTAGGAAAGGGGTGAGGTCAATAGTAGACAGTCTAAGGTTAAAATTTTGGGGGTTTGGGGAAGAAACCACAGAGTCAGGTAGAGTATTCCAGACATTGACCACTCTGTTGCTGAAGTCGTATTTTCTGCAGTCAAGTTTGGTGCGGTTAACCTTGAGTTTGTATCTATTGTGTGCTCTTGTATTGTTATGATTGAAGCTGAAGTATTCATTGACAGGTAAGTCATTGCAATGCATGATTTTACATACCATCCTTAGATTGGACCGCAGGCAGCGTAGTTCTAGGTTTTCTAGGTCTAGAATTTTGAGTCTGGTGGCATAAGGTATTCTGCAATGGGTAGGGGATTGGAGAACTCTCCTTGTGAAATATTTCTGGACTTTATCAACTGTGTTAATATCAGATACATAATGTGGATTCCAGACTGATGAGCTGTATTCGAGTATTGGTCTAGCAAATGTTTTGTATGCTCTAGTTATTAGTGTAATATTACCAGAGAAAAAGCTACGTAAGATTAGGTTAACAACTCTTAATGCCTTTTTGGCTATGTAGTTACAGTAGGCTCTAGCACTTAGGTCATTTGAGATGAGTACTCCAAGATCCTTGACAGAGTTTGGATCATCAACAAGGTCTTGACTATTTTATTATCTGATTTTTTTTTTGCCAATATGTAGGACAGAACATTTATTTGTTGAGATTTGAAGTTGCTATTTGTTTGACCATTCTGATACATAGTCAAGGTCTTTTTGAAGAGTAGCAGTATTGTCTGTGGTGTTGAATAGCTTTACCTAATGAAGAGTCTACGTAAATGATGTTAGCTCACAATAAGTTCATACCATATTTCACTGCAGTGTTTCAAAAGACGAAGGAACTGTGTAATGTACTGCAGTCCTGTATTGTGCTTCAGAACTCTTGAAAGCATCTAAACAGCATTGCAAAGTATAATATGTGTAAATAGGCTTAAGGCTGTTTAATCTAGCTAAACAATCATAAAACTCGTTTTTATTTAGTTACATGCACACACATGTTTATTAATAGTAGGCTTTTCACTATAATGACTTAAAGGATCTGGAGTTGTTCAAGCATTATTGTGCCAAGATAACATTGATGAGAACAGATTCAAATTCATCTAGAGAACTGCTGGGTAACGCTATAAGTCACTAATACAGAAATTGCCATAAGCTTGGAGCTTAGAAAATAGGGCTATCCAGGGGTGGGATTCAAATTTTTTAACAACCGGTTCTGTAGGTGTGGCTTAGGTGGTGGGTGTGGCTTGGTGGTCACATGACTGGGTGACATGGCTTGGTGGTCATGTTATTGGCTGGATATGGCCAACTCAATATCACTCACATTGAGGCACGCATCTCCTCGCCTGGCCTCTCATGGGGATGCTGCAATCGTCATAAGTGTGAAAAATGGTTATAAGTCACTTTTTTCAGTGTCATTGCAACTTTGAATGGCCACTCTACACGAGCAAAATACCAGCAAAGGAGGGG
This sequence comes from Pseudonaja textilis, assembly GCF_049901715.1. Lineage (NCBI taxonomy): Eukaryota > Metazoa > Chordata > Lepidosauria > Squamata > Elapidae > Pseudonaja > Pseudonaja textilis. The sequence continues at coordinate 18,404,101 of NC_142008.1, forward strand.
AGAAAAACTCCAGAGAAGTTCCTGAGACAGGAAGTCTAGTCCTGCCAAGAATGTAATAAGGGTTAACAGAGAGGCAGTTTCTGTAAGCAATACCAGAATGTTTCCTTCCTGCCTTCCTTACAGGATTAGGCAAGTAATTTCTTCTAACAACCAGTTCTCTGAACCACTTAGAATGTTAACAACCAGTTCTAGAGAATAGGTGAAAACTGGTGGAATCCCACCCCTGGGGCTATCCATTGTGGGCTGCAGAAAAATACTAGGCAATCTAGATAAATACCAAGCAATAAAGAAAATCAGAAAACATTCTCTTTGCTGTCATTGAGGGATTACCAGATCATTACAGCCTAATTCTTTTTGCTCTATGGAAAAGTTTCAAAGAGAAAGTTTTCATTCTCCCTTTCCAATGATATTATAACATAGATGTACAGTGTGGTGTAGGGTAAATGGACCCTGTTAAGTTCGGAGGAATGAGAGACTTAGCCAGGGCATTGCAAGCAACAAATACTTTATTATTAGAAATAAAGGGCTGATTGAGCTCGCCAGCCTGGAGCAGACTGCAACAACCAGCGGCTAACCGAACCCCGCAGCCTGCTATATAGCCGGCTGCTGGGGTGGTCAGCCAATGGGGAGAGCAGTAACGCCCCCACAACTTGAGCGGACCTGAGTGGGGACTGTGGAGAGTCCCAGGGACATAACACCCCTTCCCCCAGATGTGAACATGAGTAATCGTTCAAATAAGCCGGAGGTCTGTGCTGGCGCTCTGAGCGTCGTAGCTCGGGTGCGTTGACCACTGGCCCGGGCCCGAGGGAGGTGGTTGAACTGATGAGGAAACACGGGCATGCTCAGCGGACTGCGTTGGTGCGGGGTAGAACAGCCGACTGGCAACGGTGTGTCCTCGTACGTTGGTTGGGCGACATACCCTCTGCGTGGTCTCTGTCTGGCTCCTCGCTCAGTGACTCACGTGGAGGTGGTGGAGTATCTCCCGGGCTGAAGTTGAAGGGAGTCTGGCTTGGTGCCTGTGTGTTGGGTTGTGCCCATGGTTCTGCGCAGGGCGTAGTGACTAGGGCGCTTACGAAGCTGGTCCAGGTGTCTCCTCCAGATGCAACCGTCATCTAATTGGACTTTGTATGACCTGGGACCGGTGATGGCAATGGCCACTCCAGGGATCCACAGTGGGTCTCCCGCATAGTTCCTCGCGAAGATGCTCTCCTGCAAAACAAAACCTCTGCTCCCGCTGAAGAAGCGAGGGGTGAGTCAGGGCAGTAATTAGGGTGAAGTCTATCTAACACGGTTCTTAGGCGTCTGCCCATCAGTAGTTCGGCCGGGATTTATTAGTGACTGTGCACGGGTTGCGTGTTGACCCAGCAAGAAAGCGGGATAGTCTATGGTGCCAGTTTTCATTGCCGAATCTGGCTAATGCTTCCTTCGTGGTTCTAACGGCTCTCTCTGCCAACCCGTTGCTGGCGGGGTGAAAGGGGGCCGTGAAGATGTGATGGATGCCCAGATTTGCGGCAAAAGCGGCTGAACTCTGTTGAGGCAAACTGGGGGCCGTTGTCAGAAACTATGGAGTCTGGAAGCCCGTGGGTCACGAACAGGCGGGTCAATACCTTGGTGACGGCTTGAGTGGTGGTGGTGGATAGTTGGGCCACATCAATCCACTTAGAGTATGAGTCCACCACCACCAAGAACATTCTGCCGTGAACTGGACCCGCTAAGTCAATGTGCAGTCTGGACCAGGGTGCGTTGGCGCTTTCCCACTTTGTGGGGGTGGTGATTGGAGGGATGGTCTAGACTCCTGGCAGGGTTGACACGAGCTTACCCATTTGCTGATGTCGTGTCGAGGCCAGGCCACCACACGTAGCTGCGTGCCAACGCCTTCATCCTGACAATGCCAGGGTGGCCCTCATGTAGTGCTTCCAAGACTCGGGTGCGCAGTTGGGCCGGGATGACCACTCTGGTGCCCCACAGCAAACAGCCCTGCAAACTAGATAATTCTTGTTGGCGTATTTTAAAGGGTGTGAATTCGTTAGAAATACTCGTGCCCGGCCACCCCCTCCTCACCCAGTCCAGTACCTGGGCAACCGTTTTGTCCTTTTTGGATTTGGTGGCGATATCGAGGGGCAGTGACAGGAAGGTCGAGCTGGGTGACCTCAAAGATAGCGTGGACCGGGGCCGGGTCTTCAGCTGGAGCAGGCAGGGGCAGCGGCTGAGAGCGTCTGCGTGGCTTATGGTTTTTCCTGGGCGGTGTATGAGTTTATACGAATAGGCTGCCAAGAATAGGGTCCACCTCGTCATTCTTGGGGACAACACCTGTGGGGTTTGTTTGTCACGCCAGGAGACCCAGGAGAGGCTTATGATCCGTGACTAGTTCGAAAGAGTGGCCGAACAGAAATTGGTGAAATTTCTTAACTGCTGCTACGGCAGCTAAAGCCTCCTTGTCTATCTGGCTATAGTTTCGCTCTGTTGGCGAGAGGGTTCTAGAAAAGAAGGCGATTGGTGCCTCGGAGCCATTTGGTAGTCTGTGGCTTAAAAGCAGCTCCAATCCCGAAAGGGGATGCGTCAGCTGCCAACACTAGTGGAAGATGGGGGTCAAACTGAATAAGTACTGCGTTAGAAGTGAGTAACGATTTGACTGCGTGAAAAGCAGTGTCTTCCTTGTGACCCCAGTGCCAAGGAGAGTTTTTATCTAAGAGCCTGTGGAGAGGCTCAGCTACTGAAGCTTTATGGGGCAGGAATGATGCGTAAAAGTTCAATAACCCCAAGAAGGCTTGTAACTCTGCTTTGGTTGTTGGTGTGGGTGCTTCATGGATTGCCTTAACCTTGGACTCAGGGGTGAATACCTGAGGTGTCAATTTTATAGCCCAGAAAGTCCACCTGTCTAGTGGCAATGGCACATTTCTCCCTTTTTAATTTGAGCCCATGCTGTCTGAACCTGTCTAACACTGCTCTGACTCTCTGGAAGAGTTGGGGTCTGTCCCTGGCCGAGACCAATATATCATCGAAGTAGGGTACTACGCCAGGAGACCCTGGAGTATGCGCTCCATGAGGATTGGAAAATGCCGGGGCAACGCTTACGCCAAATTGGAGAAGCTTGCAGCGGAAGGCACCCCTGTGGTGCGATGGTTTGCAGTTCGGCTGTTTGATTGTCAACAGGGAACTGCTGATACGCTGAGACATGTCAACTTGGCGAAAATGTTGCGGGTTCAAAAGTGTGCAATAGATGTTGTATGACAGGGACTGGGTAAGCGCTAACTTGTAAAAATTTGTTGATTGTGGTTTTATAGTCCGAGCAAATTCTCAGACTGCCATCCTTCTTAAGGGGGTGACGATTGGCGTCTCCCACTTGGCGAAGTCTGTTGGTTCAATGACCCCTTGCTTCAATAACTTGTCTAGCTCCGCATCCAGTTTAGGCCGGATGGCGAATGGGACTCTGCGGGGTTTTAGTCTAGTGGAACTGCCTGGGGGTCTACTGTGAATGAGATGGGGGTACCGTTATAGCATCCCAGCTCATTGCTGAATACGTCTGAGTAGTCAGCGAATAAGGAGTCAGTGTCAGAGGTGGAGACAGCATGGACTCCTGTTAACCCTAGGCGAGATGGGAAACCAATCAAGCCCCAATAGAGAGGGGAGGTTGCAGCTAACTACCACTAGAGGCAGGTAACCTTTGAAAGCTTTAAAATTAACATGGAACTTGCCTTTGCCAAGTGCCGGAATGTCCTTCCCCTGGTAGTCCCTCAAGGAGAGCTGGCACTTCTGGAGTTGGTTCCTGGATAGCTTGGGCTGCAGCTTCTTGAGGGTGTTCCACGAAATAATTGAGAGCGCTGACCCCGTGTCAACCTCCATAAGGCATGGTTTACCTTCTAATAGGACAGAGGCGAGATTTTACTAATGGCATTGCAGGTATGTTTAGCAAAATGGCGAGTGCGACAGTTTAGTACTTGCCTTTGTGGACCCGATCGTGAAAAGGAGGAGGGGCCCCGTGCGTGGGACAGCGAGCAGCTTGGCAGACTCTGGCTATGTGCCCCTTTTTGAGACAATTGTTGCAGGTGGCTCCCTTGAACTTGCAGGTGGCCCTCGGATGAGATCCGCCACAGGACAGGCACAGGGTGATGTGCTTAGGCGGATGGCTGCTTTCTTGCCTGGCTCCTACCTGTGGTTGTCTGGTCTGAGCAAGGCGGTGGATGTCAGCCTGGTCGCTGGACTCCTCTGTGTTGACCACCTCTTCTGAATGGATGGTGGCAGCGGGTTGTTTGTGCATGGGGCCTTGGATTTCCATGGCTGATTGGGTAGCCAACTCTGATGCCAAGGCTTCCTCGGACGGCTTGGGAGAGGTTGAGGTCCTTCTTGGCCAATAGGCGTCTTTGGAGATGGAGGTCTTTGACCCGCATACGAGCTGGTCGAGGAGCATGTCATCAAGGTAGCTCCCGAACCCGCAATGGAGTGCTGCAGTCCTCAAGGCAGCCATGTATTGGTTGATAGACTCTTTTTCAGTCTGCTTCCTCATGCAGAAGGTGAACCTCCTGGCAATCTGTGAGGGTCTAGGAGAATAATGGTTAGTGAGGATTTCTAATAGTTCGGTCCAGGGGACGTTTCTTAACTCACGTGGAGCTACCAGGGCTGTGGCGGTGTCGAAGACGATGGCCCCGCAATAGCTCAGAAAAAATGATTTCTTCTGGTGCTCCCCTGCATCAGCCAGCCCTATGGCATCGATGTAATGATTGAAACAATTCTTATATGACTCCCACTTCTCCTCATCCGATTTGAGCGATGGGAAGGCTGGGTGGGAGTTCATGACAAAATCCTCGTTAGATGACCTATTGAGAAAATCTCTCTGGGTAGCAGCAGGAAAGGTTTTTGTGCCAGCAAAAGGCTAGTGACTTCAGCTCTGGAGAGGTGTTTTTACAACTCTCAATTCTCTCTCTGGGACTGCTGGTGTTTTGGCTGCAACGGCCGTTGGCAGCGTTTTTTAATTTCGCGCCTGACTTCAGCTTACAGCACGCGCTGTTACTAGACGGGAAATTCAACTGACAGCCGTTTGAATTTCGCGCTTTTAGAATGGCGGCTGCGGCTCGCAGCGCTACACTTCCTTCTGTAGCAGGCTAGCAAAACGGCTACAGGCGTTTCTCTCACTTTCATTAGTTCGCTGACCGCTTTCTCTCTGGCTGCGGCTCAGCGTTCGCTGCAGAGCTAGTAAGCGGCTACAGCGTTTTTCTCACTTTCCCTAGTTCGCTTTCGTTGCCGGCTGATCGCTTTCTCTCTCTAGCTGGGATCAGCGGCTAGTGACTCAGCGGTTGCGTTATGCCTCTGGAAAGAATCCCATCCTCGTCGCTAGTGTTAAGTTCGGAGGAATGAGAGACTTAGCCAGGGCATTGCAAGCAACAAATACTTTATTATTAGAAATAAAGGGCTGATTGAGCTCGCCAGCCTGGAACGGGCTTGCAACAACCAGCGGCTAACCGAACCCCGCAGCCTGCTTATATAGCCGGCTGCTGGGGTGGTCAGCCAATGGGGAGGCAGTAACGCCCCCCACAACTTGAGCAGACCTGAGTGGGGACTGTGGAGAGTCCCAGGGACATAACAGACCCTGTTGATGTTTAACTGTGAAGAGGAACCAATGTTAGACAGAGAGTAGGGAGGGACATATTTTGAGGTGACACAGTATGAAGGAACCGGAAGGGAGGAGTTAAGAAAAATAAAGCAGTTTGTGTGCAGAGAACTCACGTGTTAGGAGTATTATTACAAAATACGACATAAGGTATGTAGAAATGGGATATTTATTGGGTTAAAAAATTGGATGTACCCCATAAAGGGAATTTCTTCTCTTTACTATTGTGGAATGAGTTTTGTTCACTTAGGAGCTAAGAAAAGTTCCCATTAAGTTCTCATCTTACACAAGGAGATATGGAATCATTACTATTAATATAACTAGAAAAGGGAAGGTAGGAATTACTTGTTGCAATTATATCATACAGTAGAACATTGTGGTGATTATTAAGTGCAAATGAGTTGGTCTGTAAGATTTTATTCTGGTCACGATAAGAAATTTTTACCTCAAGAAAGCTTTTAATGAGAAGAAACATTCTTTCCTAACCCCTTTCCATTCTGTCAGATCAAAGTTTCCCACAATAAATTTAAATCAGTCTTACATTCATAAAATGCATGTGTACTTTTGACTTGTGTTTTATTATTATTTTTTCTCTTTTCATCTTTCATACACTTATCCTTCTTGGTAGGTATCAGCTGGGATATTTCACGTCTCCATTCTCAACCTGACAGAAATTTGGCACCACCACACTTCTGAAAAGACTTTGAGAATGGAAGGATTGGCAGATGAACCAGACGCATCTGTATCCTCCTTTTTGTCATTTTAGGTACTTGCCCTTCTGGTTTTCCTTAAAGTGAATGAACTCTAGCTTGTATAAACCTAAACTTAATTTATGAGAAAACTGGAGTTTGGATAACTGATAGTAAATCTACTTGTTTGATGAAACTAGTGTTTATTGACAATCCAGAACAAAATGGTCAGGAAAATTGATCAATGAAGCAGAAACTTCTGAAAGATGGAACTTTAAAAAAAGGAGCAGCATCTGTGTGCTAGATGCTAGATTAATGAATGTTAGACACTAGATGAATGAATGTTTCAAGCCCATTCCCAACCTTCTGGTTCCACTATTCAGTTTTTCAATTTTTCTTATCGGAAGGGAAAGGCATTTGTAATTTTAAAGGTCATGAGCAGCTGGAGGGGACCAAAGAAAGAAGAACTGAGGAGGCTAGAGGCAACACCACCACTAGATGATTAAGTCCTGCATGAGAGAAATCTAGGAAGGGATTAAGCCAGCCATAGATTCAGGATGTCTGAAGAACCATCTCTCCTTAATGGGACTAGCCCATCCTACTCATACCAGTGACAGATGTCTGCTACAGAAGCCGTCTGCTAAGGAATTCTACCAGATGGATTTAAAGAGAAGAGCCTTTTCTACTGTGGCCCCTCCCTGTGGAGCACTATACCACTGGAAGTGAAAACGGCAGCTCTCATCCTTTTAGCTTTCTGGAAGGGTATTAAAACTTGGCCTGAGGTCCCGAGGGGGAGCGCTCCTCATTAGAGGTGGCTGAGGGTAAAAAGATCTCGTTCCTGTCCCATCCGTGTCTTAGTTCTGATTTCAGTATAGTTTTTAAATTTTTAATTTGGGTAGTTTTAACATTTTACTATCTTAATTATTTTTCTGTTTGTGTTATAACTTGTAAGCCACCCAAAGTCACCTTATAGAGGAATGGAATGGTGTAAAAATTTAACAAATAAATAAAATAAAACATTCTGTGTACAATGTTGCAAAAGTGACTGCAGAATTATCAGGCCTACAGGTAGGATTTTCCAGGGCCTCAGTGTCTAGATAGAAATAGCACTGAAATTACTACTGCTAAAGTCTATTTGTTGAACCAGTAAAAGATTCTTTGATTTTAACTTATTTCAGCTTAGACAGGCATTTAAGTACAAAGTCCTTGTGATGTAGGATTGCTTCTAGCTACCCCAGATTTAAAACACACGCAGCTACTTCACGGGCTTTTAGAACTAAATCTGAGTCAAAATAAATCAACATTTCTGTTTGACCCTTTGTTATTTTTAGGTTTCAGAAACCCCTTGGTATTCCTGTACATGCTGCTACCTTCCAACATATTAGCTTACCTTCAGTGGTGTCATTCGTTGTAAGAATGGTGATGTCTGTCATTCACTGGAACTTACAATGACTAGGTACATGCATATGAGTAAGTAAAAAGAAGGGGGAAGTGACTGGGGGAAACAGTTAAGCTTGAAAGAAATTCATACGTGAAATGAGTGAAACCTTCTTCCAACAACAAATCTGAAAATAAGAGTAAAACGAAGTTCATTACTCTGAATTTCCAACATTAATTCCATGAGAATATTTTAGAAACCTTTCTCAGATTGTTTTTTCTCTAGTCCCAGAGAAAGTAAATCTAGATAAACTCAGTGAAACTGTTAGCCATTTACAAAAGGTTTTTAATGAGGTATGAGGAACCTGTGGTCATCTAGACTTTTTAGATTCCACCCTTCCCTATTTAGGAATCAGGGATTATGGACAAGCAACATTTCCATGTCTAAATATGGATGGTATAAGAAATCCTTCCAGGTATTCTCTAGATGTAGAGGGAGAGCAGAGAATGGCTCAGCATATCATCTGTCGGCCTCCAACTTTTGTTTATTTAAGGTTGATATACCACCACTGTGCATATAGTATTATTTGAATAACAACCCCACTTTTTTCAATATCCTTCATCATGTAAAGAGGCTATTATGCAAGTACGTTTCTTATCTTGAAATAGATTCTGTCCTGGATGAAGGCAATATGACCATTTGTACTCAACACATCTCTATGAACTCTCCAAATATATGAAAACGTCTCTAATTACACTTGTGACACCAACAAATAAAACTCTTATTAGAATATTATTAGAATAGTAGTATTAGTGGTAGTAGCAGCAGCAATCCGTTGGAGAATTTTGGAAGTTGAAGTCCATACATCCTAAAGTTGATAAGGATGAGAAATGCTGCTATAAATAAATTCATAGCTCAACAGACCAAAAATCATATTTATCTACTAAATATGGACTTTCCAGTTGCCTCCTGAAAAAGCACCTTTGGGATAACCATGACCTGGATGATGGGGAATCTCCATAGATATCTATCATACTAAGTAGTTAATAATATCTATATTTGTCCTCTGCTATTCAGTCCTACAACATTCAAATCTTATTACGCCTGATATATTTTGTCTTACTGAGTTCACCCTTGTGAGCTTCAAGAAGTTAAAGCATGGATCTAACTTGAGCTCTGAATTAAACCTGTGTGTGACAAATTTAATTATTGGGTGGATATGTTGCTTTTACAGTATGTTGAGCAGCACAGTTCAATTACAACATTTTTACAATCCATTAATTCATTTACTCATCCATTCACTCCCTACTTCTTTTGGTGACTTATGAGACAAAACAGTTCTCAATCATTCTCTGAGTTCATTTAGATACTGGCTATCTTTTCTTAAACTTTTTGTTCATTATCAGTAAAGGTAAAATCAGATCATGGGACATCCTCTTTGCTCCAGGAGATAGATATGGACAGGATTAATTTAAAAAAAGAAGTAAGATGTATAAGAGATGTGGTGACACAGTGATTAGAATGCAGTATTGCAGGCTGACTCTGCCGACTGCCAGCAATTCAATCCTAATCGGCTTAAGGTTGACTCAGACTTCCATCCTTCCAAATTCAGTAAAATGAGGACCCAGATTGATGGGCACAATATGCTGACTTTGCAAACCACACAGAGAGGGCACTATGAAGCGGTATATAAGTCTTAGTGCTATTGCTATATTTATTAAAAATCAGATTTTTTTTTACAATTGATTGATACCTATCAAACATACAAGTACAGGAGCATTAAGTAATAATAGAAGGAGGCATCAACTTGATTATATAAACACACAACACCGCATTATATGGATCTTTAGTTGCATCCAACCCTGTTCTAAGGTTGTTTATAGTTTCACAGACAGGATGTTTAAATCTGGAGCCATAGGGGAATCCGAAAGCTCCTCTAGTTAACAAAAGGTTAACAAGTCTGGTCAGCTCCTACATAAAGCTAAATCTACACATTTCATTTGGGTGAAAGAGCCATATATTTAAGGCTCATAAAACCCACTTCATGACCATGACATTTCTACCTTGATATTTTGTTCTTCACAGATAGAAAGGCAGGATGTACATTCAATAAAGAAGAAAGATAAACCGATGTGGATGGTGTACAAGGTCAAATCCCAGGTTTTAATTAATTTTTTTTAGCTTTGATTTGGCTAAACTTTGATGTAAGTTTCAGTTTTATCATTAACTCAGGCCTGCCCATCAGATTTAAATAAAGTTCCATGTAGTATTTCGGTTGCCTTAAATCTTATTTTGACACTGGAAGACAATTTATTAACATTATCTATGCTGTGAATAAGTTCACATGGTTCCAGTTTTGACCTTTACTACTCAGAATTCATCTGTCTTACTGAATTTGCACCACCCAGAAGAAACTCAAGGCCATTCGAGGGGCAATTCTTCATGGAATGCACTAAATGGGAAGCCTCTTCCCTCCCACATTGGCTTGTAGAATTGTGCCAGAAAGAGGGGATCAATTATCTGGTAATTAGGAGGCTCCTTGTAGAACTTGTCTTGACTGGCTTAGGATGCATTTTTAAAGAGTAAAGGTCCCAAGTGATTAGGACAATATGACTGGTTCTAGGGGTTAAAGAGAAGGCTGTTTTGTAATACATTACAACTATATATTTGATTTCCCAACAAGTTGATTAGCTATCAAAATGTCCCCTTCTCTTTTTCCATTTTGGTTTTTTATCAGTAATGATTGGCCCTCTTGCTTAGCAATAGAAAAATTGTTTTTTTGGAAGAGGAGATGGGATCTGCCATTAGGAAAGTTATTCTTCACTTTCTTCATTCTCTCTTGTTCATACTGGGCCACGATCTACAAATGAGCTCCTTGTTACATTCTGTTGCAATGTTTGATGAGCTCTTGACCTTGCAAGACCAGGATTAGCAAGATGAGGAAATTAAATCTGTTCTCCATGGTTTGCCCTTTTTTAACCTCCCTTGTTCACATACCTGCCTACTTTGGGAAATTAGTAAAGGATAAGGGGAAGCAATTCTGTTCTCTCCCCATGTTTCATCTGTTTTCATCTTATATTTCTTTGTTCAATCCGCTCAATGAACCCTTGAAAATATCAATTTTACAATAGAATGGTTTAGAGCAAAGAAATAGGGACAGGAAAGTTGTCTTTAAACTTTTGCCAACATCTTTCTTATTTTTTTTCACTCCTAATTTCTTCACAGCCTAGCTCCATCTGCCAAGATTCAAAATCTCCCGTTTCAAGAAAATATGCCTGCACTGTGAGAAAAGAGAAGAGGTTGAGAAAGGGAATCATATATTATGGATACTCTCAGAGATGGCCATCCAATTACTGCTGAAAGTCCTCTAACCGCACCATCTTCCAACTGACCCTATGTCACTTTTGAACTGTCCATTAGTCCTAAATATATAATCTGGTGTAGGCCTAATTTTTTAAAGAGATGGTGTGCTCCTCTTGATCAGTTGTGCTCAAGCAATGGTTTAGCAGCCATTTGCTTTCACTTGCATTGCTACATTGAGCAGGAAATTAAATGACTTAAACTGTCCTTTCCAATGGTACAATTAAGTGGTCAGTAGAGGGGGCATGTATAAGTGCACCAACGTGCCTATCATCTCTGTCATTGTATTTTTATTCTTTTATTCTTGTTCTCATTTTTGTTTGACAAATTCTAATAAATAAATAAATAAAAATAATAAATGCTCAGGAGTTCTCAATACATTGCCTATGTATTGTCACTGTTTACCAAAATATTTGCCTATTTACCCACTTATCTATCCATCTACTGTACTTTCTATAATTTTTAAAAAGACATTTATTTATTATCTTATTTGTATCCCACACTTATTATTTTTACAATAATTCAAGATAGCAAATGTATCCAACACACAAGATTACATGAAGTGTTAATGCCACTTTATAATGCCTTGGTAAGGCCACACTTGAAATACCACATTCAGTTTTGGTCACCATGATGTAAAAAAGATGCTGAGACTTTAGAAAGAGTACAGAGAAGAGCAACAAAGATGATTGGGGACTGGAGGCTAAAATATATGAAGAATGGTTGCAGGAATTGAGTATGTCTAGTCTAACAAAGAGAAGGTCTAAGGAGAGACAAGACAGCAGTGTTCCAATATCTCAGGGGTTGCTACAAAGAAGAGGGAGTCAAGCTAATCTCCAAAGCACCTGAGGGCAGGACAAGAAGCAATGGGTTGAAACTAGTCAAGGAGAGAAGCAACTTAAAACTAAGGAGAAATTTCCTGACAATTAGAACAATTAATCAATGGAACAACTTGCCTCCAGAAGATGTGAATGCTCCAACACTGGAAGTTTTTAAAAAGATGTTGGATAGCCATTTGTCTGAAGTGGTGCAGGGTTTCCTGCCTAAGCAAGGGGCTGGACTAGAAGACCTCTAAGGTCCCTTCCAACTCCTATCCTATTCTAACTTTCCTCCTCCTATTTTCCCTACAACAACCCTGTGAGATGAGTTGGGCTGAGACAGAATGATTAGCCAAAAGTCACCCAGTGGGCTTTCATGGCTAAGGTGGGACTTAAACTCATGATCTCTTGATTTCAAACCAGGTGCTTTTTATAAAGGATGCATTGTTTGTCCCTAGTTTAATCTAAATCATCTTTCTTATAATTTGAATTTGGTTTGGTCATATTCAAGGAGCCCAATCAGAGTTTGTTCATCTCAAGATAGAATGTGCAAAGACATGAAGGTTGCTTCTTGTCTTTGCACATTCTATGAAAGACACTTGCTTATTCAACTCTTCTTCTTCTTCCTGGATATTTAAAATGTATTGCAGGAAGATGTTCAATCACTTCTTGAACACAGAATGTATCTCTGTATGCTCGAAGAAAACTATAAGATATTTACTGGGGAAAAAAAACTACTTCTCAATTATAGGCCAGTCTGAAATATTTTGATGTTTTCAAAAGTGGTGCAAGTTCAAATGCAACAGATTGCATGGTCTTCTGGATCCACTTCAACATTACTTGACTTAGTAGATGACTTCTCTAGAAACTGTTGTGGGGAAGAGTTTGCAATAGGTTATATGGCAGGATTGGGACTAGGGACACTATTTTGCAGTGGTTCTAGTATTTTCCAGAAGAATATACCCAGAAGCTGATGCTCAGGGATTACCGTTTGATGACTAGTCATTAATCTATGATGTTCTACAGTTCTCTCTCATTTTCTCAGATGTTTAATATGCAAATGAAACAATGAGATTATTTAGGGCTTTGATATGTGATGCCATCTCTAATGACGCCCAGCTCTACTGCTGTCTACCTTCTAAGTGCAAGGAAGTAATCAGTTTCTTTGAACGCTGCCCAGTGAAGGAAAATAAGTTGACATTAACTCCAGACAAGATGTAAATGCTAGTGGCTTGGAAAAGGTTGGACACTAGGATTGAAATGAAGTATGCTATAGATTGGATTGCATTCCCCAAGAAAGGTCAGCTTTGCAATTTGGGTCTTTTAACCTGCATGTATCACTAAATTCCCAAGGAGTTGCTATGGTGAAAGCATGTTTGCATACTTTTTATTAGTACAATACTTAATTCTCCTTCTGAATCAGACAGATTTCATGACAGCTTGGTTATAATTATCTTGAGTGCAGCAATGTGCTTTATGTGTGACTACCCTTGAAAGAGAGTCTGGAAACTGTAATTGATAAAAATGCAACTTGTCAAGATGCTAACCAATGCAAAATAGATGATGTCAAAATGTATGATGTCTGTAGTTGAGAATTACACTGGGTGCCAATTGTATTTATCCTTCAATTCCTGAATGACTTAAGGCCTGGCTAGAGATCTGTGGGAAGCTTTCTTATGCTGTGAGCCTGACTGGTTACTTAGAGCTGCATCTTCAAAAGATACACTTGTTGCCCAGAATTTAATCATGGCTATTTGAAAAAGAGGCTTCTGAGGGATCCTTGGTGATCTCTGAGCTTGATTGTTTTTCTTGCAGACATATCATTACCAAACTAGATACTATTGTCAGTGTTAGTCCTAACTCTAGCACAGATAATGTTACCTAGTTTGGGTGATAAAATGTCTACAAGAAAACAACCAAGTTCAGAGAGCAGTAAGGACTCGTACAAAGCCTATGGTTCTCAAGCTACGTGCGATGTATTCCCCAAAGAGGTACATTTTTCTCTTTTTTTCACAGTATTTAGCTTTTCATGGTTAATTATTTTAATCACTGATTTTAATTTTGGATTTTGTTTTTAATTACACTGCTATAATTTTGTTCTATTCCCTGCTGTGCATTAAAAAAAAACTTTCTAGAATGCCTTAAGCTTTGCAATAAACAGAAAGGTAGGATATAAATTCAATACTAAATAGGTTTTTTCTTAATACAAAGAAATGCATAATTGCATAAGGTGAAAGAAAAGGATGGAATTCAAAAGAGACAGTGTAGAACAGTGATGGCAAACCTTTTTGGCACCGAGTGCCCAAAGTGCATGTATGCATGCAGGCACATACCCAAAATGCAACCTGCACATGTCCCTCTGTGCATGTGCGCACACCCCACATTTGCAAATACACATCCCTGTGCATGTATGGCGATGACTCGAAGACCAACTGGCCATGGAAAGCAAATGTGCATGCGTGGCGGGACCAAGCTGGGGCAGTAGCGTGTGTGCCCACAGAGAGGGCTCTACGTGGCACGCAGGCCATAGGTTCATCAGCACGGGTGTAGAACCAGGGGTGGGATTCAAATTTTTTAACAATTGATTCTGTGGGCATGGCTTAGGTGGTGGGCATGGCTTAGTGGTCATGTTACTGGGTGGATGTGGCCAACTCAACATCACTCACATCGCGGCATGCATCTCCTTGCCTGGCCTCTCATGACTGTGTGGATGCTGTAAGTGTGAAAAACGGTCATAAGTCACTTTTTTCAGTGCCATTGTAACTTTGAATGGTCACTCCACACAAGTGAAATACCAGCCAAGGAGGGGAAAAAACCTCCAGAGAAGTTCCTGAGACAGCAAGTCCAGTCCTGCCAAGAATGTAATAAGGGTTAATGGAGAGGCAGTTTATGTAAGCAACACCAGAATGTTTCCTTCCTGCCTTCCTTACAGGATTAGGCCAGTAATTTCTTCTAAGAACCGGTTCTCTGAACTGCTTAGACTGTTAACAACCAGTTCTAGCAAATAGGTGCAAACTGGTAGAATCCCACCCCTGTGTAGAACCTTTTATGATTCCTGAATATATATTCAGCTAAGCAGCAAAAAAGTTGTTCAGTCACTAACTCCTTTAATCCTTCAGTTCCTTTTGGAGTTTTAACAGATTTGCATAGCTAGATAATCTGTCTGGTTACATGGTGTTAACAGCATTCCATAGTAGAAAGCCATCAGATTTGAAAGTGTTTTGCATAGCACATTGCTGGAGTGTTGCCATTATAACCATCCAGTTTTACTGCACCAGTGATTGCATATAAATCCCTTAGTGCAATATTGAATCAATTCCACTTGAGGGAGCATCTGTATTTGAGCAAATGAAGGGGGAGGTGAGATTATTTTCAGACAAGCACCAATGGGAATCACCTTTGAATGAGTGAATTAAACAACTTGAACTAGAATGTAAGAAAGATTATTTCACAGCAATGGGCAAAAGAGCCTTTCCGTGGTATAAACAATAGT
Organism: Pseudonaja textilis; assembly: GCF_049901715.1. NCBI lineage: Eukaryota > Metazoa > Chordata > Lepidosauria > Squamata > Elapidae > Pseudonaja > Pseudonaja textilis. Next base: position 18,419,444 of record NC_142008.1, read on the forward strand.
TTAATATGGCAACATGCAAACGCTATTAATTAAAGCAATTAAAGCAAGCTAAGATGTAAGGCATATAGTATACCATATATTGAGCATGATAGGTATTTACACAAGTTGTCCCATATAGAAAATAATATTACTCCTTTGCAAACATTCATGAACGATTATCATGTCAGTTGAACTTGTAGCACATTAAAGTGGCTTAAAGGGGAATTCCAAGTACCAGAAGAACTGAGATATTATATTGTCAGAGAAAGTAGATTACATTTCTTATGCTTAGAATTTGGTTTTGGATTGATTGAATCCATGCGCTATGTTTTTTCAATCATTGTAGCGCATCTCAATATATCTATCCAATATATGGTTTATATTGGATGCACGGCAAAATATATCAAGGCTTAGTCCAATGTATGAATCTAGTGAATTCTTGTTGGAATCAATAATCAGGTTGAAAGAGAAAACAGGATATTTTCTAAACTCCCATATAGTTGGATGGAACTAAGATTTAAATTTGGGCTTGCTTTTGATATTGTAATTACGGTAAGTCTTCATTTAGTGACTACCTTGTTTAGTGATGTAGTTACAACAATGATGAAAATAAATTGGTGATCCATCCTTTCATTTATGGCCTTTGCAGGTCAATAAAGCAAAAAAAAATGTGAAGTAAGATTATAAGTACAACTGTGGCTTCACGAAGCAATTGCTTCACTTAATGACCTTGTCCCAATTGTGGTTGCTGAATGAAGACCACTTGTCCTAGGATGACAATTCCAGTGATCCACAAACCTCAAGGCCACAAAATAAGACTGATTTTAACTTTCCCTGTCTGTTTGATGGGAAAGTGTGAAAACTCTGCACGTGGACCTCCCGAGCTCCATTTTCACTGGCAGAGGGTTGCAGGAGGACATCCCAGCTGAAAATGGAGATTAGCAGCCTGTTTTTGGTGGCAGGAGCATCATGGAGTGGTCCTTTGCTGTTTCCAGAATGGCCCCGGGGGCCAACTGTAAGCACCCCATGGGCCAGATGTGGCCATGGGCCTTGAATTTGACATCCCTGTCCTAGACTCACAACTAGACAGTTAGTGACCAGGTGAAGCTACAATGGACTTCCCCAAAAGCTACTTACAATCTAGTTTCAAAGTTCTAAAGTTCTCTCTCTGTCTCTCTGCCTCTGCTTCTGCCTCTCTCTCTCTCTCTCTCTCTCTCTCTCTCACATACACACACACACACATACACACACGTCAGGTGATTGCATTTTGGGTGTTTGGTGATTGGCTCACATTTACAATCATTTGTGTGACCACAATTTACAATAGTTCTGCTGGTAACTGGCCTTTACTTCTGGTTTTTGACAAAAACCACTCCATAGCAAACAATGCATTCACTGAATGACCCCTGTGAAAAAGTCATAAGGTCGGATCTAATCACATAGCTAATTTTGTAGCCATCATGACTTAACCCACTACAATTGCCAGGTTCAGTTACAGTTATAACTTGAGGATTAAAATATACATTTAATAAGTTGTTATTGTTATTACCACTACTTTTGTAAAAGCCTACTTTTGTGGAAAGTTGGCTATTTTAATTTCCCCAGTCCTTATTTGGTACAGAGTACAACATATCTGTTAGCCCTTCGAGGCAGAATGAGTGCTAACACTATCTTTATTGTTAGCTTGCAGAAACAGAAAAATGCAGGACTGAAAGTACCCCTCCCTAATTTTTACTCCCTTGAAAACTGGGAAGGTGCCTCTTGAGACCCTTGCTGCACTCCACCACTACTCTTTTTCATTGCATTTATCAGATTTTGTTTATCAGATCATTGACTATGCTACAGTTCTTCTCCCTACTTTCCAGGATCATTCTCACATACCACTGTAATACCACAGTATGCAAAGTTCTGTGGAGCATAAGCAGGACACCAGCTTTGTCTACACACACTAAAAGAATCTCTGCCAAGAAAGCTTGTGAATGCTGAACGGATCCTGAATTGGCCTGGCGAATGTTAATGTTGAGATTTGCCTTGGAAAAATCACTTCAGAATAAATTGTAGATGTCTTGAGTTGGATGAGTTGGCAAATTTCTAAGGAAGCAAAAACGGGCCTTGGGAACAATATATGTCTGTATAGTTTACAGGGTATCTGTTCCACCAGAATCTCATCACTACAAGAATCAGAAGTTGAGGGTGTAGGGTTTTCTGCTCGAGCATGGGGTTGGACTAAAAGACGCCGGGCAGAGCACAAAGAGTTTTGCCTGGGGCGCCCAGTGCAGCTGACAGGCAGACCTTCCTGCCCGGTGGCAGAGCTCTGGCCAAGGCAGCGAGCACCTCCCCTCTGGGCCCTCTGCTCATCCTACCAGGGCTGGAGATGCGTGGGGATGGAGATGGACTGGGTGAGGGGTGGAAAGGATGGGCAGCTTTGGGCTCTCTCCTCTGGATCCACTGGCCAGGGAAGCAGCGCTGCCATCACCTCGCCTCCCTGTCCGTGGATGGATGGGCGCTATCACTGCCTCGGGCAGCCTCTCCCAGTGGCCCTTCAGGGTCTGGCTGGAGGGACTTGGGAGAGCCCAAAGCCACCCATCCTTTCCACTCCTTGCCCAGCCTGTCCCTGTCCCCATGCATCTCCAAACACACCGGCAGCTCCAAACGCTGGAATGGCATGGGCATCGGGCACAGGCGCTCACTCGGGGGGGCTCAGCTCAGAGGAGGATGTGGTACGGGCCATTGCCTTGGCTCCCTGTCCACAGATGGGTTGGTGCTATCACTGCTTCAGGCAGCCTCTCCCAGTGGCCACTTCAGGGTTGGGCTGGAGGCACTTGGGATGCCAAGCTCGGGTTGGCCTGGCTCTTTCACTTGGCAGGCAGGCACGCACCTGCGGCTCGCTTTTCCAGCTCTCCCCAACCTGCCTGGCTCTGGCACGGCCCTGGCGGGATGAGTGGAGGGCCCAGCGGGGAGGCACTCGCTGCCTTGGCTAGAGCTCTGCCCCAGGCAGGAGGGCCCGCCTGTCAGCTGCACTGGGTGCCCCAGGTGAAGCTCTTTGCGCTCTGTCTGGCACCAGGCAGGGATGATGGCTGGGCGCTTCTCCTGGGGTGGGCTGATCCTGCGCTGCAGCCCCGTGAGATTCGCTTCCCCATGTGGGGTTGGGCTGCCCTCTTGGGCAGGGGAGGCTTTGTTGTACCAGTAGTAGGACGTCGTTTTTAAAAGAATGGGCTTTGCCTTTGAACAATGCCCAGGAAGGGGGCGACAGGAGTGCCTGAAGCTGTGTCTCCGCCAGGCTCCGGTTGCAGGGAGGAGCCCTGGCTGGCCGCGCATAGCTGCGCCAAACGCCACGTGGCTGCGCCAAACACCGCAGCATTGCTCCAAACGCAGCACAGGGAGAAGGGAAAGCAATGGTGGCAGAAGGTCTCCTGATACGAAGTGCCCCACCAATGCCGAGGTCAATGCAGGCAGCACCATATCCGGGTGTGCAACAAAAGTATTTCCTAACAGCAAGCTCTCCGCCTTTCCCCCCCCCCGCCCCATTTCGCATGTTTTAATATAGGCCTTAATTTGGGGGCAGGGACTTAATTTCATTTCATGCCTATAAAACATGCTGTGACTTCCTATTGAGGGAGGCCGTATTGTTGGAGAAACATGGTAGACTGGCTCTAAATGAAGACAAAAATAACCTACGGGCAATTTATGTTTATTACTCAAAATTCTCAATTTTTCTCATTTCTGAAGTTGGCAAATTCATGGACTGACTATAATCAGGGATTCTACCAGTTTGCACCTATTTGCTAGAATCAGTTGTTAACATTCTAAGCAGTTCGGAGAACCAGTTGTTAGGAGAAATTACTGGCCTAATCCTGTAAGGAAGGCTGGAAGGAAACATTCTGGTGTTGCTTATAGAAACTGCCTCTCTGTTAACACTTATTACATTCTTGGCAGGACTAGACTTCCTGTCTCAGGAACTTCTCTGGAGTTATTTTTCCCCTCCTTTGCTGGTACTTTGCTTGCGTGGAGTGACCATTCAAAGTTACAATGGCACTGAAAAAAGTGACTTAGGGCCAGTTTTCACACTTACAACTGTTGCAGCATCCCCACAGTCATGAGAGTCCAGGCGAGGAGATGCGTGCCTCGATGTGAGTGATATTGAGTTGGCCACACCCACCCAGTCACATGACCACCAAGCCATGCCCACCAACTAAGCCATGCCCATAGAACCGGTTGTTAAAAAATTTGCATCCCACCCCTGACTATAATAAAATCTTATTTTGGACATGTTACAGGATAGCTGGAGAGATCTCCTTTCCCCCAAATGTATAGTTCTTATCTTTACAAACGCTTCTGAATCTAGAATGCCAGCTGTGCCAACACAGATTCTAAATTAGTTCATCATTAACTGTTATGTAACGTTCTGTTTATTGAAGGCACACATGGACTGCTCTGAGGGCCAACTGTGTGAATGTGACAGATGTAGTGGTGAGATCACTTTTAGTAATAGCATTTACTGACTGCAAGTGGAAAGAGAAAGTGCCAGTTCAGAGTACTGTACAGCAGGGCTACGTATACTTTGAAAGAAGCCTGTTGTTTTTCAGGATTCTGCTTTAAAAGTTTTATTAAAGACATTGCTTTGAAGATTCAGTTCATCAAAGCAGCAGCAACTTTTTGCAGACTTTCCTGTCTATCTAAAAAAGGATACAGGTAGTCTTCAACTTACAACAACTTACAAGCTTCCTTTGCTAAGCAAGAAGGTTGTTTAGTGAGTCAGGTCCAATTCTATGAACTTTCTGCTGCGATTGCTAAGGAAATCACTTTGATTGTTCAGTGGATATGTGCGTTGTTAAGTGAATCCAGGTTCCCTGATTGACTTTGTTTGTATGACGTCAGCTTGGAAGGTCACAAAAAGTGACCACATGACCCCAGAATATTGCAGCCATTGTAAATACATGTCAGTTGTCAAACGCTCACATTTTGATATTGTGATCACAGAGACTCTGTCACAGTTGTAAGTGCAAGAACTGGTTGCGAGTCACTTTTCTCCAGCACCATAATAATAACTTTGAGCGGTCATTAAATGAATGATTTCTCAGACGAAAACTACCTGTACTACTACCTTAACGAATCTCGTAATTAAAGTATTGTATCATTTTCCAAGCTCACACAGAAGTCTGAAAAAAAGATGGACTACTTTAATGAACAGCAGAGAAGTTTTGTGCTCAGAAAGGATTTGAAGCACTTCTTCTGAATTAGTTGTGAAGGGTGCCTGCCCCTATTGTACGGTAAGAGGAGAAGAGATGGAGTCAGATTGTCTGGAATCTAGTTTACGCTACTGTTTGAATTCTGCTGCTTTTAATTGCTTCCTTTTCCCAGACCTTTCTCCGATATGAGAGTGGCTACTTCTCTTCCATAGCTCTTATTGATGGTCGCCAGGTACTGTTTTAAATTTTAAGGGACTGAAGGAACTGACTTTTTCTTTGCCAAATAGCACATGAGAGAGCTTGGTGCGGGTGTGGTGTGGTGCAGGGGGTATCAGAACTGAATTTTTACTGCTTACCGCAGTTTGATGTTGGGCTGCATTCAGGAGTGTTTTGGATTCTAATACAATTTATGCCTACTGCACAATCACACGATTCAGCTTTTCCTGGATTTTCTCAATTTGTGGGTGCAGTTGGATAGTTGTGTTTTTTCTCTCCACACATAAGAAACTTAACCCTTCAGGGAAACACCGTATTAGAATCTATTGTCCTCAGTAGACAGAGCTTTCCCACATCCATAAAGGTGGACTTGAAATAAAGACATTCCTATATCTGCATAGAAAGATGATAGATGATAGATAGATAGATAGATAGATAGATAGATAGATAGATAGATAGATAGATAGATAGATAGATAGAATAACTTTATTGTCACTTTGAAGTACACTAATTGGCATACATTAAAATGAAATTATATATGAGTGTAATAGGCAGTTCATGAGATTTCCACAAAGACTTTAAAATATGGGCTTTCTTGACCACAACCCAGAAATCAAATCGAATTAAAATAAAATCCACTGTGTCCCTTCCCCCTAATTTCCTTAATTACTGGGAAAAGCAGACGTTTATGGAGATGACATGCAAGTGTTATGTTAATGGCCTCCAGGCTGACACTGTGCTTTTTCATTTCACTTCCTTTTGTCATAAAATCGACAATTGTGATGGCTCCAGGAGAAAATGGGGTGGGTTCCCAGGGCCCCATGGCTGCATGTGGGGTGAACTTGTTGGCAAATTCCTGCCTTGCCTTTCCTGGCTGCCTCTGGGGATGTTCTGGAATTGGGCTGTTGCTGACTTAGCTTTTCTTCTCTGCCACACAGCTCGGCTTTGTCTTTTTCTTTGTGACATGTAATTTCCCTTGGTACAATTAGGACTGTCTCAGTCATTCTGTTTCTATCTTTGGCCTGCTTAACGCACAACATAGCTATGTTAATTGCAGAAGTTTAGAGTGCATGCATAAGACTTGGGGTTTTCTCTTTTTTTTCCCTTCTGGAGTGAGCTTTCAAGAGAGATTTGATGTGCTGTTCAGGATCCTTGGAGATGAGAAAGCCTTTATGGTTGCAATTTGTTTAGTTTGGGCAGTGCAAGGTTTGGGTCTGTGGGAGGGCTGCACTGATTAAAATGCTCCAAGTGCCGATCCACCGATCAACAGAGGAATTGTGTATAAGTACACAATTCATGCTTTTGGCCCAGAATAGGTTCTGCTTTTTAGTTGCTTATAGGCCAGAGGGGGTATTCAGCAGGTTCTGACCAGTTCTAGAGAACCGGTAGTAGAAATTTTGAGTAGTTCGGAGAACCAGCAAATACCAGCTCTGACTGGCCCCGCCCCCATCTATTCTCTGCCTCCTGAGTCCAAGCTGATCATCTGGATCTTCTTTGATTGCCCAGCAGAGGAGAATGGAGCTGGAAAGCAGGTTAGTAGGATGGGGAGGGAATGGGGATTTTGCAGTATCCTTCCCTTGCCACGCCAAACAAGGCACACTCACAGAACTGGTAGTAATTTTTTTTAATCCCACCACTGTTATAGGCTACAGGCTATTCTTCTACAACAGAGTGTTAGAATAGAGCTGGAAAGGACCTTGGAGGACTTCTAGCACAAGCAGGATAATCTATTCTATACCATTTCAGATAAGTAGCTGTCTACTGGTAGTTTCTTCTTAAAAACCTCCAGTGATGGAGCACCCACGATTTCTGAGGGCAAACTATTCCACTGGTTAATTGTCATCACTGTTAAGTCTTTCCTTAATTCCAGGTTGCTTCTCTCTTTGATTAGTTTCCAAATTCCAATTTCTTGTCCTGCCCTCTGGTGCTTTATAGAGTTATTTGATCCGCTCTTCTTTGTGATAGCCCCTCAAATACTAGAATACTGCTGTCATGTCACCCCTAAATTCTTCTTTTCTTTATACTAGCTAACCCCAAATCCTACAACAGTTCTTCATATGTTTTTGTCTCCAGGCCTTTGATCATCTTAGTTGCTCTTCTCTGATCTTTTTCCAAGGTCTCAACATTTTTTTTGTAGTACGGTAACCAAAATTGGTTGCAATATTCCAGGTGTGGCCTTACTAGGGTTTTATAAAGCGGTACTAGTACTTCATGTGATCTATTATTCTATTTCTTTGTTTATACAACCCAGGATTGTATTAGCTTTTTTGGATGCACACTGCTGGCTCATATTCAAATGAACATCTACTAGGACTCCAAAATCCCTCTCACAGTATCAATGTGGCCAGCAATTGTAGCATGTCATTCAGAATTCTGGGGATTGTAATTCTGGGGAAATGTCAGAAATCAGCCTTAGAAATATGCTCCCTTTAACAAGTGTCTCCTAATCATGTCTGGAGCCCTTGCAGTGCTAGGCTGTCCAGTTTTTTTTCAGCAGAGGGAAGTGTTTCTGCATGCATCTTTGGATACAAGCCGGTCCCTTCTTTGAAAAATGGCATCACCTATTCCACCGGGAGATATTTTTGTATGTCGGCCTTACAAACATTCGTCCAATTCTTTATACAATGATTTATTTGAAGCTTGTAAGACCAATGGCTTAAGTTCTGAATAGGTGTATAGGTAGTCTTCAACTTATGACCACAACTGAGCCCGAAATTTCTGTTGTTACACGAGACATTTGCTAAAGGAGTTTTGCCCCATTTCACAATTTTCTCTTGTCACAGTTGTTAAGTGGATCACTGCAGTTGTTAAGTTAATCAGGATTCCCAATTGGCTTTGCATGTCAGGTCACAAAAGGTGATCACGTATAGTTTACAATCATTCAAGTTCTTCCCGCCAAGTATAATTCTTACCTTAATATTTAAGTATGCATGACATGGTTCATGTGAGGACTTGAATGAGCCCCAAACTTTACTCCCTTAACAACAAGGTAAGCATAATTATGCAGCCTTCAATCCGACACAGTACTTGCAGATATGTTGGAACAACTACTATCATCTTCTTTGTAAGAAGGATAGATTTTGTAATCCACACTGTGATTTCCCATCAAATTTGGGAAAGTTGCTATATAAGCCAAGTGAAGAAGAAAAACATCCCAGGGGATCTTCAGAAATTTGCAGCAAAAATGATGCAGAATTTAAACCAATTGAATGTCATTGCTGAGGTTGGATGAGATGCAAAATATAAAGATAGCCATTTCATTCCTTGATCTCACTGTAGCTCAGAGGTATCTTTCAAAACCTCAGTAATTGTTCAGCTCCCTGTTTTGATGGCAATATAAGTCATTTCCCTTGATTATTGGATAATATATACATCCTACTATGTTGTCCACAGAGTGCTAGAAAACCCTTCTCTGTAATTCATGGATCAAAACATGTTGTGCCATAAATATTGGGTATATTGTAATGCTATTGTCCAAGACACTTGGTTTCCATGCATATTCATTGGCTGAGTAAATATGCAAAGTGACGGTTTCTAGCTTTGGGCTACTTCCTACATGTCCAATTTTTTTCATGAAATTTTATTGCTGCCATATGGAAATTTTGCTTTGTGTCTCTGTTTTGTACACCGAGGAAATCCTGATAAGCTTATTCAACATATAAATAAAATCCCACTGCAGTCAGCCCATCTATGTGATAGCAGCCTTCTAATCTTGGCTTCCCTCAAAAGATCGATCAAGAGTAGACTTTGTTGTACTTGGTTATTTGAATATGAGATGCCAGGGTTTAGGCTTTATTGGTAACTGAAACAAGTCCTGGAAGAAAGAAAAGACATATTACCTTTCAAAAAGCACAGTACTGCTGCTAAAACATCCCTACATGGACTCTAAGGTGACCTAACTTTTTATTTATTGCTCGACCACAGTAAAACCTGAGCTGGGGATTTAGGCACGGATTCTCAATTCACTATATTCAAGGACTAGGAAAGAAAATGTAAAATGTTTCATTACTTGATTTAGGAGTAGAAAAATATAATCTGTCCCTAACTCCTGTCCCAAATACCTTAAAAAAATATTCACCGAACTAAAAATCTAAGTGCATTAACTGATTGTTCAATTATATGCCCTCAACTTGCTGCCAGTTCTTAGCAACCATGTAGATCAGGAGTATCAAACTCAATTTCACTGAGGCCACATCAGCGTTGTGTTTGCTCAGGGGGGCAGGGGAGCTGTCCAGGTGGGCATGGCCAGGGTGGGCATGACCAGTTCAATATCACTCATGTCGGGGACACCTGTGGTGGCCTAGGCGGGGCTGGGGGTGGATCTACTTTTGCTAGTAGTTTGTTTTTCTAGCACTCTGCCAGTGAAAACAGAACTCACAGGGATGCTGTTTTCAGGGTAGCCCTGTGGGCCAGATCTAAGCAGCCCACAGGCTGGATTCAGCCTGCAGGCCTTGGGTTTGACACCCCTGATATAGATAGATTTTCTCCAAGGCAATCTTTCAGGTCTTCTAACAATGCCCATCTAACTAATTCCATCCACTTTGCTCCTTGTTGTCCTCTTCTTCTCTTTCCTTCTCCTTTTCTCAGCATTATAAGCTTTCTCCAGAGAGTTAGGTCTTCACATGGGATGTCACAGTTATTGAACATGTTGTATATAGACATTTACATACTCGTAATACTACGTTCCGATTGGATAATCACTACAGCATAGTGATTGGTAGTTAACAAAGCATTATGATTGGCCACCTAAATGGCGGGAGGTTTAAAATGATGCCATTGGTTGCAAGCTGCGAGCTGCCGCTATAAAAGATGCTGCCGCAGCTCGGGTTTAGTTGAATTTACTGACTGTAAATAAAGAGCTGATTTCAACTCCGGTCTCCAGTCTACTTTGTTCTGGCAATAGAACACTGGCGACGAGGGTGGGATTGAGCGAACAAAGACCGTAAACATGTGGCAACGTACGCTGAGAAATCGACGAGATGGCTGGCAACAGCGCACCACCCACAGCGTTCAACCCAGCTGAAGAAGACTGGGAGTCATATATCGACAGGTTCCTGATGTTCCTGGAAAGTAACGAACTACAAGGAATCACTGACCAAAGGAAGAGAGCTGTATTCCTGACACACTGCGGACCGACCATTTTTAAAATGGCAAAAGCATTAGCAAAACTGCACGATGTCAAACAGATGGCATGGCCAGACCTGAACCGGATGCTTAGAGCCCACTACACGCTGTTGTTTCCAATCTCATTCGATGACACGAATTTTATAAACAGGATCAACGAGAAGGAGAGAGTATTGGGGATTTCGTAGCAGCACTAAGGGACATTGGAGGAGCATGAAAATTCCTCAACATGGACGAAGTCATGAGAGATCGCGTGGTCCTTGGTTTGAGAGACACTACCCTACAGAGCAAACTACTAAATCGACCAAACATCACCGTAAATGAAGCCATCGCTGAAGCAACCGCAGCGGAAGCGACAAAGAAATCAGCGGCTACGATGTGACAAATGAATATGGCCAGCAGCCCAAGCCAGAGCAGAGAAAAGAAAATGGAAGGTAACCAGAAACACACTACCGCAACCACCCACCATGAAGATATCGATTCCTCAACCGATACCGAAGGCGAAGACGAAGAGGTGAATAGGCTCCAGTCAGAACAGAACTGGCGCGAAAGAAGAGAAAGAAAACCTGAGTTTCAGTGTGCAGGATGTGGAAGAAATCACCCGCGTTCGGAGTGCTGTTTTTGGGATGCCATCTGCAGGCACTGTGAAAAACGGGGGCATATTGCAAGGGTCTGCCGAAACAGAAAGAGCTATAGTCCTAAAAGATGAGGCAGCACCCACCTCCCCAGGACTAAGGAGAAACAAACTGGTAGCCATTGGAGCCGAGAAAATAGAAGTCAACAACTCCACGAGAAAGAAGAAACACATCAAACCATTATCATCGGGAACGCCAGAGCAACAGACGCAAAGAAGGTTCGCATAACCATAAAAATAGAAGGGGAGCCATGAGAAATGGAAGTGGACTCAGGCTCATACTTGTCAATGGTATCATGGAATACAATAAAAAACTTGATACTGGATATACAAAGAAAAGAACTCGAAGAGCAAAGCCTAAGGTTAAAAGATTACCAAGGCAACAAAATTCTGGTAGTAGGACTGGGACATTTTAAAATAAAATTCAAGAAACATACCGAAGTCCTCCCATTGACAATCATCGATCGAGACTGCTCTAGCCTGCTTGGGTTAGAATGGTTTGCACCATTGGGGATCAAGGTGACAGGAATCAACAGCATCACCGAAACAGACTGGGAAGGAAGCCTGATGAAGGAGTTCCAGGACATATTCGACGGGACTTTAGGCAAGTACCGTGGGACCCCTATCTCATTTAGCCTAAACTCGAACATAGCTCCCATTCAGTTAAAGGCCAGATGCGCAAAGGGAATTGCGTTAAAGCCAAAAATCAATGAGCAACTGAACAAACTCATCGCTCAAGGGGTGCTAGAGCCAATTGACCATGCCAGATGGGAAACCCCGATTGTGACTCCAGTGAAACCAGAAGGGTCCGTGCGCATCTGTGGTGACTATAAGGCCACCCTGAACCACGCATTGCAGCAGAGCGCATATCCCGTTCCAGTAGTCCAGCACCTTTTGCACTCGCTGGGGGGAGGAAAAGTTTTTGCAAAGCTCAATCTCACCTAGGCATATCAACAATTGCCAGTTGACCCCGAGCCGGCAGAGGCGCAGACTATTGTAACACATGGGGGGGCATTTAAATGCAACAGATTACAATTTTGTGTCAGCGTGGCCCCAGATGTTTTCCAAAGTCTGATGGAACGCCTCCTACAAGGACTAAAAGGGGTGGTCCCCTATTTTGATGATGTGTTAGTATCCGCCGGAAATAAAAAAACAACTACAAGACTGGCTGAGGGCAGTTTTGAAAAGATTTAGGGAAGCAGGACTAAAAGTCAAAAAAGAAAAATGCCAACTTGTCACAAATCAGGTCGAGTTCCTGGGATACCTTATAGATGAAGCAGGGCTAAACCCCACTGAAAAAAAAATAAAAGCAATAAAAGAAGCACCCAGACCAGAAAAAACACCCGATTTACAGGCATTCTTGGGACTCATTAATTTTTATAACGTTTTTATGCCACAGAAGGCAACCATAGCGGAACCACTGCATAGACTACTCAATAAAAAAGCCACGTGGAACTGGGGCCAATGTGAAGAAGCCGCGTTCCAACAAATTAAAGACTTAATAAAGTCCAAATCAGTATTAATCCAATATAACGACACGCTGCCACTGACTGACACCTGTGATGCATCATCTTTCGGCATAGGCACAATACTTAGTCACACACTACCCAATGGCAGAGAAGCACCGATTGCCTTTTACTCCAAGACGCTATCAAAAAATGAAAGAAACTACAGCCAACTGGACAGAGAAGCCTTGGCCACTATCTCAGGTGTAAAACATTTTCACGAATACCTTTATGGTAGGACATTTTCCTTAATTACCGACCACAAGCCACTACTAGGAATCCTGGCAGGAGACAGAGGCACTCCCAACATCTTATCTCCAAGAATGACATGATGGTCAGAATTTCTAGCAGCCTACAACTATAAGCTAATCTATTGACCAGGAAAATCCATACCCCAAGCCGACGCACTGACCTGTTCACCTCTACCAGACCATGACGACGACCCAGCTCCCACCACACGCACCCTGCAAATTGAAACAATACCAAACTTGCACATCACCACATCGGACATCGCAAGGGAAACCGCCAAAGACACACTAATGGCCCGAATCCTGAACTGGGTGGAGAGAGGCTGGCTGGAAAATAACAAAAACAAGACTTTCAAACCTTTTAGAACCCGGCAAACTGAACTGTCAATTGAAAAAGATTGTATATTATGCGGGGGATAGGGTTGTTGTTCCAAGAAAATTACAAGAAGACGTGCTGAACATGTTACATGAGGGACACTCAGGCATGGTAAAAATGAAGTCCCTGGCCAGAAGCTACGTCTGGTGGCCAGGAATAGACAAAGACATTGAGAAATGGGTAAAAACATGTAATAAATGCCAGTTGTCCAGACCTACCCCCCTTCAGCACCAGTCCTTGACTGGGAGACACCCAGAGGCCCCTGGTCAAGGATCCACATAGACTTCGCCAGACCTACCAAGGGATATACATTCTTAATCATCGTCGATGCCTACTCAAACTGGTTAGAGGTCAGCATCATGAGTTCAACAACAACTGAACCTGTCACTAAACAACTCAAGAAACTTTTCGCCATGCATGGATTACCAAACATATTAGTCTCGGACAATGGCCCACAGTTCACAGCTTTAGCTTTTGAACAATTCCTTGCAGAACAAGGCATATGACATGCCCTGACAGCGCCAGCTCACCCGGCGACAAACGGACAGGCGGAACACATGGTTAGATATACGAAAGAAGCATTAGAAAAAATTGAAGGAGGTGACATGCAAGATAAAATAAATACAATGCTCACAATTCAACATATAACGCCATGCACATCAACGAACAAGAGTCCAGCTGAAGTTTTAATGGGCAGAAAATTGCAAACATACTTGGACAGACTACATGCCACCTACAACCCCAAGAAGCCACCAGATTCCTCCAGTAAGTACCGCACATTTATACCAGGTGACTTGGTATACGCGAAAAATCTTACTGGCGACCCATTGTGGTTACCGGCCACAATAACACAAATAACAGGCCCCCCGGTCATACCGATTGGAAACGATGGACTGCAGAACCTGGAAAAGGCACATAGACCAACTATAGTCTCAAAACCTTGAACGCAACACCGATACACCCTGAAACATAGAACAAACCCATACACAACAGCCAATAAGTAATAATAAAACCAGAGGGGGGGGGACCCTTAAATAATAAAGAAAGGGAAGAACCCCCTTTAACACAAGCAAAAACAGGCCAGCAACAGAAAGCCCAAAGACAAACTACTTACCAATAGACCTCTTCAAAAGGAGGAAGCTGGAAGAGAACCAGGAGAGAAGCAGCCGAGCTGACTCTACCTGTCCAGGTAAACCAGAAGGGAGCGGCAAAGCCCATCCACCGACCTAACAAGGATCGGCGAAAGCGGCATGGCTGACTCGCCCTTCCAGGAGGTTCCAGAGAGAAGGATGGGAGAGACAGCGATCCCGTCCGAGCCAATTGAAGACAACACAGAAACTGAACTGTGCAGGTCAAGTAGGACCCACAAAAGTCACGCAAATAGGCGGGGCTGGACCATACCAAGAGGGGAGGGGTGTTGTATATAGACATTTACATACTCGTAATACTACGTTCCGATTGGACAATCACTACAGCCTAGCTAGCTAGTTAACAAAGCATTATGACTGGCCGCCTAAAAGGTGGGAGGTTTAAAATGATGCCATTGGTTGCAAGCCGCAAGCAGCTGCTATAAAAGAGGCTGCCGCGGCTCGGGTTTAGTTGAATTTACTGACTGTAAATAAAGAGCTGATTTCAACTCCGGTCTCCAGTCTACTTTGTTCTGGCGATAGAACAGAACACATGACTCAGAAGCAATCATGACTAGATGTACTGGTAATTTTAATGAAATGAAATAGAAAAAAAATTAACTTGATTTTTTTTTCCTCACCAGCTCTCTTCTATAGTTCAGGCCCCAACATACCACTCGAGGATGAGATTGTTCCTTTGACCCAGAAAGAATTGCAAACCGCTGTTCTCCCTCTTTCAATGAAAAGGGCTTCTGAATATTAACTGAGTTCTCTAACATTGCCTGTGCACTTTTTAAGGCAGGTCCTGTCATTTCCAAGATAGTCTGGATATTGTTACATGACACCACATTTGTCACTTTGAACTGAATGACAACATCTTAGCAGACACAAGCACTGAAAAAACAAGGATAAATACTACAGATGCCTCTTTTCCCCTCCCCCCTCCTGGCACACAGCAACAGGGCTATGACACTGCAAACCATCTTGCATTGAAGTCTAATGGAAACCAAATCCCTCTTTTGAAATTAAAAAGAAAAGGCAGGCATCTGAGAAAGGAATAAAAGAGACGACTCTCAAACAGGCAACATTTCCTCTATCATCAGCTTGTGTCTCTGTAATCCTCCCAGCACTGGAATGGTCTTGAATTCTGTGGGCTTTTCACAAGGTTATCTCTAATGATTTCTCCCAAGCTTTAAAGTGCAGGCATCTTATTACTGACAAAGAGGAAAGCACAGTCCTGTGGTCTGATGGACTAAAGATTTCTATCCCAGAAGTGTGAATGTGAAAAGCTAGAATACTAGATTCAATTGTAAGTAACGCCCCACACCCAGGCTCAATAGAGATAGATCCTCAAGTTATAACCACAATTTGGATTGGAACTTTCCTGCTCAATGAAGTGGCTAAGGGAGTGGGGCCCTATTGTATGACCTTTTTTTGCCACAGTTATTAAGATAATCACTCTGGACATTAAGCGAATCACATGGTTGTTAAGAAAATCCGGCTTCCCCCATTAATTTTGCTTATTGGAATTGGGTAGGAAGGTTGCACATGGTGATCCCATGATTCCAGGATGCTGCAACCATTGTAAATAAATGCCAACTGCCAATTGCCCAACTTTTTACTGTCCGGATGCTACAACGGTGCAGTTGTAAGATCTCTTTTTCAGCACTGCTGTAACTTTGAACAGTCACTAAACAAATGGTCATAACATGAGAGCTACTAATACACAGAAGGGAGATGTGGGAGGGAACTGTCCAAGATAGATACAGTCTGTTGTTCCATATTAAATTAGGGTTGTGCATCCTAAGATTATAATTAATCCAAGATCTTTGGATGTGTATCCCAAAGCCTAGCAACCGTGTTGTTATTTTTAATGAGACATAAAGGGAACTCTTTTCAATCCACAAGGAAGAATGATGTGAATTGAAATTGAAATTGTTTTGACCTGCCTCTGCCCACTTTCTGTTGTTTTCTATTCTATTTTCAGAATATATTTTTTTCCAGCAGAGGTAAATGAAGCCTGGCTGACCACTGATTAAGAATAGCTCTGCAGGTTCAGATCAAGATTCATCTTAATTTAGAGTTTAATTTTTCAAAGTGCTCAAATGGATTTCTCCAGAGTGCTCACCAACAAGGAAACAGAGATGCATCCTCCTTTTGCCAATCTTCCTTTGAAGCTGGTGTTTCCAGCATGGAGATAATATGGAGCTTCCAAGAGTAATAGCTGCTGATAGACTTAGCCACATGAATTTATATCCTTCCATTTTAAAATAATCCCATTTAGTTCCCCCTCTCACCTTGTAATGAACTCCACAGGTTAATTATGGGCTGTGTGAAGAACTATTGAATATTGTCTCTTCTAATCCCAATTTTCTCCTAAGGAAGATGTGTAAAGAGTCTTGATCATTTTAGTTGTCTCAATTTTTCCAAGCTTCACTTTTCCAGTTTGTAATGGAGTGGAAACTGGATTTTTGGTGTTTGAATTAATGGAGAACATAAGATAATGCAGTGTTTGGTGCATTGTTTTCACTGACTGGCCACAGCTTTCTCATAGAAGGATTAAGGAGAGTGAGAGAGAAATACTACAGAGATGACTTTGGAGAAACGATGCTGAGACAATTAATAAAACATTTACCAAAACATATTTAATCTTTGTAAAAAAAAGAAAACAGTAGAAAGGAACACAAAATAGTTGTACTAGAAGACCTCCAAGGTCCCTTCTAACTCTGTTCTCTATATTCTTATTTCTGCTGAATCTAAAAAGGAAAATAAGGATTGTAAGTCCATCTCCAGAGGATATCCAAGTGGAACACAACAGGGTTTTCATCTAAAGGCCTTCAGGGGAAGGTCACCAGAAGAATGCTATGGATATAATTTACTTGGAGGCATTTGATAAAGTAGACCACAACCTACTACTTGATAAGATAGAAAAATGTGGGTTAGACAGCATCACCACCAAACACATTCATAACTGGATGACTAAGCAACCTAGAACCGAGGAGAAATTTCCTGGCAGTGTAATTAATCAATGAAATGACTTGTCTTCAGAAGTTGTGAATTCTCCAACACTGGAAGTTTTTAAGAAAAGTTTGGACAACCATTTGTCTGAAATGGTATAGGGTTTCCTGCCTGAGCAGGAGATTGGACTAGAAGACCTCCAAGGTGCCTTGCAACTCTGTTATTCTGTTCTATTCTACTTGTGAACATGGTTTCACTCGGGATAATCCTGAGGCTCTACTGGCTCTAGGATTGCTTTTGGATGAAGAAGAGTCCATTCATGTTTGCAGCTATGGAATATGACTTGGATCTGAACTTTCAGTCTAGCCTACTTAATGGGATAAAAAAAAGATCCTTGATCCATCTGGGAAGAAAATTGGAATACCAAGTAGAAAGACAGACAGACTGATAGGATAGGATACCATATTTTAGAATTTAACATGATTTTGCATTGATCTGCTGTGAGAAGAATGGTTAATTCCAGGAATATCCATGGGGCTGTATCAAAAGGAATATCCTTGGGAGTGAAGTGGTGGCAATCATCTTGATTTTGGGGACCTATGCACCACTTCCAAGAGGCATCCACAAAGGAAGATCAGAGTGACCCGTGACCAACTCAGATAGGATCCTGCAGCATTGTCCCGGGAAATGTATATTTGCCTTCCTTCATGAAGATCAATGTCTACAAGATAGTAGGCAAGATTTTGATTGGAACAATTACAGCTAACTCAAATTCTGATTCTCCCAGAAATCCATGCTCTTTTCAGATTATTCATCAAATAAATTCTTTAAATTTATCTCATTCTAATTGCATTTTTTTTTTGTCAAGAGCGGAGAGAATTGGAAATGATGCTGTCCTTTCTGTCTTTCCCTATTTTAGTGCCAAACCGAGAGCAGTGTGAATGCCTCTAAGACAGCATCAGATGACACCTGCCTCAAACAGAAGATGTCCAAGCCACAGGCTCAGCATGGGCTAATAAATTAAATGCCAAGGGACGGTATGTATGTATGTATGTATGTATGTATGTATGTATGTATGTATGTATTTAATATTGCCACCTATTCATTCGCATATGGCGACTCAAAGCGACTAAAGTTGGTTGAAGATGTAGCTTTTGTAAAGATGTGCGGGCAAACTGAAATGTTTCGGACATCTGGCTCAGATTATGCCTGGATTTGAAGTTCCTTTCCAGACTGGGATATGCTAGTTGAAACTTATTGCCCGTCTGTATAGACCCACATTATTTGAACAGGGTCATCAAAGAGGTTATAGGGAGGAAAGGCTTTCAGCCACTAGCCAGTCATTCACCCTAGCTAGGTTACCAGTCCTGAGCTGCTAAAAACATCCATTGACCACTAGATGGAAGGAAAGAGTTTCTTTGCCACCTTGGGGTCCTCCAGAGGTTTGTAGCGTAGATCTGGTAGTCCCATAAAAGCAGAAAATGAAAATATTGTAATGACATTAACATTGCTAATTAAATCAGAATTTACTGTGAATTGGGACTTATATCCAACAGGACAGTACCAAGCATTCAGAGGTAATCTCGAAGACCTGTAATCATTTTGTAAATGTCAACTTCTCTGATTGGAGACTAAAAAAGATTTAACTGAGCGCTTTCAGACACATAGACAAACTCGGGTGATTATTTTGTCAGGAAAGAAACACATCCAACAGGGCTTAAGAAGTCCATTATGATTAATTCATCTCTCCTTATCATTAAACTGATGGTTATATCCTCAGCATCTGTGCAGATGCCACCAAAACATTTATGGTCTTGATTCAATGAAAAACAGAGCCGCAGCCTCTTGGCTCCCTCTAACTTCACTTGTTCAGCATCGTTCTCTTTCAAGCAGCACTGATAGAAAGCCAAGATAAGCCTCCCTTTCAGATGTTTTATTGAGTTATGTGTACTATTAGCAGGATTATAGCAAATTCTTCTTGACAATCATTCTAGATATAAGAGTGTAAGAGAAAAAGAGGGAGAGGGAGGGACAGAGAAAGAGAAAAAGAAGTTAAGAGCCATATAGCTTTGTTTATTGATTATCTTTATTTACTATATTTTAATCCTCTTAGATGATTTTTGCCTCCCAAAGCAGCTCATAATTTGGAAAGAACTCTGTCCTGCTGTTTCCAGTCTAACATGATATGGCACACAAATGCTATGGAGAATGATCGTTTTCTAGGCAGGTCAGAACAAAGCAGTTTGCATAGCAAGCTTTGGTTTCAATAAAGGAAAATATTTGTAGCTGAGGGTTGAACTGAAAAGTCCTTGTGCTCTCTGAACTTGTTTTTTTCTTTTTGCAGATGTTTCATTAGCCAGACTAGATAACATCATCAGTGCTGATAAGGTTACTGACTTGGGGAATGAGACGCTTGCAAGAAAACAACCAATCACAGAGAGCAGCAAGGACTTAAGCTTTGGTTTCTTTGGTCAATGGACAGGTCTAGAAATGTATCTAATGAATATTGGAGTAAGTTGTCTTTTCTTCTTCTTCTGGGGTAGATGTGGACTAAGAATCCAGCCACCCTCAATTTGTCCATCCTGGGTATGAAAACACCCCCCCATTTTGAGAGAAAGCATAGGACGTAGCAAAAGAGCTACCTTATTCCTGACTGTTGTTGTTGTTGTTGTTGTTGTTGTTGTTCTTCTTCTTCTTCTTCTTCTTCTTCTTCTTCTTCTTCTTCTTCTTCTTCTTCTTCTTCTTCTTCTTCTTCTTCTTCTTCTTCTTCTTCTTCTTCTTCTTCTTCTTCTTCTTCTTCTTCTTCTTCTTCCTTCTCTTTCTCTCTCCTCTCTCTCTCTGTGTGAACAAGCTGAAATCCAAGGGTGGGATTCTACCAGTTCGCACCTACTCACTAGAACTGGTTGTTAACATTCTAAGCAGTTCGGAGAACCGGTTGTTAGAAGAAATTACTGGCCTAATCCTGTAAGGAAGGCAGGAAGGAAACATTCTGGTGTTGCTTACAGAAATTGCCTCTCCGTTAATCTTTATCACATTCTTGGCAGGATTAGACTTCCTGTCTCTGGAACTTCTCTGGAGGTTTTTTCCCCTCCTTTGCTGGTACTTTGCTCGGGTGGAGTGACCATTCAAAGTTACAATGGCATTGAAAAAAATGACTTATGACCATTTTTCACACTTATGACTGTTGCAGCATCCCCACAGTCATGAGAGGCCAGGCAAGGAGATGCATGCCTTGATGTGAGTGATATTGAGTTGGCCACACCCAGCCAATAATATGACCACCAAGCCACGCCCACCACCTAAGCCACATCCACAGAACCGGTTGTTTAAAATTTGAATCCCACCCCTGCTGACATCCTCTTTTTCCCTCCTTGTCTTCAATAGTCCATCCATTCTAGTTAATTCTCTCACTTCATTTGTTACATCTGCCCACTGAAATGGGCAGGAAGCCATCTGCCTTCTCTGGAGACACTCCTCATTTCATTGAGAAGGAGTAAGGAAGAACAAATCATATTGAAATGTCTTATGATGTTGTGATGCAAAGTCTATCCCTTTTGCTTTCCCTTTACAGGGGAAAATCCTTTTCTCTTGAATTCAGATGTCACCTTAAAGCACAAAAGCCAGTTGAGTGACTTTAGGCCAGTCACTCTATCTCAGCCCAACTCATTCATAGGGTTGCAATTGTACGGAAACTAGGAGGAGGAAGGAGTTACTTATAAAAATAATAAAGACAGAGTATAAATTAATAAGGAGTAGAGCAAGAGCGGGATTCAAATTTTTTAACAACCGGTTCTGTGGGTGTGGACATTTACATGAAAATACTCAAGAAAAAGTTGTTTACTCTAATACGAATGAGTTGCCTTTCTCCCTTAAAGATAAATTCATTTCAAGGAGCTGTTCTTCAATCCAGCCTTTACTTTGGAGGTTTAAGCAGCACATGAAATGCCTTTCACCATTTTTCTTGCCATTCATCCAGGTTTACTCAAAAACAAGTTCTACTCTTCTTAGTTTGATTTGATCTAGGTAAGAATATGTGGGTACTACTGATCATCTTACAGTATGTCTGGAAAGGAGAGGTAAAAGTAGGATAGTTTTACCAAATCTGAACTGCAAAAACTGCTAAAAGGCAGTAAAGATACAAAACTCTACCTTTTTGTTGCCACCTGATTGTCATTTTTTTTATTTTGTTGTTCCTACTTTTATTATTATTATAAATAACTCAAGGGGGTATTCCAGTATCTCAGGGGCTGCCACAAAGAGGAGGCAGTCAAGCTATTCTCCAAAGCACCTGAGGGCAGGACAAGAAGCAGTGGTACCTTCCAACTCTGCTCTTCTATTCTATTCTATTCTATTCTATTCTATTCTATTCTATTCTATTCTATTCTATTCAACACTCCTTAATCTTCTTATATTCCCTATAACAATAAGCCTGTGAGGTAGGGTAGACGGCTCCAAAATCATCCAGCTAGATTTCATCCAGCTATATTTCAAACAAATATATTTTGGGATACACACACACACACACACACACACACACACATATAGTGTATGAACTTTAAATTGCTTCCTTACCACTTGCACCTTTCTGAAATTTATCATGAGCCTGAATGCAGTTCACATGTCAAGAGAGTAAATTCATACTAGAATTGTGGCTGTCCATATTGGTTTGAAATTAGCAGCTATTCATCTCCAGTTTACCATATTTTCTAGTTTATGCTTCATGAAACCCTACAAAAAATGACATGAAGAGCCTTGCAATCTTATGCATGCATATTTTCTCAGAAAAAAGCTGATCACTATCCATTAGTGAGAAAATTTAGGGCTATCTTATGCATGCATATTTTCTCAGAAGAAAGCTGATCACTATCCATTAGTGAGAAAATTTAGGGCTAACTATTCTTTTGATCTTGCTTTGTAGGTTGCCTTTCTGTCATGAACTGGACA
Source organism: Pseudonaja textilis (assembly GCF_049901715.1). Classification (NCBI taxonomy): domain Eukaryota; kingdom Metazoa; phylum Chordata; class Lepidosauria; order Squamata; family Elapidae; genus Pseudonaja; species Pseudonaja textilis. Next base: position 18,441,744 of record NC_142008.1, read on the forward strand.
GATACATGAAACAAAAGTTTACAGATTTATTTTTTAGCTCCAGTTCTCTTTACTCTTGATGCTCTCTGCAGAAGCCAACCTCAATTCTCAGAAATCTTTCATCTTCATGGTCACTACTAAGAATTCTGGGGAACATCCCAACTGAAAAAAAAATGAGCTTTTCAAGTCAGATCACACTTCCCATAGATATTTTGTAAAGCACTCAGTCCTCTGGCAAATGTTTGTGATTGGGCCCCTGCCATATTCTCAAATTTTCAAATGTAACCATTAGCATGAAAAGGTGACTTATCGTTGCTCAAGTTTTTCTCGGGAGAAATAAAAGAGGAATAGGCCAGGTAATTGCAAGAATTTTTCACCGGGAGGATTCAAAGCCCTGAAACTTTTCTCTGTTGGCTGCTTTTGAAATTCTTGGCTGTGAGTTCAGAAGAAGGGCAAAAATACATTTAGTAAGCACTGGGATTGAAACAGAGGTACCATTTAAAGGACTTCTGCTAAATTTGTTCGGACTCTGTACCATTTTATCTCTTAGCTTAGTAAATATATCAAAGACAAACAGCATTTGAACAGTACAGGGATTACTACACTGCAAAAGAAGATTTCTAAGAAAGGAACCTATTACCCTGTTCCCAGCATTAGATCTAAGAGGCTCCTAAGTGGGTCTAAGTAGGCATTTTTAAATAACTTACATTGTTCAGCTACAGTTATCCAAATTCCAGCCTGACATTTAGCACTTAAAGAGTTTAGATAATCCAGACCCTCTTATCAGCTTCAGGGCAAGAGCGCTAAATATCATGTAGGCTTCTCTTGGACTGCAAGATGAAATGCAACTGGGAACCAAGTGCTTAGAACATCAAATAAAAACATAAAATCGAAAGCTGTTCATTAACACCGCCGGGTTATTCTTTTGTGTGCTTTTGTGCTTGGAAGACAGTGAACATCAGAATTTGTATGACAAAGAAGAATTTTCTAGTTAGCACCCTAGAACAATGAAATATTTTGAGGAATATTTTTTAAAAAGGCAGATTATTATATGTCCCAAAGGGAGAAATGTAGAAACATTGCTCTTGGAGACCTCAAAAGGCAGCCTCTACCTTTTCTTAATAGTCCACAGCAGATGTCAGCTTATTGAAAGAAGACAAGTATCTAGATAGCTCTGTTCATAAGCAAATAGACATCACCCAAGGTCCAACACAGGAAAAAGCCATTAAGCCACAATAGGAATTGCCCAACACCCTTTGAGAACACAAGCCCATTCATTGCAGCACCCTCAGAAACTTCAACCAAGCTCAGACAAACACTTAAGATTTGTACCTTGCCTACAGAGCCAGATGTGACTCCTACATAACCCCTACATGGCCCCATGTGAGTCTATTGACAGCCAATAGAATATATGTTCTTGCACAGGAACAGGAAGTTCAAGTGCAAAGCCCAAGAGAAGGCATAAAAGCCACCCACTTCCTATTCCATTTTGTCAGCTGCCCAGAACCCATATGGTTCTGCTTCATCAATAAACCATCTTTCCAATCAGCCTCCATGTTTCCAGTGTCTTTCTCCTGCCTTGAACTGAACCAGATGGATATTTCTTCCCACAGTTCCTTAAAGGATTTGTTATGTCCACAATGACCCATTTTGCAGCTAATCCATTACAGTATATACCAATTCCTTGACTTGCAATGGTAAGTGAGCCACAATTATGATCATAAATAATTGCAGTCATTAAGCAAGTCACCACATGACCAGACGTCATTTTACATTTTTTTCTAGCAGTCCATTAAGTGAACACTGCAGTAGATAAACAAACATGGGATCATAAATCATAGAATCTTAGAGCCGCAAGGGGCTTTGAAAATCTTCTAGTCCAGCTCTCCCCAAGGAGAGACCCTATAACATTTCAGGCAAATAGTTGTCCAGTCTCTTTTTTAAAACCTCCACAAAGCACCCACAATTTCTGGAGGCAAGCCATTCTACGGATTAATTGTTCTCACTGCCAAGAAATTTCTCCTCATTTCTGAGAGGCTTCTCTCCTTGATTTGTGTCTATCTGTTGCTTCTTCTCCTGCCTTCAGGTGCTTTGTAGAATAGGCTGACCCACTCTTCTTTGTGGCAGCCCCTCAAAATTGGAAGATTGCTATCATGTCACCCTTAATCCTTCTCTTTGTTAGTCTAAACCAGGGGTCTGCAACCTGCAGCTCTGGAGCCACATGCGGCTCTTTTGGCCCTCTGCTGCAGCTCCCTGTCAGCTGATCCCACCACTGGCTGGCCCCTCCCCTCCTCATCACTCCTCACCTGACCTGATGGTGATGGTGCTCCATATTCCAGAGCAGTGACTGAGTGGGAATGAGTGACCTCGAGTTGGCCACGCCCACCCAGTCACACCATTTGTTAAATTATTGGCTTCCAGCATTTTATTTTCTGTGGGAAATGGGTCAAAATGGCTCTTTGAGTGTTTAAGGTTGCAGACCCCTGGTCTAAACAGAACTAGTTTCTGTAGATTTCCTTGTGGTTTCTAATCCACATGTTAATCTGGCTTTTCCAAGAGCAGCCAAGATTTGTCACTGTAGATCAGGGATGTCAAACTCAATTTCATTGAGAGCCGCATCAGGGTTGTGTTTATTTTAGAGAAATATTAACAATGGAAAATAGCTGACCAAAATGCAACAGTGGATTGAACACAATTTTTAAAAATACAAAATGATATAGAAATAAGAAAAGTATGCATAAAGGTAGTAAAAAGTGAAATTGAATTTGTCTTAATAATCTGTTTGACAGAACAGAAAGTATATTAGCCAAGATTATAGCTCATTTTATTTCAGAAAATATCTAAAATCTGAAAATTTAAAGAGAACATATGCTTGGCTTTAAGGAGATAGTGCCAGAAAAGAAAAGAAAAGAAAAAAAGGAAAAGAATTGTTTCATTATCTCATTTCCCATACAGATTCTCTAATGTGTTATTAATTTGTTAGGACTTGAATGAAGTAAACTGTTTCATCTCAAGATATTCATTTAGAGAAATAAAGAAAACTTCAACAGATCTCCCAAAGTATATATGCTGAAAACTGATATTTATTTCCAGAACAGAAAGCAAAGGATCGCTTGTTTTCCTTATATACTAAGTAAAGGGAATGGAAAATGCTTATTTACTGTAACTCCAAGAAGAAATTTTCTGGCATTTTCTCAATGGTCAGTCTCATTATTCACTGTGGTGACAGTTATGAAGCTAAGATAAAATAAAAAAACTGTATAACAGGCAAAAAATCTAGAATTTATGGTGGATAAAAAAGAAATTCTCAGGTATTTTTCAAAGGAAGAATAATTCTGTCTGAGGAATATGAAATTCACCTTATTGGAATTATTTCTGCTTTTCCCATATGATTTTCTTTGTGTTTTTCCCCTCTACTTTTAAAAATTGGCACTGTATACAACAAAGGCTTGTAATTCAATTGCTTCATCCAAAATTAGATTATTCAGACATTGTTTGTTCCACTTAAGGAGCTAAATATGGTTCTTAATTCTATTTTGTCAGGTTTCGATTTGTTATTATTGCGGTGTACTAATTGTTGGCTCTCACTGTCCTGCTTCTCCTCCAATGTTGAAGAACTAATTTCTGTGTTCTTCAACATTCAAAAATAAGCCCAGTTTTGTATATTTATTTGCTAATTTGTGTAAAGATTCTGTTTCTGATATCACAAGCTAAGGAAAATTCACTTAAACCTTGGCACCTAGAAATTCTTGGAAAAAGTCAAAATATATTTTTTATGGTAAACTATGCTGAGGGACTAAAATCCAGTCAGTAGATAGCAGCCATGACTTAACTTTTTTCATATTTCATGCTGATGATATCTGAATTGAACCAACTGATCTTACACAATAATATAATGTAGAACCAATTGATCTTACACAATAATATAACATAGATGTTGGACGATTGAATCCTCTGGCAGCCCAGAAGTAAAGTGTAGTTTGCTTAATTTCTTCTTCATCCCAACAAAAGCCACAATGAAAAAAAGAATCACCACAAAATGATGCCCCTTACTTCCAAACTTCACAGTTGGCCCAGAAGGATACCATCATCAACAGCACCAAAAGCTGCTGAAAGATTAAGGAGCACATGGAAAGATGCATCACTTCAATCCTGTGGAGCAGTGGTCACCAATCAGTGGGCCAGGGACCACTGGTGGTCTGGGAGAAAATTTTGGTGGTCCGCAGAGAATGTCACCCACAAAGTACCCCCCAAAGCAATTAATCCAGGCTGCGCAGGAACATAAGGCTTTTGTCCCTTGCATTGTGAACAACATGAGGTAGTGAGGGGAGGGAAGAAAGGGTAGAGGGTCGGAACTTGTCCCACTTGCCCCACGCGCCTGGCCTGGCCACCAGGCTGCATCTTTCCATTTCTTTCTTCTGCTTTTTGGCTGCACACAAGGATAGCAGCAAAAGTGTTTCTTTCTGTCCTCCAAACTCTGCCAGAAATGAGTCTTTAGGACCCTGCAAAGCATCCTGCTCGAAGAGGATGCACCGGTGCGACAAGTCTCTCAAAAAATCATTTCTAGTGGAGTTTGGGAGAGAGAAAGAAAGACTTCTGCTGCTTCTGCTGCTTTCCTTGCATGAAGCCAAAAGTCTCTCTCTCTCTCTCTCTCTTTCCCTCCCTCTCTCTCTCCCCCTGAGAACAGAGCTGGGGATGGTATCCTGTGACTCAAATAAAGGTCACAAAGGACCCAAATAAATGATTGATTGGTAGGAAAATGGGGTGGGGAATTTTCCTGCAGACTTTTTGGGGGGATTTTCCCAGGGTCTCTGGTCCATGGGATTTAAAATTATGAGTTTGGTGGCCCTGAAGTCCAAAAGGTTGGTGACCCCTGCTGTGGAGGGAAGAAGGAATGGCCTTAAAGGGAAAGAGTTGTTACCATGGCAACAGTCAGAGAAAAGAGGCCTGAGTTTGGGCCAGGAATATAATGTGAATAAACATATTAAACAACCCCTCCCTAATTGATATGAATATAAAAGAAGGGGTGAGGGAAACATATTCAGTCTTGTAAGATTCTGTTATACAGCTTTACAATAAAAGTCATCTTGACCTACATTGCATTGGTTTTCTTATTTGATCTGTCCTGAAGTGCTGATACATTCTAATTTTATTACAGATCATAACAAGTTCAACCAACGCCTTCTCTGTCCTATGAAATTGACTGAAACACATCCAGATGGTCCAATTCTTCTGGAATAGTCTGGAGGTGAAGCCCAATCATCTTCTCTATGATCTTCACTAAAAAAATAAATGTTGAAGACTGTATGGAAATTGTTCAGAGTTGTTGGGTCTAGGTATGAATTCTTGGGGAAGGGTATTTCTTCAAGTTTATAGGGACAGCTTGCTCCCTCAAAAAAGTTGGTATCACTACATGGATCCAACAACAAGTCATTCCTGGTGGCCTTGACCACCCATAAAGGCGCTGGGTGTAATAAACAGGTAGCTGAGCTCACGATCTGGAGAATCTATCCACTTCAGTGATGGAGTTCTATAACAGACTGTGGACAAAAGACAGTTCACTCAAATGCAGGCAATTTTCTATTGCTAGAACTTTGCTTCTGGATCTTGCTTTGTAAAGATTTCCTACCTACATGCAATATGAATATGAATACAACTATTGCAAAGTTAGTCCTGTGGTATTTGCCCAATATATTATGTTCCTCTGAATAATTTATGTGTGTGCACACACATGTGTTAATCAGACCATTAGTGGTGATATTGATTTTATATGTGATACCAGATTTAATCCCATAATCCCTAACTATCATGGCTATGCTATTAAAAAGTCACTGGGAGTCTGACACCATATCAACTGAATAAATAATGATGAAAACCATCATCAAATATATCTGAAGAGTGCTAAATTTGGGGATCCGAATCACAAAGAAATTGCTGTCATAAAATTGTAAAGGTGTGTGAAGAGGATGCAGGTCAAACTTAGTTCATTTTGATCAAACCATACATAAGTTGAAATTGCATCAGTTGTTTAAGGAATTTATCAAGAACTACATATTCTTTGAAAGCACTGAACGGCAGTGGGATCTTGATATTTCTGTAGAACTTCAGTCAAGAAAGCAAAATGCTACCATGCTTACTATTTTCAGGTAAATATCTTGTGGAACTAGGAGATATTCTTTGACATGAGAATGTTTTCTTTTTTGATTGGTGTTAAAGTTTTGTCCTTCCCTGTTTCCAAATAGCGCTATCTATATTCAGAGTCGTTGAAGTGGACAACTAACAAAATAAATGAGAAAGCAAAACAATACTTAATAAAATAAGCATACCATTATATCCTTTATTGTTGGTGCAATAATAAAAACTTAGCAGCTTTTAAAATTCATTATTAGCTGTATTCCTGAAACTATTTTGGCATTAAAAAAAATCAAGTTGGTTTAGATTTAAAACAGGGTCACTGAGTGAAGCTTGGCAGCACCTTATCCATCAAGATAGAATTCAAAGTTGTTGGTTTTTTTAATACTAATACAGACAAACTGTATGGGAGAGGAAAAAAATCTCCCAAATGACCCAAACTTCAAAAGCGACCAACAACAAGCAGTTACATTGAAGTTTCTTTAATAAATAAATGTTTAAATCTGAAAGGAACATTCTCACTTTTGTGCCTTGACAGCTAATCATTGCAACCTTTCCATTTTTTATGCAGTCATTATTTCCTTCAATGCAGGAAGCTGTTTTACCAAATAAAATTAAACATAAACATATTTTTGTGTATATTAGAGGAACAAAAATCTCATCAAAGCGCTGTCTATTCACAGCAGTGACCCTCTACTTGCTTAACCCAGACAGCATATTTTTTTTCTTGTCTTAATTCCATTCAGCCTGCCCCTTTAGTTTAGAAAATGTCAACAACATAGCAGCTTATACGGATGTAAGTACCATAGTTAATAAAAGCCTGCTTTGAGTTAAACATGTTTGAGTTAAAGCATTTTTTGAGAACTCTGGCATGTTGAGAATAATGAGAAGCCTTTGGTTTCCTAGCCCATGAAAATATGAGGCAAGATCTTAAGATGCAGGAGCCCAGAGGCCATCAAAAATAAAAGTATTACTCCTATGCCTCCAATATTTAAGCCTGGTACAAGAACCGCTTGGCAACTAGATGTCCAGCTGTAAATGAAATCCAGATCTCAAATTAGAGATAAGGATTTTATGGACAAGAAACCTTTTCTGGAAATCCCACAATCAAGGTTGCTGAAAATCAGTGGCCATTTTGAAGTCAACTATAGAATTAAGGTTCAGTCCTTAAGGAGACTTAATGTAATTTCAAAACTAAGGAGGAGCAGCCAAGGGAGAGAAAAAAAGAGAGAGATTAACCATCTGAGATCATAACCTAGTCAATCTTATCTGGTTCATGCATACTGGTTATTTAAAAATAATAATTATATAAAATTTTAAGAGCCTAGGAAGTTGAAGTAAACCAGTCTAAGAACCTAGCAACTCCAGGACAGCACAGCAACATTTTCTGTTTTCAATTGCCCACCAGAGTTTAGCAAATGTTTGCTGAATTTTGCATACAAATGGAGAAGGATGTCTGAAGGGTATGGCCAAGAAAGTCAAGTTGTCTCTAACGATGTTATCAAAGCTCTACCTGCTTTTTTATATGCATCACAGCCACTTCTTGACTTTCTTGCCCATATTCTGCAAGTAGTTTTTTATCATTGAAAGTTGGAAGATGGAGCAGGTGTAGGTTGGAGTTTCTTGGGCTGTGAGACAACCAGATTTGTAGGTGCAATAAAAGGAGAGAAGAGGCAGCAAGCCTAAACAATAATGCAGGGAGAAGGTGAGATGCCAAGACATCTGATGAAGGAAGTGCCCATCTTGCAAGGGGATGACAAAGCATCACCGTTGAGAAGGAAAGAAGAGCTGTCTTTAGGTTGCAGTCTTTAGAACTGTTTTTAGGTTACAATCCTTCCTATATTTTTCTGGGAAGAAACCTGCTGGCATCTTATGATGAGACCTATGCAATCAGAAACATTGTTAGAATTGATTGTTGCAATTGCTCCACTAATTCCAAGCTAAAGGCCATCTCAATATATGACAGCTAGATTCGGTCTTCCCAAAACTCGTCCACCTTGTTAGCAGCCACCCCTCTCCTAGAACAATGAAATATCCTAGGAAATAGTAAAAAGGCAGAATATTTCCCCTAAAAAGAGTAAAGTAGAAACTCAGAGGCACAAACTCAGCCCCCCACCTTCATCTTTGCTAATGGGCCATTAAGGCCTAGGCCAGAGTATTCTACATAATAAAGGCCTCTATCCGTCTCACCACCTGGCCTGGGAAGATTGTATCAGCCAACACTCAGGTAAAGCCATGTGTAGACAAAGCCTACGGAGTTAGTTAAGAGCCGTGCCCTGGGAGTCTGATTGTCAGCTATGGAATTCATCACTGCCACATAGTTGAAGAAAATAGGAGGGGGTGTTGTTAACTGAGTAGCTCTTAGTAGACAAAATATATTATTTTGATAGTTCAAGGTTACAGAGTGTGGTGCAGAAAAAATTAAAAATTAGTTTGGGATTGATGCATGTGATCTGGTAATGAAGAAAAAAGGGGATGGGTTGTAACTTGGGACTTTGTGGGGAAGCTGGGAAGATTTAGTTCCGGATTTCCCCAGTGTGCGCCAGGTACTGTTCTTATAAAAGTGCTTTGAGATGGCGTGTGTCTTAGAGTTACTGACAGGAATGGATCTTCCCGGGAACACTGACACTGACAGCCAATGGGATACATTTCTTGCACAGGAACAGGAAACACTAAGTGGGGGGCAACAGAGACCCTCAGCATCTCAGCCCTCCCTTCTTTTCCTTCACCCAACATCTTGAAGCATGTGATCGTCCTTTTCACTTTGGAGCTCCAAGCCATGTGGTCCTGTCCACCATTAAACCATCTTTCCAAACAGCCTCCATGTTTCCAGTGTGTTTTTCCCCACTTGGAATTGAACCCAGAAGGATATTTCTTCCAACAATTGTTTCAATTAATGATAGTCCAATTCTGAATTTTCTTTTTCCAGCAATTCTCGTAGCATCTTATTGTTCCTTTCCCTGTTCTGTCACCACTTCTGCCTCACTTATTTGCCTAAGAGATTTGTCATGAACACAAAGGAAACTTTACAACAATGTCTGGTCAGTTGATTACAGACTGTCAAAAGGAAAAGCTGGACTCATAGCCATTTCAATAGCAGTCTCCCATTTGCTATAAAAGTGTCACAGGAAGGAAGATTCAGAGCTAGATCCCAGGAGTAGGGGGTGGGTAGGGAAGACGTCACATATTTTGCTACCTAGTTTTCTTAATTTTTGTTGGATCACAAAAGCAGTGGAACAGAATCCCTAAACATGGAAGCCATAGTTGGATATATAAGGCATTGTTTCTCAACAGCTTTAAGCTGTGTGGGCTTCAACATCCAGAATCCTGGAGCTGAGGGAATTCTGGGAATTGAAGTTCATACATTTTAAAACTGCTGAGATTAAGAAAAATTTCTCTAAGAGGAGAGGGGCCTTTTTAGAAGGGGATATAGCAAGGCAGGTCAGGTTTAGCGGCCTTTGAATCTAATCCTTTCATCCTGTAATTTATTCTAATGCCTAATTAGTTTATCGTAACCTAACCGCATCTTACAATATCCATGTGCATTAAGAGCCTATATTTTCAGAATTTTCCAGCCAGCCGACCAGTTTGCGGAATTCTGGGAATAATAATTCCGTCACATCATGTGGAATGTTGGGGGAGGGTGAACTAAGTTTCTAAAAGACTTTACATAGTCTAATGTCTAGTTTACTTGATTTGTTTCCCCCCTTGCTTTCAATGTATAAAGTCCATATATTTTTATGCAAAAGTATAGAGGGATATATTTTGAGGTTTGCAAGGCTCAAATACAATTTGACCAATAGCAGACTCTTTTTTGTACAGTGCTAATTGCTTCTGCAGTTCCAGTTCATAACATGGTCCCCAAACTCGAACACTTAATGTATCTGAGAGTCCACCTCTCAGACAGTCACAATGGGACAATATGGCATTTCATATTCAGCAGACTGCAAAGCAAGCTCCAGGAATTCTTGATCCCAATTCCTAGTTTCAATGTCTTGATTCCTGATCCTGGTTTAATGGGATTCCAGAAAAAAAACACATTTCTTCTGCTTGTTTCCCTTCATATCTTTCTCAGAATTAGTCATGATGACATCATATGAATGAGTGAACATAACTGGGAATCAGTGAAGGGACTGCTGCCAGTTGCTGACCTAATATGAACTTTGTAAAGCTATATTTTCTTAGAAAGCTCAATAAAAGAAAGGTTATGAAAGACTTTTAAACAGAAAGATTTGTAATAGAAGTCAGCCACATAGTCAAAAAATAGAGCAACAGTGAAGCATAAGAAAAGACTGTATTTGTTCCCCTAGCTGGTACAAAGAATGAACGCAAGCTTTCCCACAAATTATAATATTGTCTTCGGACAATTGGCCTCTTTTGGATAGTTCCCTGATTTTTTCCATAAAGCCAGTGTAGCCTTTTTTGGGGGAACGGGGGACGGGACAGTGTGGTGCCAGTTATACATTGTGTGGGTGGCATGAAGCTGTTAGCTGTACCATAAACACAGCCCAAGAGATTTGACGTGGACACAGAGTGGTGATTCTTATAAACGATTCTTTATGTTTCAACTCTTCAACATGGTGAGTAGTTTGAAGAACCTGTAAACAAAGAGCATCTCACGTTTAAACTGCAAGATTGCATCATTTAGCTAGAGATATCAAAGGATGTTTTTATTTTCTCCCAGGTCCCAAATTATTATTTTTCCAGGCCAAAATATCCCCACCAAATTAACAACTATCTTTCTGTTTGAGGGAGACTTCTGTTCATTATCATGTTTTCTCCTCTCTTCTTTGCTCCGGTGCCAAATTCTCCTGCTGAGGATTTCTTTCTCCTTCCTATGTCCCAGCCAATCAGCAATTACAGATAAACACAGCATAATGATGCTATGCAGCCATTTGAAATTAGATAAAGGCTGCTATAACTGGTCATAAACAAGCAGCTCCAGGGAGAGTTAGAAGCCTAACTGGTCAAGTGTTGATTCTGATCAAGTGGGATTATGAAATGACCCATATGAAAACCAGGAAATAGTGGTTAGATAACCCCCCATTCCATTGAGCAATGTGCGAGGAATTGCAGTGCTGCATTAATTTCCTGTCTCTGACAGGTCCCATGACTATGTCCATGCCTTTTCCCATCATGGAGGGAAATGTGGAGTATATCAGAAAAAAATAATATATAATTTTGCACAAAGGAAGCCCGGCTATGCGCAGATATCGTTTTGAACACAGCTTTCTACTATTTCACAAAGCTGTTCTAAGAATAGTGCTATTCTTGGATCAACACTAAAAAAAGTTGAAAAAGGCCAGCTTTCAGCTGATAAATTTGCTAAAACTTTTTAACTGTGTACCTGATTATTATTATTTGCATAGGTTTCTTCTAACCAAAAAAAAATAGTCCCACTATCTCTCTTAGTCTCCTACAAAGGTTGGGGCATCCAATTAATACATACTTGGGGATAAATTCATTTGGATTTCATATACAATGGACTTCAGTAATGGGAAGATGTCCCAGGTTGAAGGATAAACGAACTTTTCTTCTCATGCAAACCATATAGCCCTGTACGTGCTTTCTTAGGAATAAACATTAATTAACAGCTTCCTCAACGATATAAAAGGAGGCTATGTGAGGCTGTTTCTTTCATTCCTCCAGCTGTAACAGCCAGGTGTCCAAGTATAAGCACTGTGGAAGATAATTGGGAGTGAACAGAGTAGAGATTGTACAAAGTCAAGTGGCCAGAAAGAGCTGGACAGATCTCAACCACTAACTTCCTTATGACTAGTATAACTAAGGAGGTGCCATAGCAAATTTTGTATGGTCAGATGTGTATCAAGAGCAGAGGGGAAAATCACTCCTTCCACAGGACAGGAAGTGAGACAATGGTAATGTCAAGAAGACAAGTCTTTAAAAATAATTAGTGGGTTTCTTCATACTATTGTTAGCAGGAATAACAAAATAACAGAGTTGGAAGGGACCTTGGAGGTCTTCTAGTCCAACCCCCTGCTCAGGCAGGAAGATCTGTATCATTTTAGACAAATGGTTGTCCAATCTCTTCTTAAAAACATACAGTGTAAGCTGTTCCACTGATTAATTGTTCTGTCAAGAAATTTCTCCTTAGTTATAGGTTGCTTCTCTCCTTGTTTAGTTTCCACCCATTGCTTCTTGTCCTGCCGTTAAGTTGTTTTGTAGAGTAACTTGTCTCCCCCTCCCTTGTGGCAGCCCCTGAGATATTGGAACACTGCTATCATGTCACCCCTAGTCCTTCTTTTCATCAAAGTAGACATATCCAATTCCAGCAACCGTTCTTTGTATGTTTTAGCTTCTGGTCCTCTAAACATCTTTGTTACTCTTCTCTGCACTCTTTCTAGAGTCTCAATATCTTTTTTTATATCACGCGACCAAAACTGGTTGCAGCATTCCAAGTGTGGCCTTAACAAGTGGTATGAACACTTCATGTGATCTTGTTTCTATCCCTCCGTTAATGCAGCATAGTAGGACTACAGTATGTTGGCTTTTTTTTCACACTGCTGGCTCATATTTAAGTGATTGTCCACTAGGACTCCAAGATCCCTCTTGTAGTTAGTACTATTGGAAATATGGAAGAGCTCTATAAATTATCTTCCTTTTTTCTCTCCCTAGCTTTTTGTTGCACCTGGCTGTTACTTTTATTTAGGTTCAGTACAGTTCTTCCTTTGTATGTCTCCCTCCTTCCCTCCCTCCCTCCCCATAAATTAGATCCCTAGAATAACCAGGTTGCTTAGTCCCATAACATTTGAAAGACAATCATTGATGCTTTAACCCCATCAAATAAAAAAATCTTTAGTGCAATTTTTTTCAGAATGCTTCAGAAATGACTATGACTCAGGAGAGATCTTGTCATCAGGCATACTTGAAAGGAGAGGCTCTCTTTTTGCTTTTTACAAGATATGTGTTTGCTTTCATCAGAAAATATAGTAAATCCATGGCTATCTACTGTATGCCCTCAAGGGACAATTTCAGTCAAAAATTATTAAGTCCATATGTAGTCAAGGGAATATAAATATTGCCCTAATTAGATCAACTTCAGAGATTGTTTAAAGAGCTAGTATTTAAAAGATTTCGGCTTTTGAAAGTGCAGAAATAAAACCTCTTGGATCATAATTTATACTACTGACAGGAATGGCATATACAAGGCCAGGATGCCTGGTTTTAATTCATTTAATATTCTTTGGGATGTGGGTGGCTTAGCTAATAAAGTTGATCTTTCACCTTTGAGATCAAAATACTATATGTCCCCTGTGTTGAAATGTGTCTGCATTTAATCTGGATATTTCTGTTAATAATGCTAACCTGCTGCCCTGTGAGAATTAGAATTATATGTAAAATTTGCAGGATGGAAAAATATGAATAAGAAAGATTTGGGGCTTGTAACATGTTTGAAAACATTAATGGAAATATAATAAATGCTGAACATGATGAGCTACTGAGTTGGGAGTAAGGAAGTAAATCAGAGGTGGTATTCAGCAGGTTCTGACTAGTTCTGGAGAACCGGTAGCGGAAATTTTGAGTAGTTTGGAGAACCAGTAAATGACACTTCTGACTGGCCCCATTCGCATCTATTCTCTTCCTCCCGTGTCCCAGCTGATCAGCTGGGTCTTCTTTGGTTGCCCTGCACAGGAGAACGGAGCTGGAAAGCAGGTCAGTGGGGTGGGGAGGGAATGGGGATTCTGCAGTATCCTTCCCCTGCCATGCCCACCAAGCCACACCCACCAAGCCACACCCACAGAACCGGTAGTAAAAAAGTTTGAATCTCACCACTGGAGTAAATTGATAGGAAAAGTGAAGAGAAATTTTGGAAAAGAATAGAACAAGGAAATAACTCAGATTACTTTGTGGTTGGGGGCAATCACATTAGAGTAAGTCAAAGGCCTATATTAGTTGTTGCTGCAAAAGTCAATAATGAATCGGGATCTTTTGAAATATTGTGGGGAAAACCAAAGCCTGTTTTGATTTGCATTCACAACATCACATATTATACAATCCCCGATCCTTAGAATTAAAGGCTTTTGAAAAAGGAAAGGAGAGAAATCGGAGAGGAAAACCTTAATGTGTTTTCTGTTTGGTTTGTTTGTTTTAATCTATGCATCATTTTCATCCTTACAACTTAACATTTCCCAGCCTTGTTATTTTCAAAACATCAGTGCTGAACAGTGCAAAGTAACTTTAAAATTCTAGATGTATAAATAGCATTAGTTTTCTGCCCTCCCTACTAATTATACATTTATGTAGGAGATGCCAGATTAGAGCTCTCAATGCAATGACTTTAAAAAGAGAAATTATGTTAAGTAGAAGCTCTTATCTGGATGGAATGAGGCTGATCTGAAACACACTTTTTTCCCTTCAATAAAACAGCTTTTGCTTGAACAAGGAAGAAACTTGGGAAGAGTTGGAAGAGACTAAAGAATGGAACAGGAGAAAACAGTTATTTTCTTGGGAATACAGGTAGTCCTCAACTCAATTATGACCATAAAACTCACAAAATTATGACCATAATTGAGTGAGTGTTCAGTGAGAAATTCGTTAGGTGAGTTTTGCCCCATTTTATTGCAAGATTGAAATATTAAAATATATATTTGCAATATTGCAATATTGCAATCCTACAAAGGACAGTAAATGCAGGTCAGTTTCCAAGCACCCGCAATAATGCAGCCATTAGACCAGAGATCTCCAACCTTTTGGACCTCAGGGACCACCAAACTCATAATTTTAAATCCCAGGGACCACTAATATGAATTTTAACTGAAGGTGGCTTGCTGTTGGTGGGAGAGAGAGAGAGAGAGAGAGAATCTAACATCTCTCTCTCCCCCCCTCTCTGTCTCACACACACACATACACAAACACAGACACTGAGGTGGGATTCAAATTTCTTAACAATCGATTCTGTGGGTGTGGCCTAATTTGTGGGTGTGGCTTGGTGGTCATGTGACTGGGCGGGCATGGTGTGTATGTAAATATTATAAATATTTATATAAATATTGAATTTTTTATTAAAAAAGAGCAACTTTTACCCAAAATCAGGCAAAGCAGGCAGGCAGATTGAGTTGCTCACAGAATCACAGATTCATTCAGAGATCTGTGAGATCGGCTACCTGAGCCTGTCACATAAAATTTGCTTGCGAGTAAACCCATAAAATTTGCTAGCAAGAAAACTCACAAAATTAACTCACAACACACCATGTATGTAAATATTGATGCTTTTATTTAAAAATAATGACTTTTACCCAAAATCAGGAAAAGCAAGCAGGCAGATTGAGAGATTGAGTTGCTCACAGATTATAGATTCATTCAGAGATCTATCTGCCATTGGTTAGCTGAGACTGTCACATAAAATTTGCTTGCAAGCAAACTCACAAAATTAATTCACAACATACCATGTATGTAAATATTGAATTTTTTTATTTTAAAAAAGAGAATCTTTTACCCAAAACCAGGAAAAGCAGGCAGGCAGATTAAGTTGCTCGCAGAATCACAGATTCACTTAGAGAGATCTGTGTTTCTGCCATTGGCTATCTGAGTCTGCAACTGAATACTAGAACCTTCAGCCCTAAGGGAGGTTTGGCTCTGCTTTTAAGCAGAGACGAAGATCTAAAGATTAGCTAGAAAGCAAGAAATCCAAAGGTTTCCTGCTTTCTAGCTAATCTAAATCTCCTGGCACAGCAGAACAGCTGATAGTCAGAAAAAGGAAAAATAGCAATTTAGCAGGCAAGTTTGCCAGGTAAGGAGTGAGTGGGCGGGGAGGGTTCCCGTGGGCCATGTGAGTGGCGCAGCCTTGTGTTCCTCCTGCACAGCCTGGATTAATTGCTTTGCGGGTGCTTTGACATTTCTCTGCGGACCACCAAAATTTTCTCACAGACCACCAGTGGGCCATAGCTGGTGACCGCTGCACTAGACTATGGGGTCAGATCTTTGAATCCTGATCATAAGTACCTTTTGGAGGTCTGTTATAACTTCAAACAGTTGTAAATTGAATAACATAGTTTCTGCATTATTAAGTGACATCAGGTCAATCCTTAGTAAGCCTATAGGTATACATTCTCCAGGATGATATGTTTCCAACCTGAAATTTCAGATCTTCCGGTGGTGAACCCACCTCTGCTGTAATTCAGCTGCACTACCTTCCTGCTTTCCATCCAACTTTCCCAGCATTATAGACTTCTCCAGAGACAGAACATGTCCAAGATATGATAATATGAGTCATTTGGTCCTCAAGTGAAAATTCTGAAGAGATTTCTTGTACAGTCCATTTCTCTGGGTTTTTCCCCCCACCATTCATGATATTCTCAGGAGTCGTCTCAACATTAAAGTCCAGAAGCATCAATATTATTTCTGTCCTGCTTTTCAAACTCAAATTTTCACATTCATAGAATATCACAGGAATCATTCATAACATCTTAATATCTGTATCAAGATTCTCAGTTTCCTCTGATGAAACATTAATTGATGGAAAGTAATTCCTTAATTCCTAATTCCTGTCCCTAATATGGAGCAGAAGAAGGTTGCAGATGCTGTAAACTGCGCTTCTTTAGCCACTTTCAAGCTGCAGGCATAAAGGTGATCTGTGACTGTGACTTGAACCTTAATGCCATCTCAGACAATTCAGTGTTTCAAAGGGAATACTTGCTTTGATTTGCAAATATGCTTCGTTGAAATGATTGCTTGAAAATTTCCACTGAAAAACATCCTGTGAACTAATAGAAATGACCATGAATTTTAGCAGCATAGCTAAAAGATGAAAATTGAGAAATGGTTAAGGAGAAACAATGAGTATCCAAGGATACATGATCTGGAATGGAAATTTTTTCCTTCCAAATAGGATATAACTCTGAACCAAGATAAAGATCAGAGATGGAAATCTGGAGGATTTAAGTAGTGGGTTTTTCACTGGTCCCATTTTTAGTGTTCTGAAAGGAACCTGTTGAAGACTTTCATCTTCGAAGTTTGACAACAGTTTTCTATCAGGAGGAGCCGATATACTTGGCCCAGGCAGAAGGACACCAGATTTCCTGTAAACTAAGACATTTTGGTGCAAAGTTTTTAATGTTTTACACTATACTAATGTTTTGGAGAAAGGATATGCTCCTCATTAGTATCATATGGGGTCAATTAAGTTGACTAAGTCAGTTTGCAGAAATTCCGGGCTGAAAAATTCAAGAAGTTAGCTCCTCTGGCTTCTTGTTATTTGACTTTTAATCAGAAGGACCTTTCAAGCAAACATTTGCAATGTTGCTTTGTGGGCAACATTGGAAATTAACTATTTTACCAGTTTTTTCCAGGTAAAAGTGAAAATCTTGACCAGTTAGAATACAATTTTAACTTATTTTTTTCTCTTCCTTTCCTACCCCAGTGTTTTTCCACTTGCTATTATTGGCATAAGAATATCAAGAGAATCTTGCTGTACCTGGCCATGGGCTGATCTGGTCTAGCATTCTGGTCATACAGTGGCTAAATGGATACATGTTTTGAGGCTGAACTGAACTTCCATTGTCATTTTCCAGCAACAATTGACTATTTTCAATAGCCATTGGCTGTTGATCCTCCTTGAATTTATCCTTAGTCTAAATGAGCTAAATTAGCTAAACTGCTGGCAACAACTACCACTGTTTAAAGTATTTTATTCTCTTAGCCCTGAATTTCCCTATATATACTCAGGGGTGGGATTCTACCAGTTCGCACCTATTTGCTAGAACTGGTTGTTAACATTCTAAGCAGTTCGGAGAACCAGTTGTTAGAAGAAATTACTGGCCTAATCCTGTAAGGAAGGCAGGAAGGAAACATTCTGGTGTTGCTTATAGAAACTGCCTCTCCGTTAACCCTTATTACATTCTCGGCAGGACTAGACTTCCTGTCTCAGGAATGTCTCTGGAGTATTTTTTTCCCTCCTTTGCTCGTACTTTGCTTGTGTGGAGTGACCATTCAAAGTTACAATGGCACTGAAAAAAGTGACTTATGACCATTTTTCACACTTACAACTGTTGCAGCATCCCCACAGTCATGAGAGGCCAGGCGAGGAGATGCGTGCCTCGATGTGAGTGATATTGAGTTGGCCACACCCAGCCAGTCACATGACCACTAAGCCATGCCCACCAACTAAGCCATGCCCACAGAACCAGTTGTTAAAAAACTTGAATCCCACCCTGACAACCCTCCCAGCAGTTCCCAGAAAATATCTAACAGTTTTTGTAACAGTAGCAAATATATGTAGCTTGGGTTCATTAAACTCCCCTGAAGATGTTACCTAACAAAATGTTCAGAAACCAACCTGTTATGTCTTGAGGACTCAAGGAGTTCTCACTCAGGTCCACTCACTTTGTGTGGGCGTTATTCCCCCATTCCCATTGGTTGGTTCTCCCCAGCAGCCAGCTATAAAAAGCAGGCTGCGGGGTCCAACTGGCTGCTGATTGCTGCGAGCCAGTTCCAGGCTTGGCAAGCACGGTCAGCCCTTTATTTGTAAATAAAGTACTGTTGCACTCATGCTCTGGTCAGCCTCTCATTGCTCAAACTTAACACTGGCGACGAGGGTGGGATGGCTACCAGTAGCACCTTGCAACCGCTGAGTCACTAGCCACCGATCTACAGCCCAGAGAGAGCGATCGGCTGGCGACAAGGGAAACGCTGATCCGCAGCCAGAGAGAACGGTCAGCCAGCGAAACGAGCGATCAAAAAGAGCAAACGCAGATCTGCAGCCAGAGAAAGCGGTCTGAGTCAATAGTTAGAAGCGCCTGTAGCCGCTTGTTAGCCCCGCTTACGGGAAAGTGAAGCGCTGCAGCCGCAGCCGCTCTGCATTTGGCGCGAAATTCAAACGGGTGTCATTTGAATTTCGAGCCAGTAGGAATCACAGCACAGCGCTGTAGAGAGTCACTAACGCCCACTTTTTTGGCGCGAATCAAGACACTTCCAACGGCTAGCAGCCAACGTGGTAACCCAGAGAGAGAGAAAGAGAGGTAGCAAAAACCTCTCCAGAGCTGATATCACTAGTAACTCATGAGCGTCGTAGTCCCAGAGAGATTTTTCCGCAGGTAGCCCAGCCGCTCCAGCACCATGAGTTCCAATCCAGTATTCCCCGGCGTTTAAACCAGACGAAGAGAAGTGGGAATCGATAAGAACCGCGTTTCAATCATTACATCGATGCGGTCGGCCTGTCGGATGCGGAGAGCATCGAAAAATCCTATTTCCTAATCTACTGTGGAGCCACCGCATTTACGGTACCGCTGCAGCACTCGTGGGCGCCGAGAGAATTGAAAACGCTCCGTGGTCCGAAGTTGCTTGAGATCCTCACAAACCACTACGCCCCAGGCCTTCACAAATCGCCAGGAGGTTCACGCTCCGAATGAGGAAGCAATCAAGTAAGGAGACCATCAACCAATATATGGCCGCCTCAGAATAGCAGCCCTGCACTGCGGGTTTGGAACATACCTGGAGGACATGCTCCTCGATCAATTAGTTTGTGGGGTCAAGGATCTCAACCTACAGAGGCGACTGCTAGCTAAAAAGACCTCAACCTCGCGCAAGTGGTAGAGGAGGCCCTAGCAGCCGAGCTAGCAACGAACTCAGCCACCGAAATTCAGGGCCCAAGCACCAAGCTAGCAGCATTCCCAGTCCATTCCGAAGAGGTGGAAGCAGGGGAAGGCCACAACGATGAGAACGATGTCCATCGCCTCACCAATGACAGACGGTCGCAGGTAGGGGCCAAACAAGAATACACCGATCCACCCAAGCACATCACCCTGTGCCTAGCCTGTGGGGGATCACATCAAAGGGCCACCTGCAAGTTTAAAGGAGCCGCTTGCAACAACTGCCATAAGAGGGGGCACATTGCAGAGTCTGCCAAGCCTCCCAAAGCGCTGCGCAAAGACCCCCGCCCTCGCACTCGGGACCACAGAGGCAAGTATTAAACTGTCGCACGCACCGCCTTGCCAGGCGATTTGCCACTCTGTTAGTAAAATTTCTCCGTTTCCCTAGAAGGTAAACCGTGCACATGGAGGTTGACACAGGGTCAGCGCTCTCAATAATCTCGTGGAACACCCTCAAGAGACTCCACCCCAGCTCTATCTACTACCCGGCTTCAGAGATGCCAGTTCGGTCTGAAGGACTACTAGGGGAAGGCCATTCCCGTGATCGGCAGAGGCAAGTTCTTTGTCAGTTTTAGAGCTTTTAAAGGCCACCTACCTCTAGTGGTAGTTAACGGCAATCTACCCACCTTATTGGGGCTCGATTGGTTTCCCCACCTCGGCCTAGGGTTAACAGGAGTCCATGCTGTCTCAACCTCAGACACTGACTCCTTATTCGCTGACTACGCAGATGTGTTCAGCGAGGAGCTGGGGTGTTATAATGGAACCCCCATCTCATTCACCGTTGACCCCCAGGCAGTCCCAATCAGATTAAAACCACGTAGAGTTCCATTTGCTATTCGACCAAAACTAGACGCTGAATTGGATAAACTACTAAAACAAGGGGTCATTGAGCCAACAGATTTCGCCAAGTGGGAGACGCCATTGTCACACCCTCAAAAAGATGGTAGCCTGAGAATTTGCTCGGACTACAAGACAACAATCAATAAATATTTACAAGTTAGCACCTACCCCGTGTCCCGCCATTCAGCACTTATTGCACACATTCAACCGGGCAGTATTTTTGCTAAATTGACATGTCTCAAGCATATCAACAGTTCCCTGTTGATAACCAAACAGCGGAACTTCAGACCATCGCCACTCACAGGGGTGCCTTCCATGCAAGCGCCTCCAATTTGGCGTAAGTGTTGCCCCGGTATTTTTCAATCCTCATGGAGCGGATTTTACAGGGCCTCCTGGTGTAGTGCACCTACTTCGATGACATCTTGGTCTCGGCCAGGACAGACCCCAACTCTTCCAGAGAGTGCGAGCAGTGTTAGAGAGGTTCAGACAGCATGGCCTCAGGTTAAAAAAAGAAAATGCGCCATTGCCACTAGACAGGTGGACTTTCTGGGTTATAAAATTGACGCCTCTGGCATTCACCCTGGAGTCCAAGGTCAGGGCGATCCACGAAGCTCCCACACCGACCTCCAAAACGGAGCTACAAGCTTTCTTGGGGCTCCTAAACTTTTATGCATCCTTTTGCCCCATAAAGCCTCAGTAGCCGAACCCCTACACAGATTACTAGACAAAAAGTCACCGTGGCACTGGGGGCACAAGAAGACCAGGCGTTTAACGCCGCCAAATCACTACTTACGCCAGAGGCAGTGCTCATCCAATTCGACCCCAACCTTCCTTTAGTACTGGCAGCAGACATCCCCTTTTGGAATTGGGGCGGTCCTTAGTCACCGACTTCGCCAATGGCGCCGAGGCCCCCATCGCTTTTTTCTCCAGGACGCCTCGCCACGGAGCGAAATTACAGCCAAATAGACAAGGAAGCCCTAGCAGTTGTTGCAGCCGTGGAAAAAGTTTCACGAATTCCTTTTGGCCACTTTCGAACTGGTCACCGACCATAAGCCCCTCCTGGGCCTACTGGCCGGCGACAAACAGACACCTCAAGTCCTCTCCCCTCGGATGACAAGGTGGACACTTTTCCTAGCGGCCTACTCATACAAACTTATCCACCGCCCGGCAAAACTCTATCCCACGCTCAGTCGCTGCCCTTACCCGCTCCGGCTGAAGACCCAGCTCCTGTCAATGCCATTTTTGAAATCACCCAGTTGGACCTGCCCATCACCGCCTTGACATCGCCGCCAAAACCAAGGCAGACCAAACGCCGCCCAGGTGCTCGACTGGGTGAGGAGGGGGTGGCCGGGAGGCAATGTTGATAACAAATTTGCACCCTTTAAGACTCGCATGCAGGAGCTGTCCAGTTTGCAGGGTTGTTCTCTGTGGGGCACTCGAGTGGTCATTCCGACCTCGCCATGCGCACCGAGTCCTGGAAGCGTTGCACCAGGGACACCCCGGCATTGTGAGAATGAAGGGCGCTGGCACGCAGCTACGTGTGGTGGCCGGGTTCTAGACGAGGACATTGTCAATTGGGTAAGTTCCTGCAGCATTTGCCAGGAATCCCGTCCTGCTCCCCCATCGCCACCCCTACCAGATGGGAGAGCGCCAGCGCCCTTGGTCTAGAATCCATATCGATCTGGCCAGCCCTGCATGGAAAGATGTTCCTAGTGGTCGTGGACGCTTATTCCAAATGGATAGACGTGGCGCAGCTATCCACGACCACCACACTAGCAATCACCAACGTGTTAACGCGCCTGTTCGTTACACATGGACTACCCGACTCCTTGGTCTCCGATAATGGCCCACAGTTCGCATCAGTAGAATTCAGCCGCTTTTGTAGCCAACCTAGGCATTCGCCACATTTTCACAGCCCCATTTCACCCTGCGAGTAATGGGTTGGCTGAAAGGGCCGCCAGGACCACCAAAGAGGCTCCTCGCTAGGTTTGACAGAGATGACTGGCACCACAAACTCTCACGGTTCCTGATGAGCCAGCACTCAACCCCCTGTGCAGTCACTAATAAGTCCCCAGCGGAACTTCTGATGGGCCGGCGCCTGAGGACTGTATTAGATAGACTGCACCCACAATACTGCCCTGACTCTCCCTCGCTTCCACTTCGGGGTTAGACATTTTATGTTACAGGAGCCGATATTCGCAAGGAATTTCGCTGGGGACCCACTTTGGATTCCGGCGAGGTCATCGCCGCCACCGGGCCGAGATCGTATAGAGTCAGGCTGGAGGATGGTCGCGCCTGGAGGAGACACATAGACCAACTCAGAAGGCGCCTCAGCAACCTCGCAAACAAGAATCCAGAGTCTCCAGTCGCAGGGGAACCGCCTCATTCGCCACCCAGCCACACCGCACCCAGTGACCAGTTCTGCGCCAGCGGTCGCTCCGGCCAGCCCAAACTCGGACAACAGTGCCCAGAGAGTTGACCAACCGGATCCAACCCACGAGAGCTTGACCCCAGAAACCAACCCGTGGTTTCCGAGGATGCCCAGTCCAGAGAGAGTGTTGGCGACACTATGCCAGCTCAACCGTCACAGACTGATACCCAACAGTCAGACAATGTTCCCGAGTTGCGCCGCTCCGGCGCCAACACAAACCCCCCATCTACCTCAAGGACTATGCGTGTTCGCATCTGGGGGAAGGGGTGTTATGTCCTGAGGACTCAAGGAGTTCTCACTCAGGTCCACTCACTTTGTGTGGGCGTTATTCCCCCATTCCCATTGGTTGGTTCTCCCCAGCAGCCAGCTATAAAAGCAGGCTGCGGGATCCAACTGGCTGCTGATTGCTGCGAGCCAGTTCCAGGCTTGGCAAGCACGGTCAGCCCTTTATTTGTAAAATAAAGTACTGTTGCACTCATGCTCTGGTCAGCCTCTCATTGCTCAAACTTAACACAACCCACAAGCTCGGAGAATGAACTGTCACTCATATCTAATAGTTATACAAATGGTTCTTTTATTCTGATAAGATTTCTGTTTGTAGGGTGAACAAAAATAAAGAACTACCTAGAAGTAATTCCATTGGATGTTTGGATCTGACACTTCTCTTTCTTAACGCTTCCAGAAATCTCTTTAATCTCTTATTTAATTCTCATTTTTTTCAATCATTAAATTTCTGAATCATCAATTTCTTTTGTACATTTACAAAATACTATAAATACAGTTTTCTAAAATTGGTTTCTTTATATGTATAGAATTTTGACTGTTCTACACACACACACACACACACACACACACACATGCACATACATACATACATACATACATTCTAGATTTGTTCAGAACAGGTCATTCAAAAAGTATTATCCCATTAATTCTGTTGAGCCAGACAGTCTTTTAAAAGTCAAGTAAATTTAATAGAGTATATTTTCCAACAATATACTGTTGCAACAAAGAGGTAACTAATAGAACACATTTTTCTCCTTGAATTATTTAATGTTCTCCAGGGAGATATAATTTCCATCCAAAGTGAACTACATTTCAGTTTGTAGGACATTTTTATTATCCATTTTGAGCAAAGTAATTGACTCTTTTCGAAGGAACTCCTTCATTGTCTCAGCAAATAGCTAGCATCTGAAATATTGCTGGGCAAATGATCAGGTAGTAAGCACAAGTAAAATATCCTTTAATCATTTTAAATACCCATATTTTTTTACAAAGGGAAATTTAAAGCAATTTCAGGATTAATTCCTAGGAAATGTTGCTGAGTGCATGCTCCCCATTTATCAATCAGAAGATCCAGAAGCATTATTTCAAGGTCTACTTTTTAAAAAATACCTTCCGGAATCTATGAGTTATTTTCTAAAAGGCAGATCAAAGGTGCAATGAAACAGATTCAGATCTACTCACCGGCCACATAAATCTCCCAAGGGAAAATATCTGGCTTACATCTAAAACCAGATATAGATGGTATGTCACCCTTTTCTATCAGATTAGTGGCTGTAAATTCTACAGTTTACTTCAAGTCAGCTTCTGAGGGTTAGAAGTCCTTCTTAGAGAGGACATTAATGCTGATCTTGAGAAAACCCCAAGGGAAGATTTTTCTTTCTTTGAAATTTATTGGATATGTGGGAATCTAGAAGACTCTGATTGCACAGTGAAAGAGAGGACACTCATATAGCCCTTGGCCATTGTCTCAACATCACACTGTAGTAATACAAGCATATCAGATACATTCCAATCCTTGGATTTCTCCAAATGGTTCTTTCATCAAATTGAATAAAACATTAAAATATGGATAAGGATTTTCCTTTCTGGCACTACCTGAACCAGAAGCACAATTACAACTTGGATTATAACAGCACGTTTGCTATCTTGCATTTGCTATCTTGCACCCCTAAATGTCACTAATTTGCAGTGGTCAAGAGCTTCAAAGCTCCCAGGTTATAATTCTATTTTATCTCCCTCCTTTCATATACATAATAGATTCTACCATGTACAGAATTAGATTCAACTTTTCCCCTTAAAATAAACCTGAATCTAGGACAATCGATTTGCACAAGACTCACTGTATTGTTTTTGAAAAATTCCCCAACAATTGGGCATCTTTCCCAGCTGGGCACTTAACACTGAAGTTCAATCGCCATTATTCCTCAACCAACACTGGGGGGGGGGGGGCAGCAGATTTTATCAAGCACCTCTTCCTCTCTAATGTAGCATCTGCTTCTGAAATGTAAGCCATTCTTTTTTTGCCCATGTGCCGAGTGAAGAAACGTTGGTCCACAACAACTGATCCCTTTTACAGAATTTGATAGGAACAATAGCAGAATCTAAACCTGACCAGAAGAGGAGACAGGCAAGCTCCAGTGACCACCTGATGTTGAAAAGCTTTGATCTCTTTTTTCCCTCTCTTTGCCAATGGAGTCCCTTTCACCACTTATTGGAGAGGTAGATAGCAAGATACCGGCATGGGTACACCGTGCAACTTACTTAAATGATCCAGGAATATTGGCCACCTCTGTTGGAGTCAGCTGTTTATCCTCCAGTCTCCATGTTCCATGTGCTGCTAGCCAAGAGTCTATCAGGGGGATTCAGCAGACTCTTTCATATTGATGATAGCGCAGAAGTCCTGGCTTAATCAATAGAGCAGCATTACTCTCTTCTGTCTCGACTAAGAGCAAGAGAGACAAGCTGGTGCATATGTAATCACTAAGATTCAATTATACATCGCATTGATTTTTAATTGGCACTTCAGGAGCCTGCTTGCAAGACCTGTAGCCTACCAAACCTGAGCTCCTTCCATCCTCCTCTTCTGAATTTTCTTAGTAGATATAGTAAGCACCCCTAGGTAGGACTCGACAAAAACCTAAATGCAGGGACTTATAAATTTAATCATATAGCCTTTCTTGTCCTAGCTTCTCGCTAGTGCTTAGAAAAATCTCTTTTCCTCTCTGGGCCTTTCTCAGCATTACACTTTTTACCTTGCTTCAGCAACTGATACTCTGATGCAATTAAATTTGACACTGGTGAAAGCATAGCAAGAATATACATTCTCTTAAAGATCAGTATCACTTCAACTTGCCGGAAACTGGGATACCACAATGGTGAGAAGGAATGATCCAAAATGCATGGGGTTGTATCGTCTACATGGGAAGGATAAGAGGATAAGGGTACATTTAGAAGAACAATATTAAGTTCCATAGTGTTTCCAGCCAACAGAACTGTGTTTGGGGCTTAAAACACATCTAACTTGACCTCATCATATTCATACCACAACATGCTAAATTTTAACTGGCTTAGTATTTTTGATGCTGAGCCTGATACATATATTCAATCCGTCTGATTAATTTATAATTCAATATATCAACATCCTGTGCTCACCCACCCCCCATAAGATAATTTATTAATTTGTTAATCAGGCTAAGTGTGCATTGTGTGGGTGCAACTTGTTACATTCCCATCAACAAAATGATTAGAAATTGTGACCAAAATTTCCCATTTTTGTGACTGAAAGGAGCTCTGAACAGTAGAAAAAAGAGGGTAGGGGGTCTTTTGAGATCGGGGTTACTCAGCTTTGATGTAAAATTCAATATATTATGTCAATACTTTTATTACATTATCTCTGTTAGCTAATCGGAGAGTAGAGAAGTAGATTACAATTATTATTATTAAAAAATAAACATAATAAGTTCATGCATCTGTAAACTTGATTTTACACTTCATGTTGATGTTTGCAAGATTCCTTTCTTTAAAAAGTATTCCAAAAAATGTCCTTCTTACCTTTTTGAACAAAAGGTAAGGCATAAATAAAACAGTCTTAGCAAACATTTTCAAATCTTCCTATTAGGCAAACTCTTTATATACCGCTTTCTCAAATTTGCATAGATTTTAATATAATTTTTTTTAGAAAAACCTTTCCTAGGCTAAATGATATGACTATGCATTGATATTTCTATTGCAAGTTCTTTGATAGAAAAAGGTTGTTTTTTTTTACACAACTCTAAGAAACCAGAAGCAAGTGAGAAGGGAATTAAGTAGGATTTGTGAGAATGTGTGCATTGATTTGTATACTCTAAAGGTATCAGATCTTTGGGGCATATATGACCTTTTTTCTGCAATAAAACAATTTAACTATCAGTGTCATGTCTGTGAAGCCTCAGCCTTAAGGAAGTTCCTGAATAGAAGATTGAGTGTTTGAAGTATTGAGATTTATTGCCATGCCTGGCATGAAGTCTGACCAGGACACATATTCTTTAAGCCACATCTTTCATGGGTAAACAATGTTTGTTTGGTAGATTGTTAAGTTGGAACCAGTGAATTCAAACAGATAGACTCCAACACACATTTGTGCCATGGTAGTATTCACTTTTTTGAGAAGTGTGTCATTTCACATGAAAATAATTTTGCCAAGAATGCCATTCAAAATCATAGTTCCCTACTCTAGAGACTGCTGAGACCATGAGATGTCAATCAGAAAAAACAAAATATGTTTGTGAAACTGAACAAAATACTAACCAATTATATAAAAATGACAGGGCATTAATGATGCAATCCCAAGAACTAGGAATGAAAGCAACTAAAAACGTAAATTTGCTTTCCTGTTCATGGTTATTTATTCAAATGTCCAATTTTATATTGTGCTATTTCATGATGTCTAAAATAATTAGACCCCAGAGTGGAAACATCTGGATCATCCTACCTGGATTAAGAAACTAAGGATTTGGATGGTAGAATTCCAGTCAATACTGGGGCTATAGGATAGCCTGGGACATGGGAGATAATAGGCCTGTGCCAGGTGACCAATGAGATCTGGTGGCTTCCAAGGGACCTTGAGGGACCTTGAGGGTTTTCCTGAAGAGCTAATGGGCAATTTGATTGAGGCCTCTGTCACATCTGGTATATAAGTTTCTTGGATCAAATTGTTCCTGTATGGCTTCCTGTTAGCAATGAACCTAGGACACTTCCAGAGTCTAAGTTGTTCTGGGAGATGAAATGACAGAAGAAATACCTGAAGGACAATTGAAGAAGATAAAGTATGACTCCAACCAACAAAATTAAGAACCCATTTTAGGAACTATGTCTTGGTGATATTAAGAGTGGCAAAATGTAATTACTATAGAGGCACTACAAATTAGATGGATGACTATACAAATAAGAGATAGATAGATAGATAGATAGATAGATAGATAGATAGATAGATAGATAGATAGATATAAAAATGTCACTTAAATCTTAGTTGTAAAAATAATATTATAAACTTTTGAGTTCAAGTAATAGCGAGAGGAGACAAGAAAATAAACTGAAGCAAACCTGGGATTAGGAATTATTATGTAGAAAAATGACTGGTTTTTGTGTTTAATTATATTGTTCGGTGTGTAATAGTTCACTGCATATTAAATCAAGCAGTTTTCTTTACCTACATACATCATTTCCTTGTAAAATAAAAGGCTGGTGGATAGTTAAACAATACATAACTCAAATATAAATGTCTGCAAATGTGTTCACTGGCAATTCTCCATGCCTTAGCTGACTTTTGGGCCTTTGCTCAGGGCAAGCCACAGTGGAAGCTATGGTACTGACAACCAGCTGTCAAAATTCGAGATATGCTCCCTGGCCATAAAAGATCAGAGAGTCCTTGAAATATCCTTTACAACTGTGAACATTATTTCTTAAACACTTAAGGCAAACTTTGTTCTACTTTGATGCAACTCTAAAGCCCTGTATGTTGCAATATGGATATGGAATGCACACTAAATGACACACTATAGTTCACTTGAAAGGAATTGGTAAGATCAATCTATATTTTAGAAAATAATAGCAGAATTATCTAAACCTGATCTAAGAAGGCTCCTGGTTCCAACTAATCAGTGGCCTCTTGGTTTTAAAAAGAGGAGAAATGGGCCATTCCTACCCTCAGAAAAACTATCATGTTTGATTTTAAAAAGCAAAAAGCCTCCCACCCTTTTGCACCATATATTCATAACAACAGTTGTTCTTTTTTTCATTATGAAAAAAAGTGTTTCGAATTAGCTGGCAGATGTTAGAATATACAGTAGAAATATAGTAACTACAATGAGAAAAAGGGTTTGATATAAGATGACCAACTTTTTTACAATGAAAAAGAGGACACAAATAAATTGAAGAAAAAAAACCAAAGCAGCGCACTCTTGCGTGCGGCGCATTCTTGTGTGTGGCGCACTCTTGTGCACGATGCACTATTGCGCGTGGCATACTCTCTCAAAACAATTCTCCTGTGTAGAGCGCATGCGTCTCATAATTGCGTCTTGCCGCACTGTACTGAGCCTTGACGAATCGTCATGTCAAATACAAATATAAATACATCACACACAACGGATCGGATCGGCATTGATCAAATATGGAGATTTACAGATTAGTCTTCAAATATCAAAAAGGAGGACATGTAGGAGGACACTTTTCGAGAGAGGACAGAACTTACAAAAGGAGGACTGTCCTCGCTAAAGGAGGACAGTTGGTCACCTTATTTCATACCAAGAATTCAGATACAGCCACAGTACCAAGCCTTCAGCAACCAGCTCACTGCTATATCAGTTTTAGGAATCTTTAAGGACAGTCCCCAGAAACTGGTTGGAAATCTCTGTGTTTTATGTCCCCTCATTAACCAATCAGCAGTAGAACTTATTCCTCCAGAGGTTAAAGGGCAGGGTTGTTAGCTTATTCCACTTCTGTCTGTTTTCTACAATTTGTTAACTAAATGATTTTGAGAAAAATGGAAGCAGTGGGAGAGCTAATTGCTTGCAACCCCTTTCATTTTATACTGAATGGTCTCCGTCAACTCACTTCAGACTTGAGAAGATGACTGTATTATTTTTCCTCAGCTGCAGTGCTGTCAGAGGCCTGGGAGTCAAACTTTTGTGAAAATTTTAAATTTTTTAATCCATCCTGTGGTGGAAATCATGCATCATTATGCAGCAATCACTGATTTTTTTAAAAAGGCTTTCCAGAATTTATCAGGCATATTTTCTACAGAGTTGTAGAGTTTCCTCAAATTCCATTTTATAGCACTATCAAAGTTTATTTTAGTATATGTTAAAAAATCTTTTTTCTTTCCTTTTTTAATTAACCAAATTTATTATATAAGTATATAACATTTTAAGGAAATATGATATGGTATTTTGGAAATTAAGATATTATTAGCTGTCCTTAAAGCATTTTGATCAGACCAACCCGTTCATAAATTCCTGAATGCAACTGCAACTATTATAAAGAAATCCATGAAATTTAGAACCATGCCAATTCCCTGCATATGTAGAATTCAATAAATCAGCCAGTTTTTAGAAACTTGACTGTTTCACCCTCTTCAGAAAATTTTATAATGAAAATCTAATCTTCCAACTATCTTTTGGAAATGTAAGCAATGTTGTATTTTTTCTGAAGTAAATAGCTGAAATGGCTCTCAGCTATGTCCAGTGTACATTTTATTTAAAACTATACTATACACTCAAATAGATAAGAAGGGACATTATTTCAAATATTACTTATACAATAAGTAAAACAACCACAAGAATAACTACAGCACTACATGTTGCAGAAACACAGAAATGTTGTTTGATTTTGTGATGTAGAACTTTCTGTGGTGTCTATCATGTAATCTATATATCTGCTTTTCTATCTGCCTTTCTATCTGTCTATCTATCTATCTATCTATCTATCTATCTATCTATCTATCTATCTATCTATCTATCTATCTATCATCATCTACAGTCTGAGTATATTAACATATACTTGTTTTTGCAATCTTTTATTACTTTGCCAGTCATGCTGCTGAAAGATCCTATTTGGTTTAATAGTCATTTCATTTAAATAAAACATTAAAGTTAATAATAAAAACTCTGTTACTGCAAACTACCCTATTACCTAATTACCTTTTTAGTCCTTTCATTTGGAGCAGTATATTTCCTCCCATTTTAGAAAACTCTTTTTTTTTTAAATACAGAATTTGGCACAAGGAAAGAGAAACAGTAGAGCTATTTAGCTATAATGTTTTGCTCCAATCTAGAATTTTATTTCCTGCCCTCCAAGTGGGCAGGCAGCCTGGAGCCTTGGGGCCACAAGCAATTCTTCACCTCATTTCTTACAGCCTTTGATTTAATTTCAAAAGCCCTGAGGATACGACGCTTGTCTCTCTGCTGTCTCTTCCATTTTCCTCTAAGAAGAAAAGACCAGTGAGATAAACAGATACGAAAGGAAACAGGAACCTTGTTCTACTTTAGGCTCTGAACTACCAACCACTTGCTTGGATCTTACCTACATTGGCATAAGGCACAACATCAATAAATTATAGCTGACAGACCTTAAAAAAAACCATTACCTCAGAGGTGAACAACTTTAATTGGTCAAAGGTCCATTTTACAAATAATTGTTTTTCCTTAATATTCAGAAAGGAAGAGTAATAAACATGAAAACAAAAAGTCCTCACCTTATGGCTGTAATTCAGCCTGGAATTTCCATCATAAGTTGTGATATTATAATTCCAGGCAGGTGACTGACCTGATTTTACAACTTTTTTTTTTTTTTTTTTGCAATAATCACTAAGTGAATACCATGATCATTAAGTAAAGGCATTCGTGGGAATTTTTTTTGATGGAAACCAACCCCAAAGCCTGTAAACCGGTAAAAAAAAAAAGTCATAAGATGAAGTCACATGACCACAGAACATTTCAACTAGCCATAAAGGCAACCAGATGGCCAAGCATCTGAAATGCAGTCGTGTGACTGAAGAGAAGAGGGCTGCAGTTGGAACTCTGGAACCAAGTTCTAAGCTAGCTTTTGAATATGGGGATGGGTCTGTTGTAACTTTGAATAGTCACTAAGCAACCAATCGTTAAATGAGGGGCTAAATTTTCATTATTTTCTCTGTTTTTCTTTCACATCTTTTTCTTCTTCTGCATATTACATTGAAATACAGTAAAAACATATTTATTTTTAAACCTCATAGGCCAGTGTTTCTCAACTTTGGCAATTTGAAGAAACGTGGACTTCAACATCCAGAATTCCTCAGCTAGCCAAGCTACAGCAAAGCTGGCCAGGGAATTCTTGGAGTTGATTGCACCCCTGTTTAAAAGTCTGTAGAGATTCTCAGTCATACAGGTCATGGTTATCCCAAAGGTGCTTTTTAAGGAGGCAATTGCACTTTCTTGTATTTTCTTTTGAAGATGTTTTGCTTCTCATCCAAAAAGCTTCTTCAGCTCTGACAGGAAAGTGGGCAATGGAAGAAAAAGCACTATGGGACAACCACGACCAGGATGACTGAGTCTCTACAGACTTTAGCTATACAATTTGTAATGGATACCCTTTGAATTGGTGTGGGAGTAGGAATGGATTTCCAAAAGAAAAATTGCAGACTTACAGCAACCAGGAGCACCACTCAGATGACTCTGAGGATGTAGATAAACCTCCAAGTGCTTCAAGGACCCTCTAAAAGGATGCAAATGACCAGCTGTCTGCAGGGAATATAAATCCATTCCCCACTGTCCTGTCAGAGCTGAAGAAGCTTTTTGGATGAGAAGCAAAAGGTCTTCAAAAGAAAAAAAAACAAGTTGCCTTCTTTTGGGAAAAAACACCTTTGCCTAGGTTGAAAATTATTGGTATAGGCCTTTGACTAAAGTTGTTCGTCTTTGATCTAAATCTGTAATCTGTGTTTATGCAGAGAGAATATTTAAGTAAAATTTGGAGGAATAAGGATAAGGTAAATTGATATGGGTAATATCTTGCAAATTTCTTAGTTGCTTAGCTGCTTCTAAGAAATGCATACGCTGAACTTGCAGGAAATAAGAGTCTCATGTGGCTTTGTCTCTTCAGCATTTAATATACAGAGTATATTGTTTCTGAGAAACGATTTTAATTAAGCTAGACTTGCAGTAGAAAGAATGAATGAGAGTTTATTTTGGAGAATGTGTGATCACATACATACAAATAACGATCTTGTTCATGTCCAAAGGAATATGACCTACATAAAGAAAGTATGGATAGGTACTGTTTAGAGATCCTGACCTTGAAATATGGCAGGATCCACTTCTTAGCAGTAGGCATGACTAGGTCAAAAGTGACTGAAAGCCTTCACATTTTTTCCAGCATATACAAGATTCCCTTCATCAACTTTGCAGATAGAAACTATCAGTTACTCAGAACAAAGCTGGGAATCACTTAAACTTTCTTATTTAACATAATATTTGAGTCAAAGACCATTGAAAGTGTTTTCACCTTTCTTGTTTCCTTGATCAAGTTAAAAATCCTGGAGGGAAGAGAAATCAAATTGTTCATCGGATTGCATAAAATGTATACCTTCAATTGCAAGCTTTGCAAAATGTTTTTTTTTTTTTTACCACAAATAGCATGGGATTATAATTACAGTACTATATGGAACTATTCATGAGATGACCGATATGCAACAGCACAAAATGAACTAAAGGAAAGACAAGTGTTCCCGAAACTGATGCACTTCTGATTGCAATATGCCACACCTTCCATTATTATTCTTGTTATGGATAATGGGAAATGTGATACAGGTAGTCCTAGACTTATTACCACAACTGAGACCCAAATTTCTATTGCTAAGTGAAACATTTGTTATGAGTGAATTTTTTTTTTTTATGATCTTTCTTGCCATAGTTGTTAAGTGAATCAGTGTAGTTGATACGTTAGTTGTTAAGTGAATCTGACTTCCCCACTGACTTTCATAAGAAGGTTGCAAAAGTTGATCACATGACCTTGGAACACTGCCACAGTCATAAATGTGAGCCAGTTGCCAACCATCCATGATCAATTTGATCATGTGACCATGGGGATCGGTGATGGGATTCAAACATTTTTACTACCAGTTCTGTGGGTGTGGCTTGGTGGGCATGGAAGGGGAAGGATACTGTAAAATCTCCAGTCAGAGATGGTATTTTCCAGTTCTCCGAACTACTCAAAATTTCTGCTACTGGTTCTCCAGAACTGGTCAGAACCTGCTATATACCACCTCTGATGAAGATACTTAAATGATTGTAAGTGTGAAAAATGATTATGTCAGTTTTTTCAGTACTGTTGCAACTTTGAATGGTTACTATATGAATTATTGTAAGTTGAGGTCTACCTATATAATATAAGTTGGAACTATCAAGTGGCTGAAGGTTGATCAGGGGAAATAAACACAGGCAAAATGAGGAATGGTTGTGAGGAAATATAATTTATTCTGGTATTATCTTCTTTGGTTTTTTTAGACAGTGTTCCCATCATAGACTGAGTAACTTTGAGTGCTGAAATAGTGCAGACAATATTATTACAAGAAGTTTGAAAATCAATGTGCAGAAATATTTTATAATGGCAATATTCTTCAAAGCAGGGAATGCTTAAGGTGATTAATTTATATTTGAAGAGGATGAGACTCAAGATAACTGAAAAGAATAATATTAGAAGAACTGCCTTCCTGGCTTGGATTCAACACAGATTATCAAACCATAGAAAACTATGGAAAAGTTGTCTGTTTGACTTTTTGTTTTAGTTATCATTTTTTCTTGTGAAGACATGCTCACCCTGTATACTTCATACTTCATTTCTAAACTTTGGAAATGGCAACACATTCAGCAAAAGTAGTTTTTCTGTTTTCTTTTCCCTTATAATAAGAAATAATAGGCAGCCACAAATGTCCAACTTATCATGAGATACTAGAATTTTGTCAACAGGAATATAAAATAAAGAGAAAAATTGGTAACTGGGGGATATACTTGCCAATGATAATCTCATTTACAGTTAGATAAAATTTAAAGTATACAAAATAATTTATGATTTTGAGCATTGTAAGACTGAGTTTGAAACAGAATCAAGTACAAATGATGTACATGTAATTGCTAAAATGTATAAACTTTTTTTTGAAATTTGAAACAGAAGAAGAACAAGTGAAGACATACATGTTACAGTGGGCTAAAAATTTTGGTTATAATATACATATAGAATAATGGGGGAAATATGTGGTAAGGGCTGAAATATATACTATGTGTCAGGGTAATGATTTAAGAGCTGACCATCTGCAATGATGATGTAATACTGGAAATGAGTCAGCAAGGTTTTTGGGCTGATATCACTTTAAGAGTCTAAGAGGAGGCCTTGTTGGGATGTATCTCTCTCTCCATGTGTGCTTCCGTGATGTAATTGTTGATTGCTGCTTTTTTGAGATCTAACTAAAGTACATATTTTTTGTAGATCAAACCACTATTTAAAATACAAACCTCTGTTTACTGTATTTGCTCCTGGATTAAATCACATAGTCACACTGTGCGCACTCTGACACTATGTTATAATCTTAAGGAATTTTTTAACTAAAATTATGTGTCTTTTATGTTACCAGAGATTGTATAGAGAAAGATTCTAGAATGTTTAAAGGCAAATTTTTATTGGAAATGTGAACAAGAAGTGACATTTTATCATATTTGATAGATGTGTATAAAAGCTAAAAAATATAAATTGAAATATATGTGTGTGTGTGTGTGTGTGTGTGTGTGTGTTTTCTTAAGTTTTCGCGGGTACTTAAATGTATGGCATTCAGCTTTGTTCGGGTATTTTCCCACATCATTGTAGTTGTGCTTTTAAAGTTGTAGCTACAACTTTAAAAGCACAACTACAATGATGTGGGAAAATACCCGAACAAAGCTGAATGACAAATATATATATACATACATACATACACATATATATACATACATACACATGCCTAGATACTTTGAATCTTACGCGGGAGAAAACCCGAACAACCAAAGATCCACATACATACACATATATATATATACATACATACATACATACACACACACACACACACACACTGAACCAGAGGATTTTAAAGAGTAACATGCAATTGAGATCAGAAGTTTTTTGGGGGATGGAGGAAGGGTTGATGGACAAACAGTTGCAAAAATAAATCAGGGCACTTTTTTGCATATAATAACTCTAACATACAACTCTATAATATATAATAACTCTAGCAAGAATATTGCTGCTATAAGGAGAGGGAGATTTGGCATTACTCACAATGGAGGAATGATAAAGATGATGAAACTTGCTAATATGACTAAACTGACTTTTTTGATCATAGTTGCTGCTTTAAAACCCTTTATGGACTTTCTGTGCAAAACAGAAAAAAATATAATTTATGATTTTGATGATGAAACAATATAGATTATAAAAAGAAGAGTCTTTTGTTGTAACCATAAAAGGTAAAGGTGTAAAGAAGATTGGAATCCACTTCTTTGTATCCTTTTTCTCTTTCTTGCATTTTCACTTTCTCTTTGATTTCTTTCATGTATACTGAGAGATTTTGCAGCAGAGACAAATTCCTTGTGTGTATCTGATCGCACTTGACCAATTATGGAAACTATCAAAGGACTGGGCGATATGAAAAGAACCCTGTGGAAGCCAATCTCCAGCCCCTGCCCCTAATTTCCATCTTGCCACTCCAAGCCCATCATCTCAAACCTTGTAAAAAATACAGGGGACATCAAAAATACTGCTATGAAATTAATACAATGTCATCCCACATATCCGATCATTTCCCCTTTTGGTCACATTAAAAATTACAGTTGGTCTGTGACATTCAATAGGAATTTAGATGTTATATCCAAGGGGGCAACAGTCTTGCTTTTTTCCCCCAAAAGGCATTTCTTGGAGTAGATTAGGTGGCAGGCCTCTAAAGTGTGGGTTCATGTTTTGGGGAGGGAGCCTGCCCCCTCCAACAGAGTAGAGGGTTGTGTGCCAAAGACCTATGTGACTGGCCTTTGTGGTTAGGTGACTTTATTCCTCCAGTCTTGGTGCAGGATTTTGCTTTGGAACCTTCAGAAGTCAGGCTGAATTTCCTGGAGATGGCAGAGAGTTTTAAGCACAAGCCCTCCATTGACCTCCCCGTGACATTGCTCATGAATAACCAGGCTTGTTGTTGGCCCTCCTGCTTCATTTTCTCTGAGGAAATCTTCTGTTAAGGGGCAACAGTTTTCCATTTCAATCTGGCAGCTCCAGCCAGCTGCTTGTTATTTCACTTGGCTGAGCCTGACAAGCTAATCACATGTTGGATTTGCACTACAAGGCCCTGCGTAGACCTCGTTCCTCCCCCCCTCGAGAAAGAGAGCCCCTATGACAGATGTAGCTCTCTCCCCTATTTTCCAGTCAAGGAAGGCTCTCAAAACAGCTCACAAAAGTTAAAAGGGGATGCCCAATGCCACAGAAAAGAGCTGCACCTAAGCAAAAATATAACATAGACCATACCTTGAGGCTTGCACACTAAACGATGGGGCACTGAAGAAAAAATAAGTAGAATAAGATAAAGAAGAGCAACATCTGGTTTGCTTTTATTTTGAGAGGCTTTCTTTGTTTCATTATTCATTTATCACACTGTTTCTCAATTTCAACAGTTTCAGATGTGTGGACTTCAATTCCCAGTATTCCCTAGCCAGAATTGTAACTGGGGTATTCTGGGAGTTGAAGTCTCCACATCTGAAAGATTGCTGAGGTGGAGGAACACTGATTTATCATGATTCCATTTCTTTTTCTAATCACTGATTAGATGTGTATTCATAGACTATATTCCCCCTTTTTGTTTTTCTTTCAGGGTAGTAGGCTGTGGATTCCAGACAAGCTCCTGACAGCTGCCATTTCTTTCCCAGAGTTGCCTAGATATTGCACTGTTCCCTCATAGATTGAAAAGGAGAAATGACTGCCTCTGGCTAACACTGCCACTAACTGCCTAATCCTCTTCCAGACAAACTTAAAATATTGTAATAGTTCAGCATTCTGATAAAAGCAGAAGGTTCAAAATAAATTGACCAGCTTGACTCTGTTAACATGAAAAACACCCAATTCTGGAAGGCAAAGATATAAAGTAGACTAGAGTAATGATAAATGGGCTCATTCTTATCCATGACATGTTTTTTCATAACAAGTGAAAAATGTGCCAGACTGAAACGATTCAGCAGCTTTCAGACATCCCACTCCAGTGAAAACTGTTAGAGAGGAGAAAACATTTTGATGTCATCAATTCAATGGACTTGTTAATAACAGATCGATGAATAGATAGAAGCTGATGATTGAAGATGCAATTTTAAAATTGCTTGCTTTATTATTTGGGGAAGCCTATAGAAAATGTGACAGAATGCTATACAATCAGTCCAGAAACATATTAGCAAGAGAGATCAGAGCAGCAAAAAGAAACTACTCTGAAAAGTTAAGGAATCAGTTCTCAACAAATGAACCAGCAAACATGTGGAAAAACTCTTTAAAACATCACTGGCTACAGCAAACCTCCTTCCCAGGCAGAAGGAAATCAACAACTAGCAGATGACCTAAATGTGTTTTACTGCAGGTTTGAAAGGAAACTAGTTACCTATCTACATAACCCCCATCTTAAACACACCAACAACAGCCAAGCCTCCTATAACTGGCTCCAACCTATTGGGTTCACAACCTCTGGTGATCACAGAAAAAGAAGTGCAAGATCTATTACACAGGCAGAAGCTAGAAAAAGCACCAGGGCCAGACAAGATTACTCCTTCTTGCTTAAAAGTCTGTGCTGACCAATTGGCCCCTCTCTTCACCCGAATCTTTAATAAATCACTAGAGATGTGCTATGTTCCTTCTTGCTTCAAACCCTCTACTATCATCCCAGTGCCAAAGAAGCCCTCCATCAAGGAACTGAATGACTACAGACCAGTTGCTCTAACATCGGTAGTTATGAAAATCTTTGAAAGGTTAGTGCTGTCCTATCTGAAAACCATCACAGATCCACTGTTATATCTTATGCAGTTTGGATACCGAGCAAATAGATCAACAAACGATGCTGTTAATATGGCTCTACATTAGATCCTACACCTTGAATCTCCAAATATCCACACAAGGGTCCTTTTTATAGACTTCAGTTCAGCATTCAATACCATCATTCCAGATATTCTTTTAACTAAATTAAACCAACTAATGGTACCTGAGCACATTTGTAAGTGGATCATAAGCTTCCTAACAGACAGGAAGCAGCAGGTGAAGCTAGGCAGAATCACATTTGATACCTGTACAATTAGCACAGGGCCCCACCAAGGCTGTGTGCTTTCTCCACTTCTGTTCTCCTTATATACCAATGACTGCATCTCAAATGATCCATCTGTTAAAATACTGAAGTTTTCAGATGACACAACAGTGATTGGTCTCATTCGAGACAACAACGAATCCCCATACAGAGGTTATACAACTTGCCTCATGGTGTAACCAGAACAATCTGGAACTGAACACACTCAAAACCGTAGAAATGGTGGTAGACTTTAGCAGAAACCCTCCCATACTATCATCTCTTACAATACTAGACAACACAGTATCAACAGTAGAGACCTTCAAATTTCTAGGTTCTATTATATCACATGACCTAAAATGGACGCCTAACATCAAAAACGTCATCAAGAAAGCACAACAAGGAATGTTCTTTCTGCGCCAACTCAGAAAGCTCAAACTGCCCAAGGAGCTGCTGATACAGTTCTACAGAGGAATTATTGAGTCTGCCATCTGCACCTCTATAACTGTGTAGTTTGGTTCTGCAAATCAACAGGACAGACACAGACTTCAGAGGATAATTAGGACAGCAGAAAAAACAATTACTACCAACCTGCCTTCCGTCGAGGACCTGTATACTGCACAAATCAAAAAGAGGGCTGTGAAAATATTTACAGACCCCTCACATCCCGGACATAAACTGTTTCAACTCCTTCCCTCAAAATGACGCTATAGAGCACTGCACACCAGAACAACTAGACATAAGGACAGTTCCCCTACCCACCCAAGCCTTCTATACAAATAATTCACTCTGCTAAAACAAATAATTCCCTCAACACTGTCCAACTATTTACAAAGTCTGCATTACTATTACTATTAATCTTCTCACCACTCCTTATCATCCATCCCCTCCCACTTGTGACTGTATGACTGTAACTTTGTCGCTTGTATCCTTACAATTTATATTGACTGTTTGCCAGTATGATTTGATTGCTTATTGTACCCTATGACTATCATTAAGTATTGTACCGTATGATTCTTGACAAATGTATCTTTTCTTTTATGTATATTGAGACCATTTGCACCAAGACAAATCCCTTGTGTGTCCAATCACACTTGGCCAATAAAGAATTCTATTCTATTCTATTCTATTCTATTCTATTCTATTCTATTCTATTCTATTCTATTCTATTCTATTTGGCTCAGAAGAAGGATAGACAACTAAATTGAATTGAATTCTTTATTGTCATTGTAAGTATGTACACAATATATATACAATGAAATTCACATGACACTCAGACACCAGACCCAACATGCACACACAGATGACAATCTCCAAACATTTCCCCACCCACCAAAATTCCCCGCCTCCTAAAAACACATAAGCATCCACACAACGGACCAAGTAATACTGTCCAACAGTTAACTGATGGTGGTCCTTAAGTTCATTGT
Organism: Pseudonaja textilis; assembly: GCF_049901715.1. Classification (NCBI taxonomy): domain Eukaryota; kingdom Metazoa; phylum Chordata; class Lepidosauria; order Squamata; family Elapidae; genus Pseudonaja; species Pseudonaja textilis. Next base: position 18,482,280 of record NC_142008.1, read on the forward strand.
TAAGTGCAATTATAGCTCTGGGATAAAAATTATTCAGAAAACTGTGGTCCAAGTTTTAATTGTTTTGTATCTTCTGCCAGAAGGCAACAGTTCACAAAGATTATAAGCAGGATGGGAAGAGTCTCTAAGAATGTTGTGCAACTCCCTCAAACAGCAAGATGTGAAGATGTCATCCAGGGCTGGTAGCTGGAGCCCAATGATATTCTGGGCAATTTTAATCATTCTTTGTAGAGTTTTTTGTCCACTACAGAGTTGCTCCCATACCATACAAGAATGCAGTATGTCAGGACACTCTCAATGGTGCTGCGGTAGTAGGACAGAAGTAGATACTGAGATAGATTTATCTTCCTGAGCATTCTCAGGAAATACAGCCTCTTTTTTGCTTTCTGTACAAGCATGCTAGCATTCATAGTCCATGAGAGATTCTCCAAGATATAAGTGCCCAGAAATTTAAAACTACTAACCCTTTCCACCTCCTCACCATTTATGTACAATGGTAAATGTACATCTCTCTTCCTCCTGAAGTCAATTATAATTATAACTAATTCAGCCTATAACAATACAACAGTAATCCAACAACATGCTTTCTTGGGGAAGCAGATTTATGAATGTATATGGATTCTGAGGGCTGCCAGAGTAATAAAGTATATGTGGAAGCATAATTTAAAATCAGATCAAATTAGTTTATTACAGTCATAAGACCAGATACAACATAATATCTAAAAATAGAGCTGCTGAATGCATATATATCTATATGTAGCAGACAAAAATAAAAAGTAAAAGTAAATAACTTATGTAAGAATATAAAATAAAAATCTATATATCTCTAAAACACTTGATGTCATGACATTTAACTGGGCAAAACAGTACATTAGAGAGCAAACATTTTCGAACAAAGGTACATCAAAATACGTCCAAAATCCAGGACCCAAGGAATGAATTTTAGGAAATTTGTGATACTTCAATACTTTTAGTATCTGAATGCAAACATTTTCATCTTTGAGTAATAGATTTCCAACCTTGTTTTGCCTGAAAGTTGGTGGTGCAACATGGGAGGGACTCCACAGCTACCAGTTCAGGGTTGGGAGTCTGCCTGTGGCTCATGGATTGTAGGTTATGCACTCATATATTAAGGAATAAGGGTGGTGACCTAAAAGTACAAGAAATGTAATTTGAAAATTTCTGAGAGCAGTTTCTGTTATTACAGAAAAAATACTTCCCGAAAAAAATACTTTTTTTTACTTCCTATTAACCAACCATCCTGATAGCTACTGTAAGATGCAATATGGATACCAAATATAGTATCAGAAAAGCTAGGATGTTATGAAAAATGTCCTTAGGTAACTGAAGAAAAGGGTAAAATTTATCAAGGAGAGTAGGATTTGGGATTTTTTTAAGGTTAATATGAGGACATATGGACTTTTTAAGATCAGATTTAAGAGCCTAGTGTACCATGTGATGGCCAACCAGATGTATTTGAGAAGCCAAGAAGAAAGGAGCAAACCTTACTCCATTCTTGCTTGATAGCTGTTATTACTCAAGATAAGCTCCAAGTGGATTTAGGAGAAGTGACAGCAACCTCTGCATATTGATTTACTCCTTCTTCCAAATATTTCAAATTGTCTGCTATCATCCTAACTGAGAACCTTTGTCCATATAGTGGTCTGCATAACTTTGCAAGTTGGGCCTTGTGGTTTTGGGGTAGAAGAATGTGCAAATCTATCAGGCCCAAAATTCATCTATTAGACCAAGGCCTTTGTAAAGATCCTTTATTCCTATAGATATCTTTAGGAAACAGGAACGTCACAATTAATCAGGGTTCCTGGTACCGAGGAATTTCATAGAAAGGTCTACTAGTTAGAGAGGAACAGAGATACTTTAGACCAAGAGTGTCAAACTCAATTTCATTGAGGGCCACATCAATGGGGGTCTGGGTAGGTGTGGCCAGGGTGGGCATGGCCAGTTCAACATCAATTGTGTCAGGGGTGACTTTGGTGGCCTGTGTACTTTCCAAGCAAAAACGGAGCTTGGAAGGGCCATGAGCTCCATTTTTGCTGGCACAAGGCTGCAGTCACAGCCAAAAATGGAGTTCAGGAGGGCTGTATGCAGCTCTCCTGAGCTCCATTTTTGCCGGCAGAGGCTCCATGGGCCTGTTCTTCACTGTTTCTGGGTGGGCCCTTGGCCAGATCTCATGATTCTGCAGGATCCGGCCAGTGGGCCTTGAGTTTGACACCCCTGCTTTCGGTCATATTAATACCGTGTTTCTCATATAATAAGGCCGGGTCTTTTTTTTTTTTTTTTTTTGAGCCCTGAAAAAATGGCCAGGCCATCTTTTCAGGGGTGACTTAATTCCCCCCCTTGCATCTTAGGGCAGGTGGCGATGGCTTGGATGTTGACCTTGGCGTTGGTGGAGCACTTTGTATCAGGGTCAACGCAGGCAGCACCATATCCCGGTATGCAACAAAAGTACTTCCTAACGGCAAGCCCCCCCACCATTCCCCCCCATTTCGCATGTTTTAATATAGGCCTTAATTTGGGGGGAGGGGCTTAATTTCACTTCATGCCTATAAAACATGCTGGGACTTCCTATTGGGGGAGGCCGTATTGTTGGAGAAACAGGGTACTAATATTTGCTTGCATGGTAAAAAATTTGGTTTTATTATGTCCAGCTCGAAATCTGCCATTTTGGATGACAGATTCAGACTTGGAGCAATTTTATGAGATTCTTTGGATCCTCAGATACTTGTTTAGTTTGTTTCCAATGCAGTAGTCTTCCCCATCTGGAGGAGATAGGACTTCAAGATCTGTTGTGGTGGGGCTTCAAGAATTTTCTTACTGATTTGGAATTACTTCTTATACAACTGGAAATAGGAAGGACCAGAATTCAGCTTTTCCTTTAATGAAGGATTGGTGTGTTATTTGGAAGTCGTAACTGGTGTTATTTGGAAGTCGTAACTGTGTCTCCTTGTGAAATTATTTTCCCCCCATGTCCTTCCTGTTTAGATTAACAGTCAGAGAATGGCATTGGTTGAGATACTTCCAAGATTTGTTTTTCCTTAGTGGGCACCTGCTTTAGCTGCCCACAATACTTTCAAGCAGAGATGAAAGATGGCAGAACATTATTTCTTTTGTCCTGAGGGGTTACAGCTGACAAAAAAGTCCTTGTAGCTCCTTACAGCAGTAATTTGATTTTGTAGAAAAGGCTGTTTGAACAATATTAGATAGCACTCTTCAGCTTAATTTTGAACCAGTTAAAGAATAAAAGGCAATGAAACTGGACTTACATTTTAGCTTTAGAGCAATTGTGTTATTTTTGTTGTTGTTTTTACACTTTAAAAAAAGACTGGAAAGACACTCATTTTCCCAAACCCAATTCAAATTGAAATTCAGATTTAAAAAAAACATGAATTGCCAAGCAATGTGTAAGCCATCCATTAACAAGGCCATAATAGGATACTACTTGCTTCGTGAGGGCAAAATCCATTCTATTTGTTAAGCAGACTATTTGATTTCAACTTAGCTTATAAGAACAGTTAAGGCATCTCTACCTTTGCAAGCATGCCTGATATCTAATGGAGATGGGCTTTTTCAATGACTACAATCACAGACTGCATTCAGATTTAGTGCCTCGTGAGTTTGCCTGGCCCTGGCTTTTGTAAAAACTAAATAAAAACATGGTTCTTCCCCATAACCATTACCAGTTTGATTTAGCTGAAAGCTGACAATCAGAATTTTGATATTTTAGATTCTTCAGTTTCTGTGTTGAAAGCACCAAAGTGCTTTGCCAGTGACATCACTGTTGCCCAGGGGATACACAGATGGGGGCTCCCAACTTGAACAGACTTGAACTGGGACACTGGGCCCTATCTAACAAAATGAAATTTGGCATAGAGAAAAGTAAACTTTTATGTACAGATACGGATTAGGTCAAATCTGGCTCATTAGCAGTAACTATGAAAGCAATCTTGAAGTCCTGATAGACTTAAATATATCCTGATAGACTTAAAGATATCACTTAAATATGAGCCAGCGGTATATGGGAGCAGCCAAAAGAAGCAACAGTCAAAAAAAAGGGTTCTGTTAACAGAGGAATAGAATCAAGATCATGAGAAGTGATACTTCCACTTTATAAAGCCTTAGTAAGACCACACTTGGCATACTGCATCCAGTTTTGGTCACTATATTATAAAAATATGTTGAAATTCTCGAAAGAGTACAGAAAAGGGCAACAAAGTTTATTAGAGGGCTGGAGGCTAAAACATGTGAAGAACAATAGCGGGAATCGTGTATGGCGAGTGTAGAGAAAAGAAAGACTAGGGGTGACATGATAGCAGTGTTCCATTATTTGAAGGGCTGCCACAAAGAAGTAGGGTGGGGTCAATCTATTTTCCAAAGCATTAGAAGGGAAGATAAGAAACAATGAATGGGACCTAATCAGAGAGAAAAGCAACCTAGAACTAAGGAGAATTTTTCTAATAGTGAGAGCAATTAGAAAACAACTTGCCTTCAGAATCTGGGGGGAAGGGTGCTCCATAACAGGAGGCTTTTAGGAAGAGACTAGACAGCCACTTGTCTGGAATAGTATAGGGTCTCCTACTGGAGCTTGGACTAGAAGACCTCCAAGGTCCCTTGCATTCACCTTTTATGTCCCCATGAAGTTGCCTACCAAAGTGGTACCCATTTATCTCTCACGGTTGCTCGCTTTCGAACTGCTAAATCAGCAGGAACTGGAGTATCCCCCAACACATCTTGAATGCAAGCTTGCTAATCATCAGCCCAGCATCCTAATCTTTGGTGTTTTAGATATGATATTGCTATCATCAGATGCTCATCTGCTCAACAAGCCTCTTCACAATTCAGAGTTTGGTTTTCCAGTACTACAAAGGCCCCATTAACTTCACAGAAGATCCACTTAACTATAGTTGTGATGTTCCATGTCATAACTTTCTTCTCCCCAGCAGCTTCATTATTACAATGCTTAATCTGCTGGAGGGTTGTTTTCATACATATATCCAGCTACCTTCTGGAAAACAGCCAAACATATGTCATTTTACCAAGTGTTAGTTGTCTTCCAGAAGAGTGGTAGACACGACTCAAGAACGGAAACCCCCACACACGGGGGGGAGGGGTGTACTATACCATATTTAACAGAAATATTTTAGCAATAATTGATATTACCTAATGTCATGATAATAGTTTGACTGTCACTTCCAATTAATAGCATTTTAAGGATTTTCAAAGATACAGTATATGTTAATAGCCCTAAAAATAAAATGCTACTCCAAAAACTAAAGTAACACTAAACTTTCCTACTAAAATATTCTCAGTTTTAACTGGGGTTAAGAAATTCATTTTGAGCAGATAATAAAATAAAATAGATTTTATAAAAATGTGTGTCATTATTAACCTTCTCTAACATATGTTCATGTTTTTCCTTGACTTACCCAGTAAATATTTTATTACAACTTTCCAAGTTTCTGAAATCCATTAGATTTATAAAAAGGTTGAATAATTAAAAACCAGTGCTATTTAATTAAAAGAATTTTGGGATTTTTTATATTTAAAGAGATCGCACAAATATTCTCTTAGTATTGGCAATAGACATTTGGGGCCAGAGGTTATGGTGGGCTAAAAGTATCAGACAATGAACATCATGGAGTTAAAAAAAGTAAATAAAACATTTTAAAATCTGTTAAAAATATCCAGAGATTTGCTGGCATTTGCTCAGAAGCTGAACTTTAATAATTTAATTATTATGGTACTTAATTGTTATTTTTTGTTGAATCATACAAATAAATTGTTCTAGCTAAGTAGTTTAGGGCAATTCTCAAAACAGGATTTATTCAGCTTTGGTTCTCCATTGTAAGAGTTTGGTTAAAACAATTCAAAAGATCATAGATGGAGTTAGGGTTTACTGCTAAACTTAATTATTTTCATATTGGAATCTAGCTTCTTTCTTTCCCTGCTATTTTAAGAAGATCATCTGGAATATGTTTAGTTGGTGCAGACTAATGCAAAAAGTTTTTTTTTAATCTTGATGCCTTTAAGATACATGGACTTCAACTTCCAGAATTCACAGTTCTGGCTAGTGAGTTCTTTGGGTCAATCAAGTAACAGAATTATGAAGTTAACTGAAATGATTGGCTCAAGATCCCCAGTGAGTTTCATAGCTGAGTGGGCATTTGAATGTATGCCTTCCGTTTGATGAGCCACTTCTAAAATTTAATCCCAAGAATTCAGTAGCCAGCACTGTGAATTCTGGATGTTGAAGTCCATGTGTCTTATAACTTCATAATTCTGATGGTATTTGGGGCCTGAGTCCCTTAGAAGAAATGTATGTTAAACTTAACTAAATAAACAATGGCGTTTTAATACTTGGGTTGGATTTGTTGATATTGGGTCACAATCTGCTTCCTTCTAATTCCCAGTTGGATTTCATACCTTAGATGGGACTAGAATTCACAGTATCCTGGTTTCTAGAGCAGCACTTTAACCACTACAAAATGCTGAAACCTAAAATTGAAGGTGCTGGCCTCTAGATAGTGGAAACCTTATCACACAACCTCAGCAAAGCTCTAGAATTGCCAAAACGTTCTTCTGGGATTAATGGGTTAGCAAGGTTTCCCTGCTAAATTGATTGCTAACATCACAGCCTCTGATCTATTAATTTCACAAATCTAATTATAGGATCAGTAAATAGAATGGCATTTTCTCATAATGATGATCACATCTTTCAAACTTGGAGTGATTAACTGTTTGTGGAACAACACAGCCAGGCCAGCACTTGACATTCTCCAAAGGTAGATAGATCACTGTTCAGGCTAAAGTATACTCCTTGTCTTTTTTATCCCTGTCCTTTTATGGATATAGTTCAGCCTCTAGTAGCATACAATAGACAGCAATGGAACATATGCTAAGGTATGTCAGGCATTATGACCTCTTCTTCACTTAAATAATTTGCACCAGGGAGATTGATATTCTGATGTGAGTCAAGTAGCCAAGCAAGGGATATTCAGTAGTTCATTCGTGTTCTCTCTCTCTCTCCCTCTCTCTCTCTCACTCCCTCTCCCTCTCTCTCTCTCGCAGAGGGAGGGAGGGGAGCAAAGATTTCAGTGAAAACTTTTACAAAGCACCTCTTTGAAGCTGCTTTATGAAACAAGATCGGTTCAACACAGTTCTTCAATTACTAAAAGTCTTCTCCAGCCATTCTTGTAGCTCCCAATTGCTGTGTTACATTTATATTTTACCACCAAAGAAATAAAGGGAGACTAATATAGATTGATTTCAAGCAGCTCTTATCAGCTAGCCATATCCTTCTGGGATTCGAACCTGGGCTGCTTAGGTAGAAGTATTAATCCTTAAGCCACAGGTTCTCCTTGCTTTGTTGGCTCTACCAAGGGAGAATTTGTTTTTTTTCCAGTGGGACCAGTCTATCAGGGCAACCTGGTCTACCCAATTATGGGACAGAGCATACTGCTTCTGTTTTCGTCTTTCTATAGTCTCCCTTTATTTCTTTGTCAATAGAACATAAATATCACAGAGAGAGACAGAGACAGAGACAGAGACAGAGAGAGGGAGGGAGGGAGGGAGAGCAGGAGAGAGAGAGAGAGAGATTGTTACAAAAGCAACTTTCTGCAAAGGTCCCAAGATTGGAGCTGAAAGGTGAAAATGGAAGCAGTGTGGCCATTCCCTAATTGGGTAGATCAGATTGCTCTAATAGACTGGCCTCAGTGGAGAAAAATTCCCAATTGCTGGAACTCCCAGACAACATCATGGAGCATTGCCATGTGCCTCTGTGCCTTAACTTACTAAACAGTTTCCCTGCTTAGCAAATGGCAGCTCTCAGCTGAATTGTGAATATAAGTCAAGGACTAATTGTAAATTCCAGTCACTATAATAACTTGAGACTAAATTTGTGGTGTCCATGTTCTTGCAATGGTTCTTTTTAAGCTAGCCTACTTTTCATTGAATATTATTGCCATTAATGAAGAGTGACTATCTGGGCAGATCAGGCAAATGTGTGTAAAAGCAGAAATTTGCCCCTGTATTGAATTCTCTGCCACTATTCCAGATGTGAGACAAGAAAGTCTTTTACTGCCAATGATAACAAGCTTGAGTGGTCCTGAGTTTTTAGTGAACTGATCTCATCTTTCAGAAATTCCAGAGATGCAATAATGAAATCATTCAATGCAATGATTCAGTTGAGAAAGAAATGTTGGTATCACAAAGATGTAGTAGTGAATTCCCTTTTTGGCAAACAGAAGCTTAAACATATCTGTCAGCTGGGAACATCTGTTTGGTTATTACTGTGACAATGAACAACTCAAAATATAGGGCAATACTGCCAAATAAAGAACAGGCAATTTAAAGTACTTTTGTCCCCCAGAATCTCATTTGAGCTCCCAAAGTCCTCTACCATATTTGTTGAAAATTAGTGGCACTAATAACCACAAAGTATTATCCATCATATAAGCCCTAAAATAGGCTTAATGTGGCTTTAGAAACATCCATATTACCATTAAACAAACCTATTTACATCAGGGCCCTTCTCTTGTGGATCTTGCCTTTTCCAAAAATGTCAAATGTAGCCCCTGGCCATCAAAAGTTGATTAAAAGATATTTAATAAAAAGGAGACTTACTGCTTTTAAAAGGGTAGCCACATCTGTATAGTCAGGTAAGCTAGGAGATTTCCATTGAAATACTGCAGGGCTGAGAATGTTAATTCTCTCTTTTTAAAAAGAGGGGAGGCTTCTACATAACTTTAAAAGGGACAGGTGCCCTAGCCCATATCAAATTTGACATTCTGGAATGTAAGCCTATGAAGTAGGCAAGGGTACACTAAGTGTTTTAGACTTCTTGGCAATATCTTGATTGTTTGGCTTTTGTCTGATGTCAAATATCAAATGCCACAAGATGTTAACCATCAAAAACTGTCAGACACTATTAGATATTGGTTCATTGTCGTGAAATACCAAATACAATTGCAAGTCACTTATCAAGAACTTTGCATGACATCCTTTCTGATATGGCGTGGTGGCAATAGGATATAGGATAGTCTTTCAAGAAATATGAAGCAGGAGAAAATGTAATAATTATGTAGTTAAAATGTTTAATTTAAAGGTATGCTGCCAAAATCAATCAAGTACTGTAATGTGCTAGATTTTATTGTATCTCAACTTAAAGCAGCTCTTATATGTTCCAAAACATATCAAATAGAGTCAAATTCTAATTGAATCATCTGTAGAACACAGTCAAATATTTAGAGGATATTTAAGATCAAAATTTCTATAGAGTTCTGAATTTAATTTGTAAACAAAATTGGCTTTGCCATGCAATGTGTGGACTTTGTACAGGAGAGTCAACGTTTCTAGGGCTGTCTAAACACAATTAAATATCCAGTGTGGTTTCCATCTTTGCTAAGGTTTCCATCATAAATACGAGTAATAGATCTGAATCAGTGCTGTAAAATGCTTGGGAGTTAAATATCTTATGGGTACACTGAAATCTTCAGTATGCATTGTTTTATTTCTTTTTCATATATAAAGAGAAGAGAGTCTCTGTCTTTATGAGATCATCATATCATATCAAATATCCTTTGAATGCTTCTGGAGACAGACATCTGTTGTATCTGTTTCCTATTGTCATTTGCTGACAAGATCAAACTCAGAAGTTGTATATATTCATGGATGATTGACACATAGAGGTGACAATAAGAGGTACAGGTGTGATTTGGCTTCCTCCAACTTCATTAGGCTTTTAGCCAGCGAAAGAAGCAGAAGCCTGAAAATGGGCCCCAGCAGTTCTTTCTGCCATCTGGGGGGGGCAAAGTGTGAATGGTCAGCCAAATTCATTTAGTTCCCTTTACATGTCTGTCAGTTTCATTCAAGGCAATTCCTTCTCCTTGATTGCAAGGAGAAAGGCCACTGTTGTTGGCCTGTTCGCTTCATCACATCAAAACCCACTGGATGGGGCTGACAGTAACGGCTTGCTAATTAGACAAGGTTTTGTTGTGTCATTGGTTTCCTTGAAACAATTTGGTGATTGTTTTATGAGAATATTGGGCAGTCGAGATTCTGCACTTTCACTCCAATTAACCCCCTTTGGCTGTCAAGGTCTGGAGTTGCTCTAATGGAATGAAGAGAACATAATAATCAGCTCAACAGCCCCTCCCAGAGAACTACCATTACTGCACCTGGAGAGCAAGGCTGCCTGGCCTTTGGCATTATTTTCAATGCACTCAAGAGCCCCATTCTCAAGATTAGAGGCATCTAATCTTGGTAACTTTAAGACTTGCGGATTTCCACAAACAATATTCCCTGGACAAGGAATTCTGGGACTTGTAGACCACAAGTCTTAAAGTACTTGGGCTTCACAACTGCTTGAGATTAAGGGGTCTGCTCACACGTGCCTCTTGTTTTCTCTGATTTATAGCCATGATTTTTATTTATGGAAAAATTACATGGGAGCTAGCTTTTTTTACTTTGAGGATTATTGTGTATGTATACACGCACACACACACATATACACACATACATACATATACATATATATACATACATACATGCATGTATATATATTTCCTTAAGTTTTCGCGGGTACTTACATGTATGGTATTCAGCTTTGTTCGGATATTTTCCCACGTCATTGTAGTTGTGCTTTTAAAGTTGTAGCAACGTTTCGGCAGAATCTCATCTGCCATCATCAGGCTCCTGTATTGTATTCGTATATAGAGAGAGAGGGGGGGGGAGAGAGAGAGAGAGAGGGAGGGAGGGAGAGAGAGAGATAGCTTTATATATACACACACACACAAATATATGCACACTTATGTACACTAGTCCTCAAATTCATTAAGTGACCTTTCAGAGTACTGAGGTACTTGACAACCAGTATATATTATCACAGTTGTAGCAACCCGGAGTGATTGCCATTTGTCACTTTCCTAGATGGCTTCTGACAAGCAAATCAACGGAGGAAGCTGGATTCATTTAATAACAGTGTGATTTACTTAACTGCAATAATTCACTTAACAACCTTGGCCAAAACAGGTCATAAAATCAGGCAAGACTTAACAACCATTTTCTTAACAATGAAATTCTAGTCTCATATGTTGAAAATCAATCAATATGTCTGTTAATCCATCTATACCCAGAAATGGCTAGTTTCAGATGCTGGGTTAGCCAAAGGTTTCAGCATTTTTTTTAAAGATTTTGTTTACAAATTGCAATGAAATAATTTCTCATTCTTTTTCAAGGGAGCCAACTGTGGCATTAAGCAGACACAGACACACATATAGCTCAGATATTAAGTCTACATTTACGCATCTAGATCCTATTTTAAAATATTCCTTTTTTAAAAAAAAATCTGGGGAAGTCTTTCTATACACATGACTTTTTAAAATAGAATAAATGTAGTTGGACTGCTCTATTAATAGTTGGTGAATGAATTTGGTCTGTAGCTCTTGGACTATTGCCTGGATATCTTCTCCTGTGAAATATTATCAGGAGCTGTCTGATGAATATAGGTTAGAAAAATGATGACCATGTTGATTTGACAATTAAGTAAAAAAATAGGAGTGCTTTTTTCACAGATTAGTAATTTCTGATTCAGTAAGGATGTAATCATGGTCCCTAACTTCAGACTTTAATACACATTTGAAAAATATGTTAAGGTAATGTGTGTCATAGAATGAGTTTTATACCCAACTATTCCTAACTCAGACTTCCACAAATTTATCTGCTTTAAGTGATGGTCCAAGGCAGATTAATCTATGAAGTAAAGGACAAGTAGCACCTTCTCCTTAAAATTACCAAATAGACAAGCAACTCTCTATAGGTGGAGAACAATGAAGGGGATTATTATTTTTTATTTATTTTTTTGCAGATCAGCAAGCTTCTGATTACCGGGACATCTTAGATAATACTTAGCAAGTATTACGGTACTTGACACAAAGAGTAATGGAAGCTTGGAACCAAAATGACAAAAATAATACAATATAAAAACAATCACTAGAAAATAATAAACACAGTAAATAAAAAGGAAGAAAACAAATAAACTGAAAGGGTAGACTCAGTGAACCACTAGGTCTTATTCTACCTGTTTTTTGTTTCTATTTCCAGAAGGATTTAGAGATTAATGCCACACTTGGCTCAAGGTCTCCCAGCCAGCTTTGTGCCTAAGATGGGAGTAGAACGATGGTCTCTTGCTTTCTCACTTGTTGCTTTAACTGCTACCACCTGATGGACTCTCCCAAGGAGGGAGATAGTGGCTCAGGTTTTACAGATTTTCCCATGATGGCACAGATAAGGGTAGAAAAGAGTGTGATTAGTGTTTCCCTTTTCAATATCTCCAAATTTTTTTGCAATGTGGAGACAATGCTGATATTTGGCAGATGTGTAGACAGATTACTCGCCTGTACCCAAGGAGCAAATATAATTTTGCATGGATCTAAGAATCAGAAATAATGGCAAGAAAAGTACAAGTCAACTCAAGTTTCTGACTTCATCCCTTCAATAGAAAACCCAAACAAGAGGTGGTATTCAGCAGGTTCTGACCAGTTCTGGAGAAGCGGTTGTGGACATTTTGAGTAGTTCAGAGAACTGGCAAATACCACCATTGACTGGCCCTGCCCCCGTCTATTCTCTGCCTCCCAAGTCCCAACTGATTGGCTGGGTCTTCTTTTGTTGCCCTGCACTGGAGAACAGAGCTGGAAAGCTCGTTAGTGGGGTGGGGAGGGGGGGAATGGGATTTTGCAGTACCTTCCCCTGCCATGCTCACCCAGCCACACCCACCAAGCCATGCCATGCCCACCAAGCCATGCCATGCCTACCAAGCCATGCCATGCCTACCAAGCCACGCCCACAGAACCGGTAGTAAAAAAAAATTGAATCCCACCACTGACCCAAACCATTTTAAGAGGGAACAGTACAACTGTCACTAATGTGAACTTCAGCTTATAAATTCAAGAGCTACCAGCTCAAATACACTAAGGAGTTTTTTTCCTTCTCCAGAGAGGAATAACAGAGGGCCACTAAACAACTTTAGTTATGGCACAATATCCTCTCTGTTGTATTTTAGTAATGTCTTTGTAGGCATTCTGAAGAAAAACAGGCATTTTGCTTAAGCAACAAGAAGTCCTTAAATAAATACATTATCTTGGAGTGGTCAGAAAAATCTCTGGGGAATCCCACAACCTGCCTATTATTTCCTCCCACGTGGTTAAGAGGTTTAGTGGGCTAACTCAGGCCATTTCCTCACTAAGGACTTTAGTTCTTATAGTGTCATTCAACCATGCTGGTCCACTATATTAGTAATGAAGACAGGACAGTGACTCAACAGTGGTTAGGTGATGCTAAAAATTGCTAGTGAGAAATAACTACTATATTTATGTTCAGTTGACTGATTTGACTTCAAGATTTCTACCCAGTCTAGTCTATCCATCTAGCCAGAGGAGGAGAGTAGATTCAAATACTGGACATCAAAGGTTCGATGGCTTCTAAAGGCAGAGACCAAGTTTTAGGGAAGCTTTCCTAAGGCATTACCAAGTTGTAATTGCTAATGAGACAAATGAGTAAATAATTAACTGATAGCGGCAAAGTAAGTAGATTCACAACCTTTAATTTTCATTAAATGCAAAGCAAATGAAATTAAATCCAATTTCACCTTGGCACTCCCCTGCTTTTTAAAATGTTGTCCTGAACCTTGGCATATCCTTCAACCCCCAAAAACCTGACTACTTTGTAATTCTTAAGGAATTATTGAGATTAAATTATCCAAGTGCAGAAGATATCACATGCAGCTGTGTCTAGGGGATGGGCTAAAAAGATCCAAAATGACTAAGTGATCAAAGCCCTGCCTCCTTTTTAATTCAGCCACTCACCTGTACACATGGCAAGTTGTTGATGCATGTCTGTAATGTGTTGAGTAAGCCAATGTTTTTCAACCTCAGCAACTTAAGACGTCTGAACTTCATCTTCATTTTAAAGCTGCTGGCTGGATATTCTGGGAGTTGAAGGCCACACATCTTAAAGTTCTTGAAGTTGACAAAGACTGGAACAAACCATTTATCCCTCTCCTTACTCATCTTTCTCTATTGCAATAAATACTCACTTGTTCTTTCAAAAAAACCCAAGATCTCTATTTCTATATGAACTTTGATTCAGTTGTTCAGACTCTTCCCTCTTCTTTTGGTATCCAGTCCCTCCTTTGTTCTTGCCTACTGCATCTCCTGCCTGGATTCTATTTCCCAATCTGTAGGACCCAGTGCCTATCAACCCCTTCTATGACTGAACAGTGAAAGCTCACTATTGATCTCAACCCAGAGTCCTTCCTTCTGATAGCTGTCATTTAATTCACAGTTGTGTCATAGCTAAGCTATAAAAATCTGGACAAGAACCTGGTATTTGTCATTATTGTCATTTAATGAGTTCTCTGATTTTTTTTTTTTTTTTACAGGCCAGATATGGTAACAGTTACTTTCTCCAAGTTGCCATTCTCTCTAATCATAAGCTTCCTTTAATGCCCAGCGGGATCCCTGCCTCTCCTGACTTTGTCAAATGATCCTCTTCTTTAAAACAAATGAAATAAGAATCTACAGGCTGCAAAATTCTTCTTAAAAACAGGCCTCCCGTGACTGGTCTTGCCCATTATGAAGCCATTCTTCCATTGCAACTGATTTTTAGAAAGAATCCATTAGATGCTCTCAAAATTCCCACTGTGCCCCCATATGGCACCAAGGCATTATGGGAAATATAAATATTACCGGTAGTTACATCCCTAGGGTTGACTGAAATGCTGCAAAGCAAACACACAAAGGAGGCAGATATGTTTTAGGAGTCAAGGATGGCAGCCACAATCTAGGGATCAAAGCCCTGCTGATTTTATGGGCTTTACATATATAATGCATGAAAGAGCATTATTTAGTCATGGCTGTTATCCTTACTTTGTTGAAGCCCCTACAGATTTCCCTTCAAGGAGAGGAATTTGTTGAGGGCCCCTTCAAATTTGGCACTCATTAATTTTAGCCTTTGAACCCTAAGGAAGTTCATTTAAGATTGAACCAGGAGTGGGCTGCTGGAGGTTCGGGAGAGCCCCTAGCTAAGATTCTGTGCAGTTCAGAGAACCCCCAAATCCCATTCCTGGCTGGCCCCGTCCCGCCCCACCAGGAATCCCCAAGCGGCCATTTTGAATGCAGATAAGTACAGGGCACACATGGAGACTTGGGGAGGGCAAAAAACGGCCTCCCAGAAGTTTGGGAAGGGTGGAAATGGGCCTGTTTCCGGCTTCCAGAGAGCCTCCAGAACCCAGGGAGGCCATTTTTGCCCTCCTGGAGGCTCGAGGAAAGCCTCCAGAGCCAGAGGATGGCAAAAATCACCCCCGCCATGGTGCAGGAGGCCAACTAGGCTACACCCACCATGGCCACACCCACCCAGCAACCAGGCATTTTTGAAGCCCACCCCTGGATTCAACGATTCCCTAGAAAATTCATGTGATCCATCCATTCATGTGAATTCAATGTGAACAAAACAGAAATGTTTTTTATGCCATTATCAGCTCATAATTACGAATGCTTCACAAAGTATCAGTTAGTAATATGGTACATTTTCTCCTCTGTACAAGGCCATCCATAGACTTTAGAAGAAGTCTGGCAAAGTAGGCATCTGGAAGCAATTCAGGTATCTTGGACTACAATTCCCATAATTATCTGGCCACTGGTGATATGCACTGCAACTGATGGGAAAAGTAATACAAGTAGTCCTTGACTTTCAACCATTTGTTTAGTGACCATTCAAAGTTACAATGGCATTGAAAAACGTGATTTATAACCACTGCTCTTACAACTGGAACAGTGTTCCCACGGTCACATGATCAAAATTCAGGGCTTGGCAACTGCCATGTATTTTTTGCAGTTTCAACATCCCAGGGTCATGTGATCAGCCTTTGTGACCTTCCCAGCTGGCTTCCGACAAGCGAAGACAATGAGGGCAGCCAGTTTCATTTAACAGTTGTTTGATTCGCTTAATAGCTGCAATGATTCACCAAACTATTCTGACAAGAAAAGATAATAAAAATCAATGACCCACTTAGTAATCACTTTCTCAATTGTGACATGATTATAAATGGAGAACCACCTATACTCGTTTATCTAAAATCCCTGGAGGCACAGTTTCTTTCTATAATATCCATATTTTTTCAACAGTAAATATTAAGAGTCTCATTGCAGCTCAATTTTCACTATTAATGATAAGATTTGCCTCAAAGCCAGTAGTTGCAATAATAGTGGAATTATGGAATCTCTGTTAAGAATTGCATTTTCTGCACAAACAGATGGGATTATCCTCCTCTTGCTACCTGTGGGCAGTGGAAAAATACCACCACCCCAATAATTACTCAAAACGCTTGGTAGACAAAACTTGAGTTAAATATTTGCAGAAGGCAGACAGAAAGGTGCCTTTGGCAATTGCTTTTATTTCTGGCACTCTCGGGATGTAGCTATAATAATAACCCTGGGACAGCATAATTCTCAGGACAGAAAAAGAAATGCTTATTTCTGGTCATGGCTGAGACTAAATCTCAGACAGGAGATATTTAAAAGAGACCCACAAAATGCAGCTACTTGCAATCAATAGTGTGGTACAAGGACATTTTCCCAAGGCAGTCTTCTAATGGAGGCAACTGATAGGGACAGCTCCACTCTGAAGACCACAGGTGGCAAAGAAGTCAGAGAGTCCAATGGCTAGTGACTCCATCCCCTCCAGTACTTCTTCCTGAGACCCCATCCAAAAGTACCAGTTTCTCCAAGTACTTCCATTTCCTTCTTTGCAGCCCCCAAGAAAGGAGCATCTTTATGTTTTCCAACAAGGACTATTTGCTATGGTCAGGAGATTTAGTCACAATATACCAAAGCTTGACTAAGATCACTAGGAAAAGCCCTTAACTGGAAAAAGAGGCTGAAATTTACACTACGTTAACATCTCAGCAATAGTTTTTATTAAATGATATGTAGATGATATTTATCACCAGAAAGACTGTAAAAATGTATAAAGGGATTTCCAATAGGTGTTGGAAATGTAAACATCAAGATGGGAGTTTCTACCATTTGGGGGACACTTGTAAAAAAAAATCTTAAAAATTCTGGGCTTACATACATATAGTTACAAATATATATAGCTTAGGTGTAGGATGAAGGTGAAGGTTGGTTCTCCAATCTTGTGGGTTGGTTTCCAAATGCTTTGTTATCAGGCTAGGTAGCATCTTTGGCTTCATCTCTGCTGAAGATATTACCTAGCCTGATAACAAAACATTTGGAAATCAGCCCACAAGCTTGGAGAGGGAACCTTTACCCTCATCTCTCTCTCTCTCTCTCTCTCTCTCTCTCACACACACACACACACACACACACACAACTTCAGAAAATTTTGAAGATCAACATGCAATTGAGATCAGAAACTTTTCCTGCTAGAGATGATGGATAAATTTGGAAAAATAGCATGGTGTTCCGTTCCTCTATATGAGAACAATAGCACATAGACTTATATACCACTTCTTTACAATGTTTTACAGCCCTCTCTAAGTGGTTTACAGAGTCAGCATATTGCCTCCAACAATCTACGTCCTTTGCTGACCTCAGAAGGATGGAAGTCTGAGTCAACCTTGAGCCTGATGATAATGGCAACAAGACTTTTACATGTCTGATGTGGAAAAATTGGTCAACACCTACAATGGAAGAACAGTCAATAAAGTCAATAAACCCCAGCATGGTTGAAAACTACTGACCAATCTCACTATGTTGTGCCACGTACAAAGTCATGGAATCAATCATTAACCAATTCATCACCCTCCACTTAGAGTCAAAATTATCTGCTACAGTGTCCTACCAGTCAATGACTACTTCAGCTTCAACCGCAACAATACAAGAGCACACAATAGATACAAACTCAATGTTAACCGCTCCAAACTCGATTGCAGAAAGTACGACTTCAGCAACAGAGTGGTCAATGCCTGGAATGCACTACCTGACTCTATTGTTACATCTTCTAACCCCCACTCCTTTAACCTCAAACTATCCATTATTGACCTCACCCCATTCCTAAGAGGTCTGTAAAGGGTGTGCATAAGTGCACCATCGTGCCTACCATCCCTGTCCTATTGTCCTCATTTAATCGTTAGTGAAAATGGGTTTGCTTAATAATTGTGGCATTGGCTTAATGACCACAGAATTTACCTAATGACCACCACAAATTTTTTTTTGTAAAATTGGGCACATGGTGACTCACTGAATGAATGTCACAAGATATGGCTGTAATTCCAGGCTCAGTAATGATCCTAAATCAACGGTTAACTGTTCATTGAAATTTAATACAATTCTTAAAAAAGGAAAAGTCCTTAAATGAACATTATAGCTGAGGACAAGATATTTGACCAGGGATGCCATACTATGGATGGGTTAATTTATTCTCTCTTTGGTGAACCACTAGAAATATTTTGCTGATTAATCTTACCTGAATTAGATGATCCCTTCCATCTCAGCCACATTATTGGCAGAAATCCTGCAATCAGAAATATCCACAAGATATGGTCAACCAAGTCAACGTGGGAGCTACAATAGCAAAATCAAAATTATACCTAATAGTTGTGTACATTAAATATGCAGTGCATGCGGGAACCAGGCAAAGTTTTGATTGTATCTTTCAGGTTAAATTTTTTTGACAGGGCCATTTTTGACTCTACTCTGCGGATACTTCTATCAGTGATGGACAATCTTTTTCTAAAGATGATGGTTTCTACGTCTCTGCAAATAGCTTATCATTTTGAACCAATCTTCTTCTTCTTTCTAGCATATTTCCGCAGGTTCGGGTCTGCTTTTCAAATCATTGAATGCCACTTTGCATTCAGCTGCATCTCTAGGGTGCAGGCCCATGGCATGCATGTCTTTGTTGATGGTGTCTCACTATCTCTGTTTTGGATGCCCACGAGGTCACCGGCCATTGACTTCTAGTTGGTAGGCAGTCTGGGCAATGGTAGAAGGTGCTTCTCTCTGGACATGTCCATATAAATGGAGTCGGTCTTCTCTCATATTCTCTGTAATTGGTGCCATACCATAATGCTGTCAAATGGTGTCATTTGTGATGTGGTCAAGAAGGGAGATGCCCAATATCCAACAGAGCATTCACATTTTTATGGCATGGAGATAGCTTTCAGTCCCTCTTGTTGCTGCCCAGCATTCAATGCCATACAGGGCAACGGGGCAGATGGTTGTCTTATAAACCTTAGATTTAAGATGTGTTGGCATTCATCTGTCACATAACATGCATTTTGGATCTATATTTGGGCTAATATAAAAAGTAATGTATAAAACAGCTGACCATCTATACAACTTTCCATGAATACATGTTGAGCAACTTAAATACTTTGTGGCTTCCAGCTCTCAAATCCAATTTCAGATAGCTGCCCAAATCAAATTGTTTAATAAGCCCGTTTGATTGTAACCAGGCTAACAGAGGCATAAACTGCTTTAAATTCCATTTCATTCCATTGGAGCCCTTTGCTTAGTTTGATTTGTTTCCTTTTATCTTCACTCAAAATGATCCTTTGGCATCAAACAGAATTAATTCCACTGTCTTATCAGCCTGTGTTGGAG
This sequence comes from Pseudonaja textilis, assembly GCF_049901715.1. NCBI lineage: Eukaryota > Metazoa > Chordata > Lepidosauria > Squamata > Elapidae > Pseudonaja > Pseudonaja textilis. Next base: position 18,501,917 of record NC_142008.1, read on the forward strand.
TGGGTTTCTGGTGAGTTTTTCTCCCTTCCCTGCCTTATATAATCTATGTTTGAAAATGAAACAATCTGCATCTTCTCAAAAGAGATTAAAGTGTTCTATGCTAGAAAATAAATGCCAACACATCTTTTTTTTCAGCACATGGATGATATGTTTGTAATGGCTGACCTGTGCCTCTCTAGGCTTTGGGTGCACCCCTTATTCTGTATTTAACTGACTCCTATTTTCAGCATATAGATGAAAGCTGCTTAAGACTGGGCACTGGTTAGGGTTGGGAGGGAAACTGAAATTATGTGAAAAAGTCATTGGCGTTTAGCCAAAAATATCACACACCGTCACCTTTGCTCTACCTAAGGACACCTTCAATATACAACCTGATGCAGTTTTGCACCAGAAAACACATTAAATCACCTACGAGTGTACTAACAGTTCATCATTCTTCATGAATTTAGGTAGTAAGCAAAAAGATAATAATAAAAAATAACACTTGGGTGTGATGATATTGCTTTAGTCACCAAAAACACACAAGATATAGTCTTTCAAAAAGTCCCAAGGGTGTTTTTTTCAAGAGGCAATTGGACTTTGGATCTTCTCTGAAGACATTTCACTTCTCATCCAAGAAGCTTTTTCAGCTCTGACTGGATGGGAATGGAAGGATATATTGAGGAAACTAAACAACCACTTCATACACACATGGCACAACATAGGAGAACAAACACATCAGGACTAGACTCAGTATTCCATCTACATTTAAAAGGCACAGGCCACTATTTTGAAGACAGTAAAGCTCACATTTTTGACAGAGAGGATTGCTGGTTTCAAAGAGGGGTCAAAGAAGCCACCTATATCAAAATTGAACAGCCCACTCTTAACAGAGGGGGAAGGATAATACATCATCTATCTCCAATCTACAACACAGTCCTTTCAGAAGTTTCAAGAAGGCTCCACCCCGATTTGCACCACTCAGGAGACAGATAAACCTTCAGGTGACTTTAACAACCCGCTAAGAGCATGCAAATGACCAGCTATCTGCAAGGAGTGTAAATCCTTCCATACCCCACCATCCAGTCAAAGATGAAAAAGCTTCTTGGATGAGAAGTGAAATGTCTTCAAAGAAAAACCAGAAAGTCCAGCTGCCTCCTGAAAAAAGCACCTTTGGGACAACCATGACTGAGAATCTCCATAGACATCTTTCAAAAAGGTTATTCCACTGATGTTCAGAAATGTGTGCAGATACTCTTTGGAAAAAAAGTCCCTGTGATAGTACAGAAATAGCTCTTCTTGTTTTTTAGCAGAATTTTGTTTACAATATCATGGCCATTCTCCTCATTTTTTAAATCATACCTGGAAATTCTAACCTGTAAACACATCAGCTACTGCAATGATTACAGGTAGTCCTCAAATCAGAACAATTATTTGGTTGAAGTTACTATAGCACTGAAAAAAGTGATTTATGACCGATCCTTGCATTTATGACTGTTCTAACATCTCCAAGGTCGCCTGATCGAAATTCAGGCACTTGGCAACAGGTGTGTACTTATAATAATTGCAGTTCATTGGGGTCTCTTGAGTGACATTGGAGACTTTCCCAGCCAGCTTTCAACAAGCAAAGTCAATCAGGGAAGCTGGACTTACTTAACAATCACCTGATTCACTTAACAATTGCAGTGATTCATTTAACAACCATGACAAAAAGTTTTTATAATGAGGCACAACTTACTTAACAACAGCCTTATTTAGCAACAAAAATTCTGGTCTTAATTGTGGCCATAAGGCAAGTGCTGCCTGTATATATCTGGCAATACTAGATGTTTCATAAATATTCTTAAATAACAGGACTCACATTACCTAATCATAAAGCAGGTTCAAGACTTCATTCCATGCTGAAGTGGGAAATTATTTATTAATTTAATATTTATTAGGTGTTTTGTCAATTCACGCTTCATCTTGGAATTTCAGAAGCATGCATATGAAAATATGTTACAATACAACATTGTTGTATTACAATGTTGTATTATATTGTTGTAATACATTGTTTAATGACATTAAACAATAAAAATATAATTTTTAACCATCATATTCTTTCTTACTCCTCAAAACTTTCGTTGTCTATCTTGTTCTTTTAGCAATATATAAAAGCCTAAAAGCATAAGATAGTGTGACTTTTTTTCTTAATAATTAGAGGAGTGCCTTCAGGGGTGGGATTCTACCAGTTCACACCTATTCGCTAGAATGGGTTGTTAACATTCTAAGCAGTTTGGAGAACCGGTTGTTAGAAGGAATTACTGGCCTAATCCTGTAAGGAAGGCTGGAAGGAAACATTCTGGTGTTGCTTACAGAAACTGCCTCTCTGTTAACCCTTATTATATTCTTGGCAGGACTAGACTTCCTGTCTTAGGAACTTCTCTGGAGTTTTTTTTCCCTCCTTTGCTGGTACTTTGCTTGAGTGGAGTGACCATTCAAAGTTACAATGACACTGAAAAAAGTGACTTAAGACCATTTTTCACACTTATGACTGTTGCAGTATCCCCACAATATGAGAGGCCAGGCGAGGAGATGCGTGCCTCAATGTGAGTGAAATTGAGTTGGCCACACCCAGCCAATAACATGACCACCAAGCCATGGCCACCCAGTCACAAGATCACCAAGCCACGCCCACCAACTAAGCCATACCCACAAAACCAGTTGTTAAAAAATTTGAATCCCACCCCTGAGTGCCTTCCAATCTCATGATCTGGCCTCAAAATCTGTCTTAATAGTTGAGCCATATCTATATGTTTTCTTAGCAACAATACATATTTGTTTTGTTAATCCATTCTTCTGGGTTTTACTTTAATTTTTTATTTAAGTTAAGGCTTTAATTAAGCTTGATTTTATTGAGGTCCAAATATGTGTCTCCTAAGATGCTTGGTTTAAGCCAGTTATTTTTCAGCTATTTTATACAGGATACTTCCATCCCTTGATCTAATAAAATACATTCCATTTAAGATTCGGTGGCTTTTCCATAGAACACCTGATTTTCATTGACTATGAAAAACTCCACTGAACATAAAACAGCAGAGCTTTTATTTATATCGACATAAAGGCTTAGCCTTCACTTTAAAAATCAGTCAATTAATTGATTAATATTTCAACTATCTGGGCTATATGTTTATATGTTAAGCCTCTGAGTTTTAGGCTATAAACTATAAACTCTTAACAGCATAGCAAATAATTCTGTTTCCTTTGGATATTTTGTAATGTTTTTCTTTTATTTAGATATATTTCTTTTTTGTTTGTTTCAACTGTCTTTTTGGAATTGTATGCATTTTGAGTTATTGACCACATAGAGAGTATTTAAAAATAATTAAAGGCATATAGAAAACATGTATTTTTATTAGCTGTTGGAATAACAAAGTACCAAGTAAAATACATATGCTGGAAACATCTTGGGCAATTTACATTCTTTATGTATTCTATGACTATATGTTTTAACCTCCTTTTTAAATAGAATGTAACTATATACAATGTACATAAGAGAAATCAACAAGCTTTAGACCTGAAAAAAATTAGCCCACATCCTTTTTTAATTCCAAGAGCTGAAAAAAGTAAATATCTCATATATAGTGCTCCTTCAGAAAGAATCCAACCACATATAAGTAATCTTAATGTGGATGCAAATTACAGAGCACAAGCCAAATTTACTGCTAAGAATGTTCAGTTATGTGTTTGCTCTAAAGTGTGTGTGTGTATCCATGTTTGTGTGCCTGTGTGTGTAATACATAATTAGACTAAACGAATCTTCTCTTTAATTTTCCTACTTAACACCCAGCAGCATTTAACTGTGAAATATCCTGAATAAAAAGCATTGTAAGAAGAATATCTGGTACTACTTTTGGAATCAAGGTTTCATTCTCTTAAGAAAAATGGATATAAATGCATCCCATGCGTTAGTAGTATTATTATTTTTTCTGTGCTGTCCTGCTTTTTCCTGCTGTTAAATAGGCTATAAACAGTAGACCAAGTGAGATGTGTCATTTTATAAGCTGTGCCACCACCAAGCAACATTATGCTCAGGGGTGGGATTCAAATTTTTTAATAACCAGTTCACTTCTCATCCAAGAAGCTTCTTCAGCTCCGACAGGACAGTAGAGAATGGAAGGATTTATATTCCTTGTAGATTAGAATCAGAAGAATAGCAGCCTAGATTTTCCTTGATTAGATTCTTTCCTTGCTTTATTTCAGAAAACAAATCTTCTTCTTCATCTTCCTCCTCCTCCTCCTCCTCCTCCTTCTTCCTGATCCACTATTCCCCTCATATTTTTGTAGTATCCTTTATTCCTTTTCAGGTAACTATAAATTTGATTTGCAATTATGCCTATAAGTAACTTGTAAGCTGTTGACAAACAGGATATGGGTCTACAGATTCCAGTCTTATTTACTTTCTCCTTGTCCTTCTGAATTAGGAATTTCCTTGCAGTAGTTAACCATTGTTTGATTATTCAATGTTGAGTCTGAACTTCTCAATTATTTTAACCAGAATCCAAGGAATTCTTCTGATCCTGGAACAGATATTTTTGAATGTTTTTGTGCCATTTCCTCAGTTATCTTAATATCTTCTGTGCTGGGTATTTTTACTGTATTTTCAAGTTGCTTGATTCATGTTGCATTCCTGCCCAGAATTACCATATTTTTTGGACTATAAGACACTTCAAAGTATAAGACACATCTAGCCTTTGGGGAGGAAAACGGGGGGTGGGAATCTGCCTCTACCTCCCAGCAATTTGCCTCCTTGCAGCAAACAGCCTGGTCAGCATCAGCACAGTTTGATTAACACAAGCAGCTGGTTGTCTTTGGATCAGTCTCCTGACGATCAGCTGTTTCAGGCTGCAGGGATGGCCATGGCCTATTGCCACCTCCACACCCTATTTTCAGCCTACACATCCTGTTTTTGGCCTCCATGCACCCCATTTTTGGCCCGTTCCAGGAGGCAGGGATCAGAACGGGCTGAAAGGCAGCAATAAGCGATGGCAATCCCTGCAGCCTGAAACAGCTGATCATTGGAAGGCTGGTACAACCAACAATCAGCTACGTGTGCTAATCAGGCTGTGCTGAAGCTGACCAGATTGTTTGCTGTTTGCTGCAAGCTGGCAAATTGCTGGGAGGCAGAGGCTGAAGGGTGGGGGCTTTGGCAACATTCACTGTATAAGACACACAGACTTTTCCACCCACTTTTTGGGGGGTGGAAGTCCGTCTTATACATTGAAAAATAGAGTACCTTGAAGAAGATGTGTGGCAAATAAATAAATAAATAATAAACAAATAAACAAACAAACAAATAAATAAAATTTCTATTTTGACTCCTAATGTTTTCCTATAAATGTCTAAAAATTCAGAGGTCTTCTTTGTCAGGTTTTTCATAATTTGTGGTCAATTCTTTCCCATTTTCAAAGGATTTTTAGAACTAATGCTGATTTGTCCTAAACCACAAATTCTGCTAGAATTTGTTGTGTCATATTCTTTGATCTTCTGAAATATGCTTTGCTTCAATTGTTCTATTCTTTTGTTCTCTGTATTATACTTCATGTACAGGCTAGTTTTAAGACTCTTATTCTTCAAATTTCCTCACCTCAAATTCTTAAAATTGCTTAAATCCATGCAAAATTTCTTTTTCTTCAAATCCAAGCAATTTTCTATTTGGGTTTTCCATTCTTTAATGGCTTTCATTCGTATTTTAAGTTCCAGTTCCTCAATAGTTACATAGGCTATGGGTATACATCAGGTGGTTCATTTAGATCATTGTTTCAGTTGGAATTTGACAGCTTCATTAATATTCTTCCAATTCAGCTTTGGGAAAGAATTTGTGTTTCAAAATTTCATACCTTTGGCCATAAGTTTCTGCTTATTAATGTCTAAATTCAGATGTCTTTCTTTTCAAAGCAGGTATATTTGCTTTTGAAAATCTGTGTTTCAATGGTTCTGATTGGTAGAAACATTTCTTAATTGAGTAGTTTTCTTCTTTTGAACAAATATTTTGCTTTTGAATATTTTCCAGTAGGCTTTCAGTTCAACACATTGGTTGCCTAGCAGAGGAAAGTGAACCTGTAGCACATTTTTCAATGAGTGCCCAGGAAATATAGTATTCAATGCAACTCTTGTTAATTCAGGCAACAGTCAATCCACAGCATGAAATTCAAGCTGTATAGTCTTTCTCCTCCCACTTACCCTGCTCCTCCCTAAAAGACATTTTTGGTTCAAAAGTAAAGTATGGCAAACTTTATAGCACAAACAGAGGTGCAATGATGTTGCAGGGCTTCTGAGCTATAATTCTCAGCATCCACCACGATTGTCCATAGTAACAACTGCTGTTGGGGATATAGGATAAATGTAATTGAAAATTCAATTGGAATGCATTTTACAAAGATTAGTACTTTGCAAGCTCTCCTTTTGAACCCTGTTTTGTGACTGTCCAGAACTTCCAAAGATCACACTGCCAGACTGTAGCAAACTGCAAAAAGTTGCGTAAGGTGTCAGGCTGTTTCAGTGTACCTAAATCCAATACAAATAAAATCAAATGCTCCAAAAGTCTGTCACTCATATGACACCATAATACAGTTAATCCTGCCGCTGCATTCCTAGAACTATATTGAACTTATTTTATTGTATTTGTATCTTTATTTTTAGGAAAAAACTCAAGGTGGTGAACATATCTAGCACATCTTTCTTCTTCTATTTTTCTCCACAATAACGTCTCTATCAGGTGGATTGGGCTGAAAGAGAATGACTGGCCCAAAGTCACCAAGTTGCTTTCATGGTTAAGGTAGAACTAGAACTCATAGTCTCCCCCTTTCTAGCTTTCAATATTTTTTCTATATATGACTTTTCCTCCCTCCCTCCCTTCCCCCCACTCTCTCTGCATGCTCCTGGCTACACAAAAATTGTCCTTTTTTACCTTTAAAAAACAGACCAAGGAAGAGCAATGGAAAGTTCCAGCTGGTGTAATTTTCCACTGATTTCTTGGAAATCTTGTTTTTAAGCTGCCTTCTGTGTAGAAATAAGCCCCCTTGAACTGAAAAGGACTTCACTCTGAGCTCTAATTTTTCCATTGAAAACAGTGAAACTTAACAGCAAAAGCATTACAGACATTTTGGAACCTGGACTTCTTCCTGATGCTTTGATGCAGAAGAATCTATGTCTTTCCTTTCCCATTTGAATGGAGAATGAGATTCTGCATCTGACAAAGCAGAATATTTAAATAGCACCCTTGCAGATGGATGAGAAAATGCTAAGGGTCCTTTTCCCCCCACCCACCCAGTCTGCATTCTTTACTCAATGAAACTCTCATTGATTGCTGTGAATTATGCAACCAACCTTTTATCTAACTTAGCTATTTGTTCTATTTAGGTCAGTCAGTTCTCTTGTCTGCTTGGTGTAAATGTTTTATGTGATTGTTATCTGCTATTCAGCTCCAACTACAAGGTTACATGCTTTGGAAGGCAAATCAGCTCAGTTTTCATGCTGGTACTCTGAGGTCAGGGCAGGGATGGGCAGAGGAGGTGAGTCTGGCACAAGTCCTACTCTACAAAGGGCTGTATCTTTTGATGCACATCCAGTAATTCAGGAGAGGTCAACCAGAGTCACAAGAACCTTTTTTACCCCATCCTCTGATCAGGTTATCAAGTTAAGACAGTGTGTTTGCTGGAAATCAGCAACAGGATTACCTAGAATGTTGTAGTAGGAACAAAGTGATATAGGAGGGTCCAGCCTAAATTAGAACTTATGGAGTTTTTCAGTCACCCAGGTCATGGTTGTCCTAAAGGTGCCTTTTCAAAAGATAGCGGGATGTTCTTGTTTTCTTCAGAGCTGAAGAAGCTTCTTGGATGAGAAGCAAAACATTTTCAAAGAAAAACAAAGTCCAGTTGCCTCTTGAAAAAAAGAGACACCCTAAAATAGGTTTTATACCAGTGTTTTGGGACACCCTAAAATAGGTTTTATACCAGTGTTTTTCAGACTTGACAACTTTAAGAGGTATGGACTTCAAATCCCAGAATTCCCCAGCCAGCAGTGGAAGCAGACAGAATCAATCCTCTAAAAATCAGGAAAAGGTAAGCCTAGCCCTAAGATATGACATCTTAATGTCCACTTTGCATCTCCACCATGGTTTGTATACTACTATTACATTATGTGGAGTCTCATTACTCCCTAAGAGCTTGTTGGATGCAAAGAGCTGTTTAGACCATATTAAACTTATATATTAAACTTCAAAAGTAAGAAAGAGAATAGAATTGGTCTTGAGATGTTCCATCCCCTGGAATAGGACAACTCGCCCCATTAGCCAACTCACCACAGATTACTTGCTATGGTCAACTCGCCATGGCCAACTTATTACAGCCAAAATGCCACAGGACAACTTGATGTGGCCAACTTGCCACAGGACAGCTCACTCCACGACAATTCAATAAATCAATTTAATTATTTAAAATAATTTGTAAAAATTCAATTTATGTCAATTCATATTTCATTTTGTCCCCCCTTTGACATCCTTTCCTTAATTATTCTATTCCATTATTCCTTTGATATTAGTGTAACTCTTGTCCCTTTGCTGAGTTGGCCATGGAAAGTTTTCCCATGGTGAGTTGGTCACGATGAGTTGGCTCCACCAAGTTGGCTGCTGCAAATTGGCCATGGTGAGTGTTGTAGACTCCTCCCCTATCACCACTACATAGACATTATGTACATAACAGCAATTATTAGGTTGATCTGCTAACTCTGCAAGCAAGTTGCACACCAAAGCACTCTTCCAAACTATTTCTCATAAGTCTTCTAAATAATGCTGAGATGGTGCCCAAGAGGCTGAAGACAGCTTCTCTTAGTTATATTAGATGAGAAGCTCCTGTTCTCCATAGGATGCTGGATTACATAAGGAGTTTTTGTATGGAAAACAGGCACTGAGTCTGCAGTCTCAAGTCAAACATAGGTGTGGCGACAGACGGCATAATGCCTTCCATCTCACGCCCTACTCTAAGTTGCTCCTTGCTTTGGGTGGGGAAAACGAAGTAGATGCCCTATTCTCCCCCCTCCAGCCTGGGAGGGCAGCTCTCCTAGGGTCCCCTCCTTCTCCTCTCCTTCAATCTCCAGCTGTTGACAACAACTGAGAAATCGCTTTAGCAAAATAAGATAAAATATAAACTGTAATAAATATAAAATAATAATAATATAAAATAAAACATAAAAATAAAATAATAAAATAAAATAAGGTAAAATAAAATGTAATATAATATAATCTATATATATAAAAGCGAAATACCACTCATGCATCATCACAAAATCTCCAGAACTGGAAAGCCTACAAACTTGAAGTTTGGCACGTATGTTCCTCTTGGCTTCTAGGTGCTCACTAAGAAAGGAATTTTTCAAAATGACCATCAGAGCATTTTTATTTCGTATATTATTATTAACACGTTCTGATGCTAAGGAGTTCTACCCCCCCCACTTCCCACCTGAAAAGAAATCTGTTCCAACTGCAGTTAGGCTAAGCCACACCCAGGCTCCTTCCTATCTTCTTCTTCCTCACACAGCAAATACTGTTTCAGTTTCAAAAAACAGCCCTCACACACTAACAGGACACTAGCCAGATGAATACCAATGGATGCTGGTAGGCAGAGGCAGAATTTTTTTTTTTCTTATTTTCCTCCACAAAAACTAAGACCAACCACATAGTTTTGCAGCGAAGCACGGGTATCAAGCTAGTAAAATAAAATAATAAAATAAAATAATACTCATGAGTTGCATCATTGGCAATCCGAACCTAACTGCCATTACATTTCTTATTTACAATGCTGGTTTGTTTTTAAGTTCTCTCTCTTCTCTTTCTTCTTTCCGCCTTGCATATCAACTTCCTGTCTTTTTTAATCGCTTGTTTTTCCCCTTTATAATCATTATGTTGTTCAGGCTCCGTCTTCTTTTGTGTTTGCTGCCTGTTCCTTTTCCTCCACAGTTTCTGCACAACCCAGGATAGAAGCAGACACTCTGCCAATTTTGCCTCCAGGATATATTTGTTGGAGCCACTCAACATGCCATGCAAATTGTCTTCTGAAAGAAAAGGCAGATTCATCAGCCATCCAGATTCATTGCCAGAGAGACTGACAGCTGATATCAGCTCAGCCTAGTAGAGCAGGCAAGTGGACGGGACCTTCACATCAGAAAACCTGAGCTGTGTCTTCTCCAGGTGGACAGCATCTCCATTTATACAATAATTAATCTGTCCAAGTTTGCATAAGATCCAGGTCCTCTTTTGTCCCTTTTTTATTGAAAGAAATAAAACAACCAAGACAAGCAGAGGTAAGAAAAGACAGAAATATAAAAAGGTACCTATCCGTTGGAAACAAGGAAATTGATAGGTACCGATGAAAATAGCCACATATACACACAAATGCATAAATATATGCAGGTAGTCCTCGATTTACAACTGCAATGGAGCCCAAAATTTCTGTTGTTAAGTGAGACATGTGTTAGGTGAGTTTTGCCCCATTTTACGACCTTTCTTGCCACAGTTGTTAAGTGAATCACTGCAGTTGTTAACTTAGTAACAAGGTTGTTAAATAAATCTGGTTCCCCCATTGACTTTGCTTGTCAGAAGGTCGCAAAAGGTGATCACATGACCCTGGGACATAGCAACTGTCATAAATAAGAACTGGTGGTCAAGCATCTGAATTCTGATGGGGATGTTGCAATGGTCGTAACTGTGAAAAACGGTCATAAGTCTCTTTTTTCAGTGCTGTTGTAAATTTGAATGGTCATTAAATAAACCGTTATAGGTAGGTAAAGGACTACCTATATCTGTTTATCTATTTAACAATCAATCATCTATCCATCTCAAGAATACAAATAGGAAAATCTGCAACAACCATATTCATTCATATGTGATATTCCTACCCATAAAGCCCTTTATAATCAGTTTTGTCATCTTTTGCCTCTTTGATATAAGACAGCCTGCCTGATTGTTTATGATAATTAGCTGGCTCGATATTGGCATTTTTCGGTCCTTTTTTCTTTTCTTTTTTCAGCTGGGCCACATGGAGATTCTTGACACTGTCCAACATTTGAATTTGACTCCAGCCAAAGTGGTATAGAAGGTCTTTTAGTAGCAGTTGGAATTATGGCAAATATAAGCATGTACGAAAGCATCTTATGCCAAGTTGGACCATGGTATCATTACTGGTGTTGATGATGGGAGCTAATTTCTAGTACGTTGGGAAATGTTGATCTAACTGGGATATGTGACTTTATTTTGGACAAACACCTGCGTATCTATTTTGAGTGACCCAGAGGGAACAAATGGAAATGAAACAGTACCAAGAAAGCAAAAATCCAATTGAATTTGCAGTTCATTAAAATGAAATTAATTAATTACAGTCATTATGTGTATTAAATACTTGGAAAGAACACTGTCTCCTCTGTCAGTTGAAAAAGTTCAACTTGGTGGCAATTTCTGAGGAGATCCCTGAAGACGGATTGGAAGCCATGAGTCCCCAGTTCAACTCTTGCATCAGGAGGATTCCATGGTCCACACCTGACTTTTGAGTGGCATGTGGACAGCACACACGTTCCAAAACCAGTCACTTTTCATTTCCATGTAAATGGGTCTTGAGTTTCAAATAATTAAGATAGGTATTCCTCCCTTTTTTATTTTATCATTTTCCTGTTCTGTCACGCCTTTAGTCACAACTTTGGGAGGTCTCAGGAGACCTACATCCAAATTCCTTAGGAGCCACATGCAGGATCAGGCTGACAAATCCTTGGTGGGCTCTGAGCTTGTGTTTTTTTTCCTGCAGATGTTTCATTACCAAAACCAGGTAACATCAGCAGGGTTAGGATGGCGCTGTCAGGATGAGTCTCACTCTGCCCGATGCCAACTGGCAGCCTTTGCCAGGTTTATCTGCTCTCCAGATATTTTACCTGAGGAAACTTTTGCTGTGCCACTGAGCTATAGTCTCACCAGGATTACAGTTCGAGTATTGTTTACTCAAATCTGACCTAATCTGGAATCTGATCTTCTGTTATTAGCTTGTTTCTGGAGCAACAAAAGCTAGTGCAGGCTGGATTTTTTTAAATTTTAATTTAAAAAAAAAAAAAACCCCAAAAGGAGAAAGATGACTTCTTTAAGTACTGCAAGAGTAGAGATGGAATTGTGTCAGCCTCTCCTTTGTGCCCCAAAGCTTTTTCCCCAAAGCTAATTCTATTTCCGAGGACGAGAGCACGACACATCCCAGACCAGCACAGAAGAGACTTTCCATAAAAGATGCATGGGACGAGGTCATTCTGAACATGCCCTCTCTGTCTCTCTCGGGAGCGGGTTAACTTGGCGCTTAAGTGTCTTGAGTGGAGTATTAGGCAATCTTCATTACCACACAGGGCTCGCCTAACCTCTCAAAAGCAGAAGAACCTTTCAAAATGTAATAGATTAATAATGGTTGCCCTTTGTTTAAACCAAAGACGCAGACAAAGTGTCTCCAAGCCTACAATGTATTTGAGTGACACATCCCTCCTGAGTCTCAGCCAAGCTGTTCTCACTAAATGGCTCTTTTTGTAATTTGTTTTCAGGGTGGAGTCAACATGCACAAGGCAAGGCCTGCATGCCATTTGGGGACTGCATCGTGCAGGAGGCTAGTCTGGCTGGAGCTCCTGCAGTCTATCAGTGGAGCCATCAAGAAGCCCCAGTGTGCATCTGTCTTGCTGATGTTTTCATGAGTTTGGGGCAAAGACTCCGAGAGCAATAATGGAATTGACGCTCCTGTTGTGGACAAAACAGAAGTTCAAGATCTTCTGGAAAGATAGGGAACGATATAGCATCCTTTGCGCAGCAGTGTTAGGCAAGCAGCACTTTGCTAAACTGGTCTTGGAAGCACAGTTGGTTCAAGGAGATATTCTGATACCATCTCAATGGCTCTATCACCTTCCGTAATGCATTTATTTGTTAGATTTCTATCCCACTTTCCTCCAGGAGCATTAAACACGTCTCCCTCCTGTTTTCCCATGGATAGATGAGGCTGAGAGTGATTCCATCCATGGACCCCAGCCCACCTAAGTCCCAAGCTCAGCATCTGATCTACTGCACGGTAATGGCATATACTGTATGACCCTTTCCCAAACACGGAGTGTGCATGTATGGAATCTTTGAGATAGAGGGGGGCCCTCACACCATTAAGTGTGGCTTCTACTTGTATACATCAGAGGAAGCAAAGCCCACCATTCTCGACCTAGACACATTACTAACACAACATGCAACAGCCATTTTAGGAAGTCAGGTCTTTCTGCTGTAGCTTTGTGTCTCTCATCAGCAGAATGTTGCATCAAAATGTCAGTGCTGTGGATCAGATAGAAGGTAGCCCTTCTATCTGATCCCAAATTGTGCTGTATCTTTTTTGGTTTGTTTGTTTGTTTGATAGTAGAATGGTTTTTGGCATGGAGAGAAAAACAAGGTCTACCATTTCCACCCCATCAGTCCCAGTAACAACATTGGAAACACTGGAAATATTCCCTGCTGCCCTTAGAAACCAATAAAAAGACAAGTTGCCCACCTCTGCCCTAGCACACTGTCAGAGAGTAAAATGTAAATGCACACAATTACAGAAAAGTTTATAAAGGCCATTAGCTGCCTTTAAGAGCACTCCAATCTACTTTCTCAGATGTAAGTCATGCTGACTCAGAATGCATTCTTTTACAGACCTTACTCATTAGGCGGGCATGAAGATGGTTAAGCTAACATAGACCTTTGCCACAACCAGGCAAGTTTTATTTTTATTTTTATTTATTGATTGATTTGATTTATCAGTCGCTTACAAGATAATAGATATAAGTATAAACATTAGTAAGAATACAGGAAATAGGTACGAATAAATGGGGACAATAGGACAGGGAAGGTAGGCACGATTGTACACTTATGCACGTCCCTTACAGATCTCTTAGGAATGGGGTGAGGTTAATAGTAGATAGTTTAAATTACTAGCTTTATCACTACAATTCTTCTTTAGATGATGCAGGCTAGTTCCCTGGAATGTTTCTTGCAAGCTAGCAAACCAGATACTGCTCCGTAACAGTTAAATGCATTGTTTTATTATTTGTTGAGATTAACTGTTGTTTATTGTACATAGCATATGATAGACCAACATTGCATGATTAAGCTGGTGAAAGAGTTGCTGAATCTTACAGTGAAAACAGCCCGGGTGAAGAACTCCTATATTTATTTCCATGTATAAAAGAAGACTATTGTGTACCTGGACAAGAGGGATGATCTCCCTGGGAAAGAGACTTTTGTCTTCTGCTGGACAGAGAGGGGGTGTGGGGGGGCAGAGGAGAGGGAGGGAGAGAGAAGGAAAGAAGGAAGGGAAAGAAAGAGAGAGAGAGAGAAGGAGGGAAGGAAGAAAGAGAGGGAGGGAGGGAGGGAGGGAGGAAGGAAGGAAGGAAGGAAGGAAGGAAGGAAGGAAGGAAGGGAAGGAACTCTGTAAATGGAGAGAGGCCAATTCCACATTATAGTCTAAGCTGCTTTCTTCCCAATGAAAGCAAATCTTGAAAATCAACCTTTCAAAGCGACAAACCAGTCACCATGGGACATGAATAGGCTTCTCTTTGCTACCAAGAAAAAAACTGAATTCCAGGCTTAGGTCAATCATAAAATGTAGGTTTAGTCACCTTCCCAACATAGAAATTTTCAATTTAATAGCTAAGCAGAATTTCATGGAAGCAAAGGCCTATTTGTATCTTATCTCCATCTTTCTGAGGTCAAACTTTGCAAATTCTTTCTGGTAGTTCATGGCTTAAAAGATTCTCATGCCAGGCTTCATATTGTCAAAACAATGACTGTAGGGTTTTCTAACTGTTATTATTGTGGGCTTGTTTGTTTGGGGTTTTGTGGTGATAGGGAACTTTTGGATTTTGTTTCTATATCCTCTACTGATTTGGGGTTCTTGGAAGGCCTGGAGGAACGTTATCCATGGAGTCACGATGGGTCGGATACGACTTTGCAACTAACAACAACGAAAGTCTCCAAACAGCTAACTAACTAGGCCTAAAATTAAAACATCCCAATACAGGATGCATGTAGATATTAGTTTTCAACATTGTGAGCAATGCAGGAAGGAGCTATAATTTAACCCTTGTCATGCTGCAAAAATAGAATGAAATTTAGCTCAAACATTTGCTTGCTTTGCCATTGTGGCTTTGAATGTGATTTTTGAATCTGACTGAAATCCAAAAGGCGTATGAAATGCTTCCATATTAACTGCATGAAATTGTGTTGCAGAAGTGATCAAAGTATTATATCAAAAGTTTTACACATTGCTAAGCAATTTGTGTCTTGTATTGCAACTTTAAGACTTTTATATTCATTTTATTAATATTTATTATTTGATACAGTTTGTCCTCACTTATTGGCCTCAATTGGAACTGGTAACTCACTAAACATCACAGTCAGTAAGTGAAAAATTATGTATTTGCCCCAGACTTAGGATTTTCTCTTCCATTTCCATTGTTAAGTGAATCAGTTTGGTTGTTAAGTGAGACATCATGTGACTGTTACTTACAATTTCCTACGTGCACTCTCCATTAATTCTACATGAGCTCCTGTATTGTATTTATGACTTTTCTCTAAGATTCTTAGAGGGAGAACATAAAATCTTGGCCCCATATTAGTCCAGATCCCTCATTAGGAGAAGAGATACTTAAACATCCACATATTTTCACCAATTTTTGGTCATTTTGATTAACAGAACTTTTTTTTTAATTTCTTTCTGAGAAGAAAATTTATATGAAATTGTCCTAGGGTGGACATCGATCCTTTGGCCCTTTTCTTTCACTGGAGATTGGATTAGAGATAGCAAGCAAGAGATTTATTTCAGTATTTCTCAATCTGGGCAATTTGAAGATGTGTGGACTTCAATTCCCAGAATTCCCCAGCCAGCTATGCTATGAACTTCAACTCCCAGAATTCTGCCCAGATTGAAAAACACTGATTTATTTTGTTTCTCTATCTCTGGTCTGATTTCCTCTTACCGAAACATACTTGGGCCTTTAGCCTACTTCCTGCAAAAAAAAAAAATTCTTTTTCTTCCCTCACAGCTAGGCTAGACACAGCAAAAATGGAGGTTTTCAATTACATTAGGCACTTTCTTCATAAACTTTCCTTTCTGGTGTATCTTAAAGCATCTGTTTTTAGATGTTTTAACGGACGTGATTCTATTTGTGCGTCTATATTTTGCTGAAGCTGGAACAGAATGGTTTAGAGTTGTCCTAAAAGACTCCATGAGAAACAATGGTTTAATTTACATTGGTGATCAAGGGGGGGAATCCTAATCGAAAGAACTGTTTTGCAATAACTGAAGCAGAAAACAAGTTGCTCCTCACTGAAAGTCTTTAGACAGAAGCTGGAGAAGTTTTTAAAGTTGTTGTAGTAGTGGGTTCCTGCACTGAGTTAACGTACTAAGTTCTTCCAACCCTTACATGCTCTGATGCAATGTATGAACTAAAAGATTCCAATAACAGGTAAAATTTTCCCTGCAGTGATAAGATGGCCAAAAAATACAGATAGTCCTTGACTTACAGCCATAATAGAGTCTGCCCATTACAGTCATAAATCATGACAGTCATAATACAGGTCATCATCAAAACAGGCACTTTCCATTGGCAAGACGACTGGCACAGATGTTTACAGACATACCCACAGGGTTCATATTATTATATGTGGTGGACATGCCCAAAGGCAAAAAAATATTGGACAAAAAATACATATATGGATAGAAAAAATGGTAAAGCAGCGCATAGGTCTAAAATCAGAAATATTTTTGCTGGGTATCTTACCAGTAAAATACAATAAAGGGAATGCATATTTAATTTTATTCATGTTAACAGCAGCTAGAATTGTGTTTGCACAACAGTGGAAAAATGAAATGATCCCTACAGAGGAAAATGTAATTTTAAAAAATTAGAATGTGCAGAAATTGATAGATTAACACTCAAAATTAAGGAGAAGGAAGAAACTGAATATTTTCTAACATGGGATTTGTTTTATCAATGGCTAACTAGCAGAAACAGAAGTTAGAAAAGCATAAGAAAAGGATTAATTACATGAGGAAAGTTTAATAAAATGGATAAGCAAATACTATTATTATTATGTGATCATCATGAATGTTATGAATATTATTGCTATTATTATGACTACTACTTAAAATTAACTATAACCAGACAACACACTGTTTATGTAGACATTGAAATGTTTATGGTTAATAAAAAAAATTAAACATATTTCAAATATATTTTTATTTTTAATATAAAATAAAACATATTTTATAACCTTCTTTCTGGTGTTCATTAGGTGAACCAACATGATTGCTAAGGGAATCTTGAGTCACTAAGCTAATGCCAGTTAAATGTTAGCTAAAGCAAATTTTTGCTGAAAACTAGAACTTTGTTTTTAACCAAAAACATTTTAATTTTTAAATAGCTATTAGACCCGTAATAGCAGAGCCTTACTTTTACCCCTTCACATCTTGCTCCCTCCCTGCCACCCCTTAATTCATATTGCTGTACTTTCATTATTTTTTATTGTTTCATTTTTAAAATTATTTTTACATTTACAATTTTTAAAATTTTTTTACATTTTACCATTTAATGACTAATTTAATTTAAATAAATAAAAATAAATAAAATTGTCATCATGTGACCATGGAACGCTGCAAACAGTCATAAATGTGGACTGGTTAACAAGTGTCTGAAATGCAATAATGTGTCATGCCCCCGTTAGAATCTGATTCCAAGGGAGAAGAGGAACAGCTGAGGTTGTGGAAGAAACTGGGGAAGGCACAGGCCGGCTGGGCATTCAGAGGAAGACCCAGGCCCATCCCCTCTTCATCCTAGGGCATGCAAGGAGGAGCGGATAAGGGAGGAATGTGAATGGCGTGGTCTATGAGGGAGGAAAGGGCCTTGATCCCCTTCATGGGCTGCAGCTCTGAGGACTGTTTAAAAGGACAAACTGTGCATGGGCCAGTGCTGGAAGTAAAGTGTGAAAATATTTCTAGTTTGTCAGTTCTTATCTGAGTCTGACATCCTTCCCAGTGTATTTCACTATCTGTGGACGTCATCAAGCCCTTATCCTACTTTGTCTCATTAATTACTTCAGTGTGGTTTCTGTTGTTTTTTTCTGTTTATAATGTATATGTATTTTTAATTTGAACAGAAGTTCTTCCTTTTTGCAACTGTTTGTGGGAAGTTTTTTCTCCAGTCAATGATAATCGGACATTTCAAGCCAAGTTGAAGGAATTAAAGGGACTTCACCTGTCTTTGTGACTTTGTTGCTTTTATCTCCTACCCTGGGTCATCATATCATGTATGCCAAGAAAAGTGGCTGTCAGAACTTTAAAACCAGTTATAAGTATCTTTTGGGAGGGTCTGTTGTAACTTTGAATGGTCGCTCAGTGATAAATCAAGGATGTACCTGTATGCAATTAGCTTGTCTTTCATTGTTCAACCATTTTCCCATCTCCCTAGGCCCCTGGCTTCCTAAAAAAAGACATTGTGAATGAACGGAGGGAGGGAGGGAAACAGAGCCCTTATATTATGTGAGATTCATCTTTTCAGATCAGGAAAACAGTCATGTCAGGAAACTTTGCAACAGGAAACTTTGCAACATCATGGTAGCCATTTCCACTACCTCCAGATGTGCCACTAGGTCAGGGATGTCAAACTCAAGGCTCACTGGCCAGATCCAGCCGATGGGATGCTTAGATGTGGCCTGTGGGGCCACCCTGGAAATAGCAAAGGACCAGTCCACGGTACCTCTGCCGGTAAAAATGGAGCTTGGGACAGCTGTGCACAGCCCACTTGGGTTCCATTTTCACTGGTAGAGGGCTGCAGGATGTTGAGCTGGCCATGCCCATCCCGGCCATGCCCACACACCCCTGAGGTCAAACACAACCCTGATGCTGCCCTCAATGAAATTGAGTTTGACACCACTGTACTAGGAGAAACTCGAAAATCCTTTTCAAGCACACTGAGTAAAGTAGACTATCAGAAGGTCCTTTGCAGGGATGCAAAACATTGAGAAGTTGCTTAGCTTGAATAAAAGTCTCTTCCCATTACACGCAACCAATGAACCAACTGCCTTTCCAGAGGCTTGGGATGTTTATCTGAGATAGTGAGTGTCCAGCAAAATTGAACCTTGAAGCTAAGATAAGTATTTTCTTTCATACATGGGTCTGATATGTGGATAAGTGATTATATTAGACTGGGCAAAATTGCCTGCCTCGTCTTTCCAAGGCATCTAAATTTGGTCTCTTTAAATAGAATGCACCGCACTTTTATAGATTACATATGTATTCCTAGCTGCTTACTGACAGTTCAGCTGAGTTGGGGGCAAAGATATCAACTACCCTGCAAACTCAGTAGCAGGTTAGCCTTTGAAGCTTTTGTTTGACAGGGATGCAGTTATCACTGACCTTGACAGAAAACATTTCAGAGTACACACAGAGCGGCATTCAGGGTCTGTGCACACAAGCTTGCCTTCCGTAACCTCAGAAACACAAGCAGAGCAGAATTATGGTAAGTGTATAAACAATGAGGTCACAAGGTTAATGTCTACTTAAGCCATTCCTGAAAATACCCATCAAACAGGAAAACTGGCAGATTGAATGGAGGTCCCCTTAGAACAAAATCAAGACAAACAAATCAAACAAAAGTTTGATACCCCTTCTTGGAGAACTGATCAAAAATATATACCTATTTTTCATTTTAAATTGTTAAGGATTAATATAACAGCCCAAGAATCTTTAATCTATTTTTATTTACTTCTAAATTGCTTCGAGTCAATAGAAAAGGAAGGCCTGTTCAGATGTTGTATTTTAATAAAATAGATTTGGCTGAACTGTCAACAGCTAGAGGGTATATGAAATTAGCATTGGGCTAATGTCTATAACTTGATCTGGAATTGGCATAATTGCTGACTTTCCCAAAAACTCTTAACAGTGGAGAAGAAACTTGCTTGGTTCATATTTAAATGCAAACTAACTACATTTTTCAACCAACACAGGAATCAAAGAAGAAATTACCTTTAATATTCCTTCTTCAATTTTTGTAATGCAATTTATTCATCCAAAGAGGAAGCCTGCATAAACATGCATAATGTTCTGAAAATAATGTGCAAAACCACATTAGACTGGGAAGTATTTGCGCAAAAAAAAAGGACATTCATTAGACAAAACTGCAAACAAAAATATGTCTGGAAGAAAATAATTCCAAATACTATTTATTTATTTTTGAATGCTTTCAAGCCGCTTCAGTCATTCAATGCCCATTGTGTGTTTCAATGAGAGCAAAATAAACCAAACTGAGAATCCAAATGGACCGATTGGATTATCTCTAGACATAGTCTCGGCTTCCCAATGCTGCTCCCTCCCAAGCATGTAATTTTGGTGCCTTGAAAGGTCACCTCAACAAAATATGTCAACAAAGATATGTGTCATTCTCTTCAAGCCTTATTGATGAGAGAAACCAAAAAGTCCAAAAATTCCTCACTGGAAGGTTCTAGTTGGAAAAGAAAGAAACAAATATGGCTTATCCTCTAGTAGAAGTAAGCATGCATCTTATTTAAATGTTTGTGTGATGGAAATAGCTAACATTGCTTTCATCATCTGGGTTTGTTTGTCTATGTGATTTGTCATGGCCCTCACGGTCAATGTGAATCAACCCCGAGTTGACTAAAAGTACATGTTGCAGTGATAGCTAGAGCTGTATTTCCAAGATTGGTACCAGGACAATGTAATAATAGTCTCCAGCAGGGTTTCAAAATGTGTGCAACAAAGAGTTTTAAATAATTAAAGACTTCAGGGAAGGTTGGAGTCAGAACCATGAAACGTGTCCCCAACACATACGCACACACACAAACACGCACACGGTATTCACTGGTCCAACAAACCTAGAAAAGCAAAATATGTAGCAGTCTTTATCAAAATATGTAGCAGTTTCAAAGAGATAGACGTATGCTTTAAAGAAAGAAAGAAAGCTCCAGTCGCTCTCCCCTCCGTCTCCTGCAAAGGGATATAAATTCTTATCTAGAAGCTGCTCATGTCTAACTGCCCAGTTTTCCCAGAACAGTTTACTTTGGCTTTGCCTCTCTCATTAAATGATGAGATCATAGGAAACTCCATCTTATCACTTTGCCTTCTATTTACATTTTTCCTAATGCTTTGGCTTTTTCCATCCAGTCTTCCCACTCCTTCTCCTTCACTCCAAAAACAGGGGGAGTCATGTCAGACTCATCCACGGCCTCATGCATCACTTGGGAACCCCATCCTGTGCCTGGCACACTGATACCCTGCCCCTCTCTGCAGATGCAGAGCAAAGCAAAGGCTCCACTCCTGTGGCAGGAACCAAAATGCAGAGTATTTGTACCTTTAGCCCAGTTTTGCCAACTCTGATGGGCACCTTGGCAAGCAGAGTCTGCCATATCTGTGAAACTACTACCCAACCACAATTTCAATAGGGACATGCTTGAGGCTCAAACTTCAGGTTGAAGGCTCTAATTCTGAGCTACAGGGTCTCTCTTCCCTTAGGAGGAATCTAATAAATTCCCCCCATCTATTATCAAAAGCAATGAGTTCAGGGCCCAATATACACACACTATTCAAACTGCACTTCAGATTAGTAAGTTATACCATCCCAGCCACTCCTGGGATGGTAAAATAAAGCATGATTTAGCATTTTGCAAGAATCAGCACTTGATTCTTGCAAAATGCTAAATCATTGTTACAGATTTAGTCTGGACAAACAAAGATGCTGAATACACAAAGGCCTTCCCAGTTTTCACTAATGTGTTGCACTAGGTTCTTAATTTATAATTGGTCTCTTAGAGCCAAAGTTATAACAGATCCCCCCAAAAGCTAACTACATCTTGATTTCAAAGTTACAACAGTTGCATGCATACACCCTCAGTAGCATGATCGCATCTGTGGCACTTGGCAACAAGTTCACTTTTATGGCTGTTGGCAATGTTCTAGGACCACATGACTACAATTTTGAATTTTGTTTTCTGGTTTTCAGCAATTATTTCTGGCAAAAAAATCACCCATTGGGAAAATGGATTCACTTAACAGCTGCAGCACTCACATAACAACTGCCACAAAAAATGTTTTAAAATACGGGTCTGGTCACATGATATCCATTTAACAACCACAATATCTAATGACCATAATTCTGGACCCAGTTACGATTGTAAGTCAAAGACTATCTGTAGCAAAGGAAGGTGCCTGGTTGCTTGCAAATTCAAAGGAGAGAAGAGAAGAGAAGAGAAGAGAAGAGAAGAGAAGAGAAGAGAAGAGAAGAGAAGAGAAGAGAAGAGAAGAGAAGAGAAGAGAAGAGAAGAGAAGAGAAGAGTTGGAAGGGACCTTGGCAGTCTTCTAGTCCAAACCCCTCCTTAGGCAGGAAACCCCGCACCACTTCAGACAAATAGTCATCCGATCTCTTCTTTAAAACTTCCAGTGTTGGAGCATTCACAACTACTCCCAAAGTAGAGCTAAATCAGACTGATGTGGCAAATTCAGATAAGACTCAGAACGACTAACAGAAGTAGGGTACACAATAGATTTTTGAATCTAGTGATTCAGACTCACCTTCTGAAGAGGTTTGTAATAGAGGAGAGATATCTCTCCTCCTCTTCATTCTATATTGACTTGCTCTGGACAGAAGAGAGACAGAGTACAAGTTATTGAGAAGGAATTAATGCTGATGTGTTTAAGTTTTGCTTAGATAATGGAATTCAACAAAAACTGAAAGGCTACAAAATGGCCCATCTCTGCTATAAGAAGATCTCTGGACTAAATTAACACTTCTCAAAATATTCGCCTGGTGGAATGGGAAAGGTCCCTCAACTACTTCTCCTTAGCAAGCAGTGATTTGCATAGAGAATTAAATAACTCTGAATCAGGCCATGTTTGAGTTTTCTTCCCTGCTTCTGACTGCATCCACTGTTTGTTTACAAGACGGCAAGGCCTTTCAAGTATGTGTATCTTGGCCAAAGTTGTATTTTCCATTATGGAACTAGTTCAGGGCTGCCCAAGTTGAACAGTTGCAACACGAGCATGGAACATGGCTGGGTGGGGAATTTGGGGAGCTGAAGTCCATACAATTTAAAGTTGCTGAGATTGAAAAACATTGATGTAGACCCCCCAAGTCTTCAGTTTGTTGAGCCTGACAGAGATTTCAAATTGTTCCTATCCTCCAAACACTTACTATAAGAATATAATTTAATAAATACTACTTAAACTATTTGTACTTATAATAACAGTGAATAGTCTCATCAACTCTTGGAGAGCTGATTTAGACCTAGCCCTGTTGACACTCCAAAAGGAAATGAATATAGAACTGTAACTGTTTTCATTGTAAACTTGGGGGGATGGTTGTAAGTGGTGGTTCTGAACCATTTGATGAGGTTTGCCATTTGCTTATACTTCTCTCAAAGACATTAAATCTCTTTATTGGACCATGGAGATTTCCAGCAAGAGGAAAAAATAATTATAATAAAGCACATTATATAAATCAAGAAAGAATCCTGCAGTTATGGGGTTTTTTTCAGACACCGACATTATGAACATTGTTGGACTTTTTTATTTCAAGAAAAAAAAATGGTGTTGAGAAGATCTGTAAATAAGGCTTTATTGACATTGCAGTAAAACATGGTACTTCAGATTAGCTTAGATCATACAGAGTAAATTAATTTTTACCAGAGGAGCCATGGAAGTCCAGCTCAGCCTATAAACCCTTAATCAGTTTGGGCTTTAAATACCTAAGCAAATACTTTTAGACTGTACAAATAACTGTAAGAGCTTTTACAATTGCAGTTGACTATCTAGATGGCCTGGCTGGCAGACTTACTGACGGAGAGAGACATTCCACAAGCCGTAGACTCTAGGAAAAGATAATTTGGCGGGTAGGTATAAATGAAGACACACACACACACACACACACACACACACAAGCTTCTGCAGATTTGGATGAGCCCCAGAATCACATCGGGAGTTGCCAGCAAATTACAATTCTTGGGTAGGGTTCACAGGTGCTGTTAAACGATCGTGTTGTTTGCTTGATTATGGATCCATACAGGTAGCCATAGACTTCATTACTACTTAATTTAGCAACTGTTTAAAGTATTTACCACTCAGATTTGAGGTTCTGGCAGTTCCCTCCCTTCTGGATCACATGACCTCTCTTCAGACACTTAGCAACTGTAATGCATTTATAGCAGTGGTGGGATTCAAAAAAATTTACTACCAGTTCTGGGGTTGTGGCTTGGTGGACATGGCTGGGGAAGGATACTGCAAAATCCCCATTCCCTCCTCACCCCGCTAACCTGCTTTCCAGCTCTGTTCTCCAGCGCAGGGCAACAAAAGAAGATGCAGCCAATCAGCTAAGATGGGGGTAGAGCTAGTCAGAAGTGCTATTTGTTGGTTCTCCGAACTACTTAAAATTTCCGCTACCGGTTCTCCAGAACTGGTCAGAACCTGCTGAATACAACCTCTGATTTATAGCCATTTGTAGCATTCCAGGATTACATGATCACATGATGTTTTGCCAAAAGCTTGAAATTACTTCCGGTTTTCAGAAAAACTAGCCCCTTAGCAGACATTGGGTAGTGTAAGAGATGACCAGACTGAAGGAAGGGGTCAACTGCAACATCATTTTGGAGTCCTTTTACATCACAAAATATCCAGCCCTCTTTGAATTCCTCTTACCTCCTGCCAACTTGCGTTGACTGCTAGTATTTGAGATCCTTGAGGAGAGATAGCATAGAATAAACTTGTACTCATTTGAACAACCCCTGCTCTTTTCTTGCACCCAACACCTTAATGATTGCAATTTTGGCTTAATGACCACTATGGCAAAGATCGTAAACTTGGGTTGGTCATGTTTACAACCATCATGACTATGGCTATAAGGGGTAGGATCCATTGTGATTGTAACTTGAGGATGTACATGTACAGTATCTTCTGTGAACTCAGCCACTGTGATTTGCACGCCATGATGAAAATTGAGCTATTCCAACTGAGTATTAGTTTGGGGGATTTAATCTTGCTTAATTGTCTTGGATCTCCCAACATTTATAATTCAGAGACTGTGAAAGAGGACAATCTTTGACAGGACACACTACTTTCTAATAAAATTATAATCCCCACAGTTCCCCATGAAACCTCTGGATACCAGGCTGCTTAATACTGAGGTGAAAACAGCAAAGAAATATTACCTTCATTAAAAATCCCCCAGCAAATTTAAGCAAAGGCAGCTCAGACTGTTCATGATTATGCAAATTATCCCTATTTCCCTATGGAATTACCCTCTCCCTTAAATGCCTTACAGTTAAAATGCAATGTGGCTTTTTGTTATTGTTTGAAGGAATCGGCTTCTCTGTTTCAGAAACAGGCACAAATCTTTCTGAAGATGAGAGAAAAGGAATTAAGCTGCCTTTAAAGAAAAAACAAAAACAAAACAAAAACCCCACAATCAGCATCAGTTGCAGGCTCTGCTGATGGAAAACCCATAGGCAGTTTAATCCAAGTTAATTGAGTAGCTCCTTCTTCTGTCAAGTGTGTTCTGCATTCATAGATCATTAATAGAGATTTTTCACCAGTCTGCTAGAGATACCTGTTGCCTTCCATCTTCCCCCCGTCCCTCTAACATTTTACCCTATTTATAGTGCTGCCTTTGCCAATTATAGGTTAGCTTTCTATCATCTGACTCTACTGTTACCAGTTAGCTACTTACTTACTTATTTACTTACTTACTTACTTACTTACTTATGAATCATGGTGGAGCAGTGTTTAGAATGCAGTACTGCAAACTACTTCTGCTAACTGCCAGCCGCCAGAAGACAACTCTGGTAACAGCATGTACAACTTCTCAGATTGGCTTTCACAATTTTAAAACAAACCCTGCATCAAGTGTATTTACTCTGTGCAAATAAGAGATTTCTTTTTTTGGAATCCTTCAGAAGACAAAATCCAATGTTCCATCTGCAAAGGTCCTTTTTGGGGGGGACTAATGACTGTAGGCTTCTCTTTCACTCCCATATAAAGTGCTCCTGTCCAGCAGAACCCAACAGCCTTTAAAAAAAAATCCTAGCAATTTTAAGGACAAAATTTATATATATATATATATATATATATATATCAAAAAAGAAGTGATCACACAAATTCCAGCTTTCCATGCCCTCCGTACATGCCCCAGTGGACTAGTGAAAGTATTCTGTCATTACTGAGATCCGGCTGTCGCATCTTCTCACAGGTCATGCAACAGTTCTCAAGACCTGTGACAGGCACCATGCATTCCAAGTCTAGCTTAGCCATTTGTCCTTTTTTGGAATGATGTCCATGGAAGCTGTAGTGCAACCGCGAGAGCATCTGTTGCCGCTGGTCTTGTAGTTGCTTATTTTCACTTCTGAGCATGCGCAATGCGAGCATGATGAGAAGCACCAAGATCAGTCCACCTGCGATGGGGACAGCAATGACAGCAGCCCTGAACCACAATTCTTTTGAAGAGGTAAGTTCCTGAACTTTAGTGAGGAGGTTTCGGCTGTTGTCGTGTTGGTATCTGCTCCCTTGTCCTGCAAAGAAAGGAGGGGTGAGGGGTGGAGAGAAGAAGCCACAATGCTAAATATTCTAGAAAAATGCCATTATTACTCCCCATCATTTGAAATCATAGGTATTAAAGGAGATCCTTGATTTTTGATAGTAATGGAGACAACACACTACCAGCCTCAAGTTGTAAAGCAAACCATTATAAGACCCTGCTTTTTGCAGCAAATGTGGTGGTCATTAAATGAACCTGTTGTTCTCAAGCCAGAAGTAAATCATAAAAGAAGAATCATAAACTGTGATTTGTTGTCATAGAAATAGCTAGTTTATATTATTATGAGCTATCGTGGCACAGTGGCTAGTGTGCGGTACTGCAGGCTACTTCTTTTGAATGCCTGTCTCAAATCTCACCAGGCTCAAGATTAACTCAGCCTTCCATCCTTCCTGAGGTGGGTAAAATGAGGACCCAGACTGTTGGGGGAAATTTGCTGATTCTGTAAAGCATTTATAGAGGGCTATAAAGCACTGTGAAGCGCTATTAATAGCGCTAATAAGTGCTATTGCTATTTATTTATTCATTTATTATTTCCCACCTTTATTATTTTTATAAATAATTCCTAAGGTGGGACTAAAACTCACTGTCTCCTGGCAATTCGTTCTCATGTCTGAAGTAGGACTAAAATTCTGTCTCCTGGTTTCCAGTATGGTGCCTTCACCACAAGGCAAAGGAGGCCCATATAAATAGGCTTCATAAATTAATCAAATGAAAGCATAATTCTCTGGATGTGCCTTTCAATGTATCTTTATAGCAATAGCACTTAGACTTATATACCTCCCCACAGTGATTTATAGCCTGCTCTAAGCGGTTTACAGAGTCAGCATATTGCCCCCAACAATCTGGATCCTCATTTTAATGATCTTAGAAGGATGGAAGATTGAGTACAATCTTGAGCCAGTCAGGATCGAACTCCTGGCATTGAGCTGAATTAGCCTGAAATACTGCATTATAACCACTGCGCCACCACAACTCTAATTATACAACTACAGTTTCTTTAAAACAAATATATGAGTAAATAAAAATGAAACATCAGCCAATCTTCATTGGGTCGCCCTTGCCTATGTATAACAAGCCAGGAAGACAGCAAAATAAAATAAAACAACCCACAGGGCTTTATCATTCTACCTGCAGCCATTCCACTCCTGGACATAAGCCACTTCTCATTATAATGCAGACTGGTAAAATAAAAAGCCGCATGGTTTGAACCAGAGCCATTCCAGCAAACGACAGACGAGATTTCCTGACTCTTGGCAGTTGTACCTTAGAATTAGATGGCTATAAATATACGGGTCCATCAGCACAACTCCATGCTACATTTCAGCTTTGTTTCCTAAAATGCAATTTTGAAAAGCACAGAGGATGGCAAGATCTCCTACCCCTCCCATCTGTCCCTTTGGTAAGAGGAAGTTATTATCTGCGATAAAAGCCTTTGTTGACATTAGAAATACAGATTCAAGGACCCAGACGGGAAATTTAATAAAAAGAAAACAAATGTCAGAGGGAAAGGAGAGGCTAACAGTATGCCAAAGCAAAGCCAGATGCAGTCGTAAAAATCTGCCCCCGGGCGAACTGGGGGTGCTGCCTTTTGGGCCTGGATTTGTGGCTGGCTTATTCATTGCCTGGGACAGGAATGGTGATGATCAGACAGAAATGGGGGGAGGAGGAGGCATCAAAGGGGGTGGGGTGGACTCATGCCCTTGGGCTCCCGAGAAGCAAGGATCATTATGTCTCTCAAGTTGATGTATGGTGTCACTCAGGAAAGGAAGATCAACCAAATACACATTTTTCACCTTGTGTGGTTTCACAAAGTCTTCCCGGATTCACTTTCCTTCTCGGTGCCCCTCCCCCACAAGCCCCCTTAGCTATTCCTTTATTAAGAGCTTCTGTACCCAGAACTCTTAAAATCTTAAAGGCGGGCTTTCCCTGAGGAAAGTACTAACAGCAGGAGGCCGATGGTTTCAAATATCTCCCAGTCTTTATTGCATTTATGTCTCTTGCATTCCTACTAGCAGATCAAGGCTGAGCCAAAGGTTCTTGGGGCCCCATTTGCAGTTATGCATTTTATCCCCAAACAATCCTGACAGGTAAATTAGAGAGGGGGAGAAAAAGAGAACAGTTCTCTTCAGATCATCCTGGCTGTGCTGGGATTTGAAAATGGCTCCCTTCGTCATAAAGTAGGATGAATTTTTTAGTTTATTTTTTGTTATGTTAAAGGAGATAGGCTAACCTTTGAAGAAAGAATTTCCTAGGACAAACTCAGGGGTGGTATTCTACCGGTTCGGACCGGTTCTATAGAACCGGTTGTTATAATTCTGCACAGTTAGGAGAAAAGGCAAATCATGCCCCTGACTGGCCCCACCCCTCTTTGCCCGTCCCTTCCCTCCCTGCCCAGTTAGTCCTTATTGTGCATGTGCAACATCGCACACATGCCCGACATCGCTGACTGCATTTCCCCCCTTCCAGTCACTCCTTAAGTATTTCTCCCCCCACCTCCTGATCATCAGCTGTTCCTATAATCAGCTGTGCCGGGATTCCCCTCAATGTCTTACTGCTTCACCCCGCTCCATTTTTGCCATCCTGGGGCCCAGGGAAGCTTCCTGGGAGCAAAAACACCTCCCAGGAGGCTTCCTTGAGGCCCAGAGGGTCCCAAAATGGGGGGAGGGAGGTTGATGCAAAATAAAAGCCACACCCACCCAATCACATGGCCACACCCACCTAGCCAGGCCCACCTAGCCATACCCACAGAATCGGTTGTTAAAAAATTTGAATCCCACCCGTGGGCAAACTACATCCTCCTCCTCCATAAACAAATAATCAAAATAAAATTTAACATTCTTCAAACAAAGAAAAGGTATCTTCAAAGTACAACATACAAAAAGAACAGTAATGCCAGCAAAATGCTTTCTTGGCAAAAGAAACCAAATGTTAATTAAAGGGTCTCATGACAACATGAACAAATCACTTATGATGAAAGGCCCGGGGAAATAAAAATGCCTTTGCTTAGTGTTAAAATATTAATAAAGGTGCATGGGGCTACCACTGTGAGGGCCCTGTCAACAAATCTCCAGGTTGTATCTAAGAATAAGAAACTTTGACTTCAGATATTAACATAAAAGTAATGGTGTTTTTCTGATCCTTTCGTGCTAAATTGCATGAAGGTAGAGATTTTTGCAAGCTTTGTAGAAACCATGCATATCAAGACAGGGTCAAAAACAACAAGGCCAGGAATTTAGAAATCTACTTCCCCTGCCCCCACTACAAATTCTGAAATAGAGGCTATTTTTTGCCTAAGAGCTGTGATTCTTTTGATTGATTATTCCCATTGCTTAGCAAAATGGTTTTTCTCTGTGTGTTGGGCTGGTTGGGGGGAACTGCAGAAAGAAATGTCATATTATGACTCTAAGATCTTGGGGTGGGGGGGAACAGTACGTAAATAAATCAAATTTTTAAAAAGTAAATTCAACACACCTAATCACACAAAAAACAAATATTAGCAATGCAATTTGGGGGAGGATTTTAGGCCTACCGAAGGCCTTCCAGGTGGTGAGGAAGGAAAAATAAATTATGTTTCCTTTTTTTTTTTTTCAAAAGACACAATTGCATGCCACTACTCCAACTGTGCATTTTAAAGATAGGTCTAAGATACGAAGCCACTCTAGGAGGGCTCTGATGAGAATCACGATTTCCCATCCCTTCATATAAAGAAAACCAAATTCTATTATTTAAAAGTACTTACTACCAGGCAAGCTGGATTATCCCTCATAAATTGCCTTATCCAACTCTGTCTGGGAGCACCTTGCTTTTGCTTGATACTTCAAATAAACTTTACAAAGAACAGCTCTGGATCCAATTATTGAGTGCATTTGCAAGTTGCTTTCTGCATTTGGATCTTAAAAGCGTGTCCATATACATTGGAAGGATAAAAAGTTTGACCTCGATGCACGGCTGGTTCTGGAAAAGATACTGAAATTCTTAAATCCTGAAAATGAGAGGAACAAATTAAATGTTAGATCAGTCTAACACCCCTCCCTTTTTCCTCATTGTAGAGCTTCAAGAAAAAGCAAAGCAGGGAAAATGTATAGTGTTTCTGCCGCTGCTCTAATCCAAAACCTCCTTCTTTTCTCAGGGCTTTCTAAGACTAGAAACCAAGTTTAGAATGAAAAGGATGAAGCTGTTAAGAAGTGGGACAATTAAGCCTAGAGGATTGGGCAGGGCGACATCCAGTTCTCACTTCTTTTGCTGGCATATTTCCCTGCCCTTAACTTTGACATGGAATGAGTAATTCATTTGCTCAGACATTCTGTTTGCTTTCAATATAGTTAACTTCTTTGGGTTAGCTTCCTACATAAGAGCACAGATAAGAAAGGGCAGAAAAAAGAATTGCCATATTAGAAGATAAAAATATGTAGAACTATTCTTATTTCATTGACATGTAAATGCATACATATTAGTCCAGACGTGGACAATCTATGGCACCATAGGCCATTGGTAGCATTTCTTTCTCCCTCAAATAATGCTGCTGAATGTTTTGTGATGGCACAACTGATAGTAGCGTTTTACCCCCAAAAAATTAAAAACTAAAGAAATGCATGATTGTATTCCGATGAAGCCTTTATATAACTAGACAAACAATGTGTCTGTCCTTGTATTTGTTGCATGGAAGCATACAACCAAATTACCTGGAGCAGAAACCAGCCTTCTAAGCCTTACACATTGTCATTTAATTCCCAGCCTCATGATAAAAAAAACATTTTAGTGCTCCAAAAGCAGCTATGGACAATCGAATATGATACAAGTTTGGATTATCTCCAGACCTCGCAGTTCAAGATAGAAAGTTTGGTTTTGAAAAGATAGGCATCATATCCATGGATTATTCAAGAATCAAAAGTGAGAGTCATTTTAAATTAGACATCCTTTGGATTCTGCTTTAGAAATTATGAAACTGAATGTTAGGACCAAGTGTTGTGGAACACAGCTTTGATGGTATACAGCATATTTGATGTTCTCCAACACACTGTTTTCAGTTTCCATAATATTTAGCAGGCATTGGTTGTGTTGGCTATGGCTTCTGAGAGTTGGAGCCCATACTTTGAAGAGCAGAAGATAGGGGCCGGCTGCTTTAGAGAGTAACATCAGGCATCAAGCTAACTTTGACATCTCTGTTTAGCAAAAACAAATCAGAAACTGAGCATCAAGTTATTATCCTACAGAACAGCATTATTCAGACATTGGCTAGGAGCTTAGTTGTATATTACACAGGTGTTTCATAAATGAACGTTGAGATATATTGTCCTTGTTGAAAAAGCAGTTTTGTGTCCCACAATTTAATCAATATTACAGTCCAGGAAAACAAGTATCTCACTCATTCCCTTCCCAACTCATATTAAATTTTGGTATTAGGCATAGGTATAATGTAAGGGGTTATATTTGCCTCTCCACAACTACTAAGAATGTAGATGCTTCAGACTTCAGAGAAGATTTGTTCCCTGTTAGTTTTCCCTTTATGTTTTTTGAGAGGAAAAACAAAATAAGATGTTCCCAACTTCACACATCTTTAATCAACAGTATTTACTGGAATGTACATTTATGGCTCAGTTTTGATTATTTTGAGCATTGTTGCCTACTGAAATTTCATCTGGCCAGAGTCAATAATCAAAGGCAGTCAGAACCCACAATTTTTAAAAGAGCAATATGCCATGACTGTTGTTTTTACCCAGATACTTAGGAACAAGTCTTCATTAAAAGAATGAAAAAGAGATGAAATTAATTCTGAAAGTTAGCTTAGCCACTTTCTCTCTCCTGTAATTATTCACATAATGAGTTTTGGATTTAAAGCTCAGGATCAAAAATGGCCTTAGAACATGCACTCCTCCCTATCTTAGAGGCTCTTTTCCAAGTTGCTGCCCCGCCGAAGAAGGCATGAGTCAAGAAGTCCCTGTAATGGACTGTGGGAATAATTCAGGCAGAGAGGAGGAAAATCTACAGCCAGGGAATAATTGGACAAGAAATACCTCAGCCCACAGAAGGAATGGGGTTAAAAAAAAGCACCTCAGGAGTATCTTCCTCTGTTTAGCAACCAATCGAAGTCACATCAGTCACCCCTCTCCCCCACTGTCACATGACTGAACTTTGGGTGCTTAGCAACTGGGCCGTATTCATAGCTATTTGCAGTGTTGCTTGATCATGTGATATGCTTTACAACGGTTTTGCCCCAAACTGGCATTTATCTCAGGTTGTCAGCAAAATTGTGTCCATAATGAACCATTAGTTTTCTTAATGACTGTGGCATTTGCTAACAGCAGTGGCCTCTTTACAAGCACTGGGTTTGTTTAATGACTGCTGCAGAAAAGGTGGTAAATCAGATTGGTCATGTGACTAACCCATTTTACAACTATTGCAACTTATGCCCCTTATGGGCAGAGTCTATACTGATATAATGATCAAGGGTTATCTGTACTGTAACCTTACAATTAACTAAGTATTCTTGAGAGATCTTTGGTGCTCTCTGAGCTTGGTTGTTTTCTTGTAGACGTTTCATTACTCAAACTAAGTAACATCATCTGTGCTACTGTTAGTATTCATGGTTTTGGTTTCTTGTCCGAATTACCATGGAGAGTTAA